>NC_079327.1:12737500-13083750 GCF_029931775.1 Euleptes europaea | reverse complement strand
ACTGACTTTGATGAACCAAGGGTTTGATTCAGTATAAGGCAGCTTCATGTGTTCATGTGTCCCGTCCCCACCCCTGCCGCCTTTCCTCTTTGGGGAGTGGCTGTGGCTCAGTGGTAGAGCATCTGCTTGGCATGCAGAAGGTCCCAGGTTCTATCCTGGCATCTCCAGTTAAAGGAACCAGGCAAGTAGGTGATGTGAAAGACCCTCTGCCTGAGACCCTGGAGAGCTGCTGCTAGTCTGAGTAGACAATACTGACTTCGATGGACCAAGGGTCTGGTTCAGTATAAGGCCGCTTCATGTGTTCATGTGTGTGTGTCTCCCCCCCGCCTTTCCTCTTTGGGGAGGGGCTGTGGCTCAGTGGTAGAGCATCTGCTTGGCATGCAGAAGGTCCCAGGTTTGATCCCCGGCATCTCCAGTTAAAGGGACCAGGCAAGTAGGTGATGTAAAAGACCCTACCTGAGACCCTGGAGAGCCACTACCAGTCTGAGTAGACAGTACTGACTTGGATGGTCCAAGGGTCTGATTCAGTATAAGGCAGCTTCAAGTGTTCATGTGTGCTTAGGATGGTACTGTTAAAATAGCATTACAAAAATAATGGTTCTAAGTTGTTCTGAATCCAAGTATTTTAGCTTGTGATTTCAGTATTTTGAGCCAGTTGGTGTCTGGTCAGTTAAGAGAATATCCAATATTTGTTGTTTTAAGCACAATAACTCAAGAGCCAATACATGTTCCCAGTGGCCTATTTTTGTATACATTGAAACAGAGACCCAAGGGTGGTTTTAAAAAAATGTTCTGCGTTCTTTGGTTGATCCAGCCATCTGCAGAGAACTTTTTTTTTTTTTACATACAGTAAATGTATCTGTGATAGTGACAATTCCTTGTGTAGAAGAAGTTTTCATTAGAAATGGGCAATCAGCAACATGTTTTCCTATCCATCTCACTTCAAGGAAGAGATCCGGCAGCGGTATTGTGCGAGCATCCCATGCAGATAACATTGACTTGATGAATTGCGTGGCCTGGATGGCTTTCCTGGTTTCATCCTCTCCCTTAAACAGATGGTATCTTTTGCTGTGTTGTTGTGACACTTGGAGTTTGCTGTTGGCTGATGACTCGCTGGTGTAAAATCCCAGGATGCTCAACGCTAGAAAAATAAGACTGTTTGGTGTTCTTTGCTACATATAATTTTCCGACAGAATTTCGACAGATGTGACAATTTCACTGAAATCTTGTCAAAATAACATCAACACGTTGACAAATTAAATCTGGCTCATTTTCCTCCCCTCGGTATTGCAGGGCTTCATCTGCCATAACTGGGGATTTTATATCAATGTCAGCCCTGACAACTTGATCATTTTGGATGGCAGATTATCAATTTGTTTGCCCTTCCTGATGGGCTTGCGTTGCGGTCTCTGCGCGGCTCTCCCTGGTATCTTTTTCAAATCATTATAACCAAAGGAAGAATGCCTGGAACAGATCCATATTAGTAAGGGATGAAAGGAAATCAGAACCACCTCCCTGAGAGGGGTCAAATAGTAAGTCTGCTTCAGTAGCTAGTCATGCCCGTTCTGTCAGCTTTCGAAGGCTCCAATCCTATGCACATTTATTTGGGACTAAGCCCCATGGAATTCAGCAGCACCTACTTTTGATAAACTGAGAATTGAGCTGCACGTTAGATACTGAAGTATTTAACAGGAAACCTCCACCTTGTTTGTTTCGTTGTTTATACTGCGCATTTCTCCCTGTGGGGACCCAAAGCACCTTATGATTATATATAATACAAGAAAAATACAATGAAAAATGAAGAGACCGAGGCAGGGGGCCTTCAAAAACCTGAGCAGGTCCATGCACTTCTGTGGTATCCAGGCTGTTAGGCTGTTCCCATGTAGAGAATGTCTTTTATCAATTCTTTCCTTTGATTAATAGACCTTCCTTTGATGTACAGGGTAGACATTTTTCCTCGCCTCTGGCATTTTCTTGGCCAAACATTATTGGGATTGTTTATTTCCTCACTCCTGGTATGTTGGTGAGCCAGTGTGGTGTAGTGGTTAAGAGTGGTGGTTTGGAGCGGTGGTGTCTGGTCTGGAGAACCGGGTTTGATTCCCCACTCCTCCACGTGAGCAGCAGAGGCTAATTGGGAGAACTGGATTTGTTTCCCCACTCCTACACACGAAGCCAGCTGGGTGACCTTGGGCAAGTCACCCTCTCAGCCCCACCTACCTGTTGTGGGGAGGGGAAGGGAAGGTGATTGTAAGCCAGTTTGATTCTCCCTTAAGTGGTAGAGAAAGTCGGCATATAAAAACCAACTTCTTCTTCTTCTTCTTTGTTAGGAGATTTCTGGAGAGGGCTGCCCCATGCCTTTAAGTCTATTTAAGCAAAAGAAATATACATAAAGGATATTAAGGGGGTCATAGGTAGTAGTACCTCCAGGTAGTACCTCCAGGTAGTACCTGAACATCTCCCGCTATTACAACTGATCTCCATCTGATAGAGATCTCTTCCCCTGGAGAAAATGGCTGCTTTGGCAATTGGACTCTATGGCATTGAAGTCCCTCCCCTCCCCAAACCCTGCCCTCCTCGGGCTTAGCCCCAAAATTCTCCCACTGGTGGCGAAGAGGGAACTGGCAACCCTTTCTAATACATATGGTTTAAATTTCTCCTAATATTGTCTGGGCTTCTTCTTCTTGTTGTTTTTGGTTGAGCTGGGAATAAATTAGCCTCCTTCAAATATTCCCTCCTCTCCACTTTCAGAATACAAGAAAGTTCCCTGTAAAGTTATTAGGTTATTAATGTCACAGTCACAGAGCATAGAATGAAAGAGAGAGAATGGGATAAAGATTACACAAAGGTCCCTGACTGAAAATCACAGCAGGTCTTATGATTGCTGCTGAGACTTTTTTTTTTTTCAGTCAACATTTGGAGAGCAGGTAGCGGAGATGGCAGCATGGTGACATTTCACCAGACCAAATGTCGTGCTTTGTTTCGAAAGACTTGAAACAGGGTTTGAAGCTCCCCCACCCTCTCCCCTGAAAGTGTCGCCAGGTCCCAACAGACAACATCCATGTGACTGCTAAAACTATAACCCCCGTCAGCTGCTTAAAACGATTTTGCAGTAGACAGTAATGCAAGCAAGGCTTTTTGTATGTGGTTTAATGGCTTTTTAAAAAAAATCAAGGTGTTGCTTATAAAATAGCTTTATGCGGTTCAGTGTAAACAAAAGCATCGACGGGATAGTCAGCTCAGTTGAACTGTTGTTTTTCCCCCCACCCAACCTCTGAGAATCTGTCCACTGACATGTAATTTCAAATAATAGAAATCGCTGTGAAGTCCAAAGGCCGCTTTCAGTCATCACATTTATGATGACTGTGTGGTGTCATCCATGAATGCTCAGGCTGACCTTGGAGAGATCATTATTTCTTGGTATCTGTTCTCTTGGCCCTAACCCAGATAGAGCTTCGTACAACAATAAGTGCAGGCTAAGCCAGCGTTGTGGGGATGCACACTCCAATCTGTGTTGCAATGCAGAGACTCCCGAAAGATACCGCTGAATTTTCGTAGTGCGAACAAGAGGTGCGTTGAATGTCTTGCGCCCAAGGACGTGTGCAAGTATGAATGGTCTGCAAGTCTTTTCGTATGTGAGGTTTCAATCCCCCTCGAGCCCCTTCTTGCGTTATTTATGTGATGCATTATGTGATGAACAGCGTTGTATTTCATAGAGGTTCATGAAGTGGAGAAGGGCAAGAGTCCAGTAGCGCCTTAAAGACTAACAAAAATATTTTCTGGTAGGGTATGAGCTTTCGTGAGCCACAGCTCACTTCTTCAGATACAGCTAGAATGTGAATCCATCTGTCTTTAAGTAGAGGAGAGTGAATTCAGACAAGCATTAGAATGTAAATGTTAACAGTATGTAAATGCGAATAGCAGGCGTATGGGATTAGGTGTGGTATGCAGAAGAGTCTGTGATGTCCAGGGAACAGATGGGTGTGGAGAAATCAGCATTGGTAATGAGCCATGAATGAAAGGTCTTTATTCAGCCCAGGTAAATGCATTGACTTTAGTTTGAATATCAACTGTAATTCAGCAGTTTCTCTTTCCAATCTCCCTTTGAAATTCCTTTGTAAGAGAACTGCGACTCTTAAATCTCTTAGACAAAGATTAAATGGACATAAGTCTGACATCAGAAACCACAATATTCAAAAACCAGTGGGAGAACATTTCAACCTTCCAGGACATTCTGTTGCAGATCCACAGAGCTCAGAGATGCCCGTAGACGGCCATTAAGATCCACATGGTGCTCTTCTCTCTTAGGCCTTTTATGCATGGGTTGGATCTCCCTGGTTGGACCTGGGCTCACTGCACATTAATGTAACCCAATTTGGGGGAAACTGTATGCATTGGCTTGAATGATCAGGGACGAAATTGTGTGCTAATGGAAGCATGAATACAGAAAAACAGTCTCCCACGCTCAAATCAAGTCCCACCCCTTTAAATGCTGCTCTGTAATTGGCTTACTTCACAGTGCTCACTGTGAGAGAAGATTTCTTTCCCCCCAAACCCAACTGCCGCATAAAAAAGCATTTTAAGAACAAAAATTTAAAAAACGGAGTAATCTGAAAGAAGGGGAAATCCAAGCCTTGTTTTAAAAAAGCCTTTCTTTTGTTCAGAAAGAGCTCCAAGGTAGCAGGAAGCACTTGAATCCCTGCCTCTTTACACACTGCTTTGTGACTGGCTGTGAGAGAAGCCAATCTTCTGTGTTTCCCCCTGTTTAGTCATCTGCACGCTTCTTTGAGCCAGGCTGAGCTCAGGGGAGAGGGAAAAGTCGGATTAACAGAAGAACGGGAAGACTCGGGTTGGTTTTGCGTTGAAACAGCGTCGAGCTACCAAGGAATGGGATATTGTGCATACTAAAAAGTTAGATCCTGGCTGAAACAGGGAATAAAGGAGGTTACAGCGACCATGCATAAATGACCTTAGCAGTTTTCTCATTGTGGCAATCTCTTTCTGCGCCTTTTGTTAAAGAAGACATTTGCATTTACGTGAACTTGCATCACGTTCTCGAAAGGCCGCGAGTTCGTGCAGAGAAACACTTGATGAAGAGCCAGCAGAAGTCATAGTGAGTGTCCGGGGTAGGGTTGTTGTTTTTTTTAATGCAGCAGACTCTTCAAGCTCTGAGCGCTTGCAACGCCAAGGACATCAATTAATGCTATTTTGCATGTTGGCTCTTTATCACTGGGAGCCAGGATGTTGCTCAAGCACCACACAGCAATACCGCGGTTGATGTATTGGTGCTCTGAGGCTTCAGATTTCACTGGTGGCAGCAGTGAAGCCAAACACCTCATATTGTTCCAGGAACACTGTGCATCTGCCCAGGATTGTTTTTCAGATGGTCTTCAAATCTGGTGGAGCGTTTGCTGCCAAGGATGCATTCAGTCTCACACACATTCCTGAATGACATGCAAGGATTCCCTGAGCCATTCTAGTACTGGAGAGAGAAGGGAACCAAAGAAGTGATATTTTGAAGTGGTGAACTGGATTTGTTTCCCCACTCCTACACATGAAGCCAGCTGGGTGACCTAGCCCCACCTACCTCACAGGGTGTCTGTTGTGGAGAGGGGAAGGGAAGGTGATTGTAAGCCGGTTTGATTCTTCCTTAAGTGGTAGAAAAAGTTCGCATATAAAAACCAACTCTTCTTCTTCTTCTTCTATCACATTGAAAAAGTCTTTTCAGGGGAGTAGGCCAGAATATACAGCGGATTCCAACCGTTCTACTCTGAGAGCATTAGGAAGTTTGAGGCTTTCTTCCAGCCTAAGGAGACTTCCTCCTACTTTCTCCAATGGAGAAATCCTCTAAGGAGTCTTCCTACAATCTAGGGAGGCTTCCTGTACCTTGTGGTGCTTCTACTGGAGGAAGAGCCAGTTAGTTGGAAGGAGAATAGAGGAAAGCTCCTTGGAGCATTCAGCGCCTGTAGGATGCCATGAGATCCACTCTGCTGTTGGTTGCGACAGATTCACAAATACAATTTCCTTGAGGTTAGAACTTCCAAAGCAGCAGACTGAATAGGAGTTGATGCTTTCCGCTTGTTCCTTCTGAAGTGCCATCTACAATAATGATGTGAAATAACAGCAGACCACAATAATAAGAAGGGGGGTTTGCACTGTGTTCAGGTTGCACACAAGGGCTCCTTTTAATATTTCCCATCACCTTCTGACGCTATCGTAGCCTTATCACTTTGCAATGGCATGTGACCCGGTTATGTTGCACTTGCCCCCAGTAAGAACAAAGGGAGACATCCAGATGGGAACAGCCGTTGAACTAAATCACTTCTGACATCTGTCACACTTGACCTGCGGCACTGATGTTTCCATTAGATATTCTCCGAGCAACCCGCACCATATGTTTACCGTAGTAGTCAAATAATTGGAGGCAAAGGCAGTTCTATCTGCCTGGATTTTGAATGGCCACTTCTCTGCTTTCGCAGCTTCCTCGAGTGCTAATTGGCTCACACTTTTGATGCATTCTTACAGATGTGTTATTTTTGATTACAGAACTAATTAAGCGAATTCCCTTCTGAGCAGGGGGCTCCAAAGCAGATTGGGTTTATACGAAAGCCTTCTATGGTCATTTATGCATGGGTACTTTCACTCATGTTCACCACCAGTCTGTCTTGGTTGTTCCTTGGAGTTATGCATAAGTTTTCCGTCCATTAGATATAACCTCTCTGCCAGCCCTCACAAATCCTGGACCTTCCCATTCCTCTGTTAGCCCAATTCTTCCCACTCCCCTGAGCTCAGCCAAGGTGAAATCCCCCTGCATAAGGCAAAGTGCAGGACACACAAGCTTGGTTGCTCTCACAACCAATTACAAAGCAGATTGTAAAGAGGCGGGGATTCAAATGCTTCCTACTTCCTGCTGCCTCGGAGCTCTTTCAGAGCAGAAGAAAGGCTTTTTTAAAACCAAGGCTTGGCTTTCTCCCTCCCCTTTCAGATTGCTCTGTTGTTGGTTTTTGTTCTTAAAATGCTTTTTTATGCAAATGGGTTGGGGGGAGGAATTTTCTCTCACAGTAAGCTCTACAAAGTAAGCCAATTACAAAGCAGCATTTAAAGGGATGGGGATGTGATTTGAGCTTGGTGACCGCTAGTGCAGAGATACCCAACAGAGAGTGTGAGTACAGCGAGTATCGAACCTCAGATAAAACCCCCATGCATAAATGACCTTCCAGTCCCCTCTCTACAGTTCCTTGGAAATTTAGAATCATAGAGTTGGAAGGGGCCATACAGGCCATTCGAGTCCAACCCCCCCTGCTCAATGCAAGATCAGGCTAGAGCATCTTGGCCGGTTTACGCACTAGCAACTTACTTCGTAATTGCAACGTGTCCAGTACACAAGAATCCAACTCGCTTTTAAATTTCTGCTCGCACTGCTCTGCCTTTCTTCGCTGCATGTGATAAGCTGGGAGCAACGGGCTCCCACACATGCCCAGTCGGCTTTGGAAGCAAGAGGACGGCGATTGGTCCAGCTTCCCTTAGGGAGGCGGGAGGAGTGGGGTGGTTGGCTGGCAGCAGGAAGTGGGCTGGCAGCAGGAAGTGGATTCAACACTGATTGCATGATCCCACTGTAAGGCTCCCCGTGAGGAAGTCGCTTTATTTTTTTACTTCGCCTAATAAGCGGATCCTCTTACTGCGGAGAAAGTGCGCTCTGATGACGCTTCAGAGATCCTTCGAACAGAGTAAGTGCGAACATGCAAGGAAAGCCCGCGGAAGCCAGCGCCGCAAATGGTAAGTGCGGACACGGCCCCTGACAAGTGTTTGTCCAGCCGCTGCTTGAAAACAGCCAGTTAGGGGGAGCTCACCACCTCCCTAGGTGGCCCATTCCACTGCTGAACTACTCTCCCTGTAAAAAAAAAAATTCCTAACATCCAGTCGGTACCTTTCCGCCCATAATTTAAACTCATTGTTGTGAGTCCTATCCTCTGCTGCCAACAGGAACCGCTCCCTGTCCTCCTTTAGGTGACAGCCTTCCAAATATTTATAGAATCATAGAGTTGGAAGGGACCACCAGGGTCACCTAGTCCAACCTCCTGTACAATGCAGGAAATTCACAACTATCTCCTCCACCCGCCTGTGACCCCTACTCCATGCCCAGAAGATGGCCAAGATGCTCCCCCTCTCATGAACTGCCTAAGGTCATAGTATCAGCATTGCTGACAGATGGCCCTCTAGCCTCTGCTTAAAAACCTCCAGGGAAGGAGCACTTACCACCTCCCGAGGAAGCCTGTTCCACTGAGGAACTGCTCTAACTGTTAAAAAATTATTCCTAATGTCTAGACAGAAACTCTTTTGATTTAATTTCAACCCGTTGGTTCTGGTCCAACCTTCTGGGGCAACAGCAAACAACTCAGCACCATCCTCTGTATGACAGCTCTTCAAGTACTTATGGGAAGGTGGGAAGATCCAGTGGAGAGAGGAGAATATTGTAAGCCCCTTTAGGTTCCCATTGGGGAGAAGAGTGGGGTATAAATGGTGGGAAGGTGAGTGACTCTGCAATGGTTGCTGCGGAAAGTGTGGGGGAAAGAACTCCGTTTCCCCTTAGAACAGAAACCAAGAAGCACAGGAGAGTGATGTACAGATACTGTTGGCCCTCTGCTGCAGATGGCACCGGCAAGGTTCAAACACGGACTGTGTCAGGCTGCCGTCACGGCAAGGTTTTCATGCCGTGCCGCCATCTGGCTTCTCGGCTGGGGCTGCAAAGAGAATGTGCTGAGGAAACTGGCTTGGCAACTGTTGAATAGGCAGGAGAATACATAATGTTCCTAATGAGCTCAAAGTAGGACGGTTGGAATCTGCTGTATTTTCTATCCTACTTCCCCTGAAAAAACTTTGTCAGTGTGATAGTTGTCAGTGAACCGGACACGCTATTAGGGCGGTATTTCAGAAACACCAAATAATTTGACCTCAGATGGGCCTGTATGAAGCTGGGTCAAGAGGATAGGGCAGGGAAGCAGGCAGGGGATAAAAGGATTTGAGAATTTGTCTGAAGAACATAAGAAAATAAGAAAAGCCAAGGCCCATCAAGTCCAGCCATCTGTTCACACAGTGGCCAACCAGGTGCCTCTGGGAAGCCCACAAACAAGACGACTGCAGCAGCATTTTCCTGCCTGTGTTCCACAGCACCTAATATAATAGGCATGCTCATCTGATCCTGGAGAGGATAGGTGTGCATCATGACTAGTATCCATTTTGACTAGCAGCCATGGACAGCCCTCTCTTCCATGAACATGTCCACTCCCCTCTTAAAGCCTTCCAAGTTGGCAGCCATCACCACATCCTGGGGCAGGGAGTTCCACCCTTTAACTATGCCTCTAGGAACTATGCCTCTAGGTGCCTCCAGGAAGCCTACAAACAAGACTACTGCAGCAGCATTCCCCTGTCTGTGTTCCACATAGGGTTTCCAGGTCCCTCTTTGCAACCGGTGGGAAATTTTGGGGGTGGAGCCTGAAGAGGGTGGGGTTTGGGGAGGGGAGGGACTTCAACGCCATAGAGTTCAATTGCCAAGGCGGCCATTTTTCTCCAGGTGATCTGATCTCTATCGGCTGGAGATCAGTTCAATTAGCAGGAGATCTCCCGCTACTACCTGGCAGTTGGCAACCCTAGTTCCACAGCACCTAACGTAATAGGCATACTCCTCTGAGACTGGAGAGAATAGGTATGCATCATGACTAGTATCCATTTTTACTAGTGGCCATGAAGGACAGAGCTTGTTAATAAAACCCAGAATACAGAAAAGATGGGTGCTGTATTTGGGGCAGGGTAGGCCTGTTGTGACTCCGCTGAATAGGTGGGACAATTCAGAAGAGGTTGTTTTTCCAGTCAAAGGGTTGGATCCAGTCTAAATTTTCCACTAACAGAAGGGGTCTGGCCATTTCCACCAGTTCCAAGGGGAGGGACTTCAATGCCAAAGCGGCCATTTTCTCCAGGTGAGCTGATCTCTATCGGCTGCAGACCAGTTGTAATAGCGGGAGATCTCCAGCTACTACCTGGAGGATGGCAACCCTAGTTCTGGCACTGAGAGACAAAAGAAAATGACTGTGGCGAGAAGCTCTTGGTGTGAGGTCCATTCACCAGGAATCCCCAAAAAGACACCAAAATGTACATTGCATGCAGGATTCTGTGAAAATACCAGCGGTTTACCAGGCCATGTTGATACATGGGGTAATAAATTTCACAGGCCTGCAGACGTTTCCCCTGAAGAAAGGAGGCTGGACGATTTGTCTTTGTTAATATTTATAACAGGTCCTTAGCTTTCTCATTGACAGAATACTTATGTTTCTCTTTCAGTAAACCTCCGTAAACTGATTTATTCATAAAGCCGTATAGCAGACATTGACGTTTTTATTAGAGCACCTTTAAAACCACATGGAGATGGCATCGCCATGTTGCACACTCACAGATCCTCGACCTGTGGGAAAACAAGCATCTGTTCGGATGAAAGGCTGTTTTGTCAGAAAAGTAAACCAAATTCTTGCAACACTGAAAAGAAGGTTAATCAGGGAATACTTTATTTCCTGTTGTGATAAACCTGGCCACTTTAGTTGTTGGTGTACACTATTACAGCGTATTTCGTGTACACATGAACACATGAAGCTGCCTTATACCGAATCAGACCCTTGGTCCATCAAAGTCAGCATTATCTACTCAGACCAGCAGCGGCTCTCCAGGGTCTCAGGTAGGGGTATTTCATGTCACCTACCTGCCTAGTCCCTTTAACTGGAGATGCCAGGGATTGAACCTGGGCCCTTCTGCATGCCAAGTAGATGATCTACCACTGAGCCACAGCTCATTCCCAACTGTACATACAATTCAGATGGCCAATTCAAATGTTATAGCTGCCACACAGAGGTTGCCAAAAATGGCTTCCATGCAGTCTAAGGTTGCCAGGTCCCTCTTCACCACTGGTGGGAGGTTTTTGGGGTGGAGCCTGAGGAGGGTGGAGTTTGGGGAGGGGAGGAACTTCAATGCCAAAATTGCCAAAGTGGTCATTTTCTCCAGGTGAACTGATCTCTATCGGCTTGAGATCAGTTGAAATAGCGGGAAATCTCCAGCTACTACCTGGAGGTTGGCAACCCTAATGCAGTCGGTGAGGACTTTCTGCAGAACTAGCGTGGTACCTCTCCACGTAGTTAGGCTGAACCACAAGGAAATGCCTGTAACACTTTATAGCTTCTGTGTAAACAATTGCCACGATAAAAGCAATTTCCATCTTCCTTCTTGAGAGAGCCGTACCAGACATAGCAACCCTGACGTTTCGTGTCAGTGTTTCTTAACAAAGTATTCATTCATTTTTAAAGAAAACCTCCTTAAGAAGTCCTTCAGATGTTCAGAGAACATCTGTACCAATTTTGAGTTATTGACCGCAGTGCCTTCCATTTTTTAAAATTCATTTTCACACATCGGTTGGATTTTCTAAGGACATCAAAATGATGGTCATTCTGACTGAAGCTTTCTTCTTCTCTCCTTATCCCCAGTGTTTTGAAGGAGTGGGGGAGGCCAGCATAGATTATTTTGTATCCTTGGCAGGACCAAAATTTCACCTATACATCAAGATGCCCTTAAAGCCATGAGACCAGCAGGCAACCTGGCCCATGTGATGCTTTTGTAATACAGTGTTCCAAACTCAGTAGTGGATTCTACTTAAGGGCACTGAATCTTATTTTTAAAAGGCATTTGATATCGACTCCGTTCTTGTTACTTCCACACAATAGCCCTTCATGAGACTCTTGTGACAAACTGCCTTCAGTAACGTGGAACAATCACACTGCTTGGGGGTGAATACCAAGATGGTTGCCTGACATGTACCTCGCACAAAAGCTTCTGCAGCTGTTGTTGGAGGAGATGTTTTTTGAAAGCTGGATCACAGCAACCTGGGGTGTTCCTCAGTGCCTTCTCCAGTTCTTCTTCTGAAAGAGAAGACCACTGTTGTTGTTGTTGTCCCCCCCCCACCCGGCATGTTTTCTTTGTCAGCTAGTCAGAAGAACACCTTTCAGGCATGTCTTTCTGTGCGCAACGCTGAGAAAGCTTCAGAAGTACAGGACTGGATTCAAAGAACCCCTGAGCACTTTGCACACGTCCGAGGGACAGGAGGAATTCTGTTCCTCCCACAGCAGCCATCCGTTCTGCGTGGCAAATTTGGAAAGCAATTTCTGATAAAGCAGGTCAAAGTCAAATCAGAGCAAGTAGAGTCATCTTTATTTCGATACAAGATCAGCTCTGAATAAAAATAAAAAGTTAGGTTAAAAATAATTTAAAAGAAAAAAATGTGTTAATGGTTCTGGGAGAGATGATTTGGACAGGAGGAGGAAAGATCAGCTATGGGATAAGATTTTCAGTCAGCTGTTTTTGAATCCCACAAGACCGAAGGCAAAATTTGGCCACTTGGGTGGTTATCTCCCAAGAGGAGTCTGCTAAGTGAAGGGAAACTTTAGTTTCTTCAGATCTCCCAGGAAAGGTTGACAATACGGGGAGAATGTACTGCGATCTTATAGCGTTGTAAAAAGGGCATTGCAGCAGGACATGTTCTATGGTTTCTACTTTCTCAGGTCAAAGTCAAAAAGCTTACGTACTAGGTATGTCCAAGGCTTTGGAAAGTAGGGTTGCCAGCAATGGATTGGGAAATACCTGGAGATTTGAGGGGTGGGTCCTGGAGAGGGCAGGATTTGGGGAGGGGAGGGACATCAACATGGGACAAGGCCATAGAGTCCCCCCTCCAAAGCTGCCATTTTCTCCAGGGGAAGTGATCTCTGCAGTCTGGAGATCAGTTTTAAAAGGAGGTCTCCAGGCCCCACCTGGAGGTTGGCAATCCTATTTGAAAGGCCTAACTCCTATTTTGGCCATTACTGGCCATTACTGTTCTTATCCTGAGTTATTTAGTGTAGGTTTGCCAAACAGCAGCACACCAGAATATTTGGTTCAACATGCAGGGATAGTTATAGGGTTGCCAGGTCCCTCATCACCATCAGCAGGAGGTTTTTTGGATGGAGCCTAAAGAGGGCGGGGTTTGGGGAGGGGAGGGACTTGAATACTATAGAGTCCAATTGCCAAAGCAGCCATTTTCTCCAGGTGAACTGATCTCTATCGGCTGGAGATCAGTTGTAATAGCAGGAGATCTTCTGCTATTACCTGGAGGCTGGCAACCCTAGATAGTTATCTGCCCAATAACTAAGGCATAGGGTTGCCTGGTTCCTCTTCGCCACCAGCGGGAGGTTTTTGGGGTGGAGCCTGAGGAGGGCAGGGTTTGGGAATGGGAGGGGCTTCAATGCCATAGAGTCCAATTGCCCAAGCGGCCATTTTCTCCAGGTGAACTGATCTCTATCGGCTCGAGATAAGATGTAATAGGAGGAGATCTCCAGCTAGTACCTGGAGGTTGGCAACCCTACTAAGGCAAGCCCCCTTAGGTACAGGCATGACTGGGGCCACTGATATGGGAGAAAACAACAACATTGGCATGCCCATCATTGCTTCCTGGATCCGGGTAGCTGCCAGCAAAGTCTATGGTGATCTCCTGAGGCACTGCCAGTGCTACTGAGGTTCAGGTTGCTCCCAACAGTGTCTGGCTAAGTACAGCTCCCATCTCTCCTCCCTCCTTTTGTTTGCCAGCATGCCATCTTTACAAGTAGACGTTGTTGGGTTTTTTTTTTTAAAATCACTCAGGCCCAACACATTGCCTACATCTCAATTAGTACATCCTCATGTAGGGTTACCAACACTGCCTAGGCAAATGCCAGGAGATGGGGGAGGTTCCTGGGGAGCATGGAAAATATAATGTCATTTCTGGGTGATGCTCTAGGAATTTCCCCTGATCTCTATGGTAAAGACCAGTGTGACTAGGGGAAACTCCTAGAGCCTCATTATAGAGGCTATTTTTTTTTCTCCTGCTCCTCAGTTTTTCAAGAGTGGGTCTGGGGATGAGGAATTCCCTGACAGGCCCATGCAATTGGGAAGCCTCTCCTCATGTCTTACAGGTTGTACATGTAAAATGTTCTCAGGTAACTGTTGTGGTTCAAACTGCTTGTGATGAGCTTTGTGCTAGTTTACATAAAGAATCTTAAAAACATTACAAAAACATACCATTGGACCTTTTTTTTGGTGCTGTCATGTCATTGTGGACTTATGGCGACCTCATAGGCCTTTTATATGGGATAAAAAGTGGTACTCTAGGAAACAACGTAGGTACAATGTGCCTCAATTTGCAGGCCACCCCCTAGATGGTTTGAATCTCCAACGGTCCCTGTGATACACAAGCCTTATATCCATCCTCTGCCAGTCAAAATCACAGGCATTTTGGAATGTATAATTAATTCAAAAGATGAATTGTTAGTGAGTACCGATAAGCACCCTTCCTCCTGCATTTCAGCCGAAGCCCATATTTGCAAATACGTATGTTGTCAATGAAGCTTTTCGAAATAGCTGTGAAAAGTCCCATCATTTTTTCTGTTAAGCTAATGATTAGTTTTGTTTACTGAACCATTTCTCCTTTTTTTAGTACTGGAAACTCTTCCAGCTAATTGCAATATTCACAGATGAGGTTTTCCAGACTTCCGATAGCTGAACTGAAATACTTCTGTCTGAATTAAAAACTGGAGTTGCACTTCACTCTTGCTGCCCCAAAGTGTATTTTTATAACATGTAAGAATTACCCACATTCAGAGGAACCCACCCCCTTTGTTTCTATATGAGTCTCTGTCGTGGATCCTATCCCCGTATCCACCCACTGAGAAAGTCTGAAGCTTTCCTCCTGCCTAAAGGGCCTTCCCCCAACTTCCCCCAACTGGACTCTTCCATTGGAGGAAGGGCCAGTTAAGTTAGAGGAAAGCTCCTTAGACTGGAGGAAGGGTCCTTGGAAGATGGTTGGATCCACCTCACTATTTTGAGGGTGCCTGCCAATTAGGAGACAAACCCAAATTGCAGAGGCGAAACAGGCATCCTTCTCTAATGCACGTAATTCTCCTGCATATCGGTAATGATTAAGTGCTCCAGTTGTACCTGATGCAGAGCAGGAACATTTACCAGCCTCCATCACAGGCAGATTGGAAAGAGTCGAAGAACAAACAGTGACTCAGACAGAGACACTGTGGGCAGTTTCTCCCACGGTGTCTCCATTGTCTCTGATTGGGCCCTACCTTTCACTGGATGGGGGAAAGCGTCTCTCTTCCCCTCCCTTTATTCTGGTCGACAGAAGCTGTTCAGATGCAAGCAAACAGTGCTTTGAATAGTTTGTGATGGTTGCAACTTGTAAGCAGGCCAAGAACCAACCTGGTGGGTGATGGAGCATCCCTTATCAGTGCATTTGGGTTGGGAAAATCATAGAAAAGTGGGAGAAATAAACCACCTGTTCTGCCCCCCGTGCGGTCCTGGTTAGAATCCAGACGGACAGGGCTTTCTGAAAGCACTGGGAAGATCCATTCACAGTTCTCCAGCCTCTTATTTAGTTTGATTGTGTGAAAAGCAGACTATATGGCATTAAATCATGGAAGAATTTTGGAGATTACTTTTTGAGCAATCCTATTTGATGTGTCAAAGACAGTAAAGAATAGAAAGGATCTGGTTCAGATTTTGATAGGTGAATTTCCAAATGAACATTCTCTAACCTGCCTTGAACAGGCCTAGGGCTTGTAAGATGCCATGTAAACGTCAAGCTAGAAGCTGACTGGGTGGGTGATTGTTCCACAGAAATTCAGATCGTAACCTACAGCAACCTACAACTCAATTGCCATCTTTCCTCATGTTTACAGAGTGCATGTGGCATGAAATCAATTATCAGCTGACCGGTAGATCGTTTCTGTTGTACTGAAGAACCTTTGAACGTACCAAAATCAGCACAACTAAGTTGCCCTCAGGATTCTCCACTCAAAGTGTGGGCTTCTGGCTGATCCATAAGAATAAACAGGTTTCCAACCAGAGTAGTCCAAGGACATTTTTGACAGAGCATTCAAAGTTTCCACAGAAAACCACTCCCAGGTTTGCACAGTGGATTATTATACGGAACTCAGAAATGTGATTTCAATGATCCTCGGTTATGTAATGAAGAATTACAGAAGGAATTTAGCGGGGTTCCTCAGTGGAACAGGCTTCCCCAGGAGGTGGTAAGCTCTCCTTCCCTGGAGGTTTTTAAGAAGAGGTTAGATGGCCATCTGTCAGCAATGCTGATTCTATAACCTTAGGCAGATGATGAGAGGGAACGCATCTTGGCCATCTTCTGGGCATGGAGTAGGGGTCATTGGGGGTGTGGGGGGGTAGTTGTGAATTTCCTGCATTGTGCAGGGAGTTGGACTAGATGACCCTGGTGGTCCCTTCCAGCTCTATGATTCTAATTTGATGTCATCCAATTACATTTATGTTATGTATGCAGCAGGAAGCCAGGCTCATGTTAAGCTTGAAGGTGTCCCCAGGCTTCTTCGCCTGCTATTCTTATTGGACTATGGACTATAGCCGCCCAATCACAGACTTGGGTTGCGCCTGCGTTCTCATTGGACCGTGGATGACAACCGCCCAGTCAGGGACTTGGAGGGCGTGCCTCCGGATGGTTAGGATTGGCATATAAGTCAGGGGTGTTGGCAATTCACGTGAGCTCGGGTTCAGTTCCGTGCAGTTCAGCAGAGTTCAGTTCCGGGTTGTTAATAAAGCGGTGGTTGTTGGGACTCCGTCTCCGGCCTCGTGTATCACCCACACACGCATAATAATTTGCATAAGCTAAAGCTGTTCCTGGTCATTCGATAACTCTGTATGCGACCTGGCGCTTCTGTGCCTCTTTGCAGATTTTGACCTTCCCTTCCATCACGGGCAGGTTTTGTATCACCTCACTCTGGTTTTTGCATTCCCCCCCCCCCTTCCCTTCCTACGATGCCTCTGAGCTTCCTTCCCATCCCAGACCATTTTGCTGCAGCTAATAGAATGATGTTGCTAAGCAACGGCAGCAAAATCAAATGCTTCGGCGCAGAACAAGCCGCGGCAACAGCACACTGGGGAAACCAGAAACCTGTTGCAGCCCTGGCGTTCAAGGCAAATTCTCCATCTATTTCAGGCCCACGTGGACAATACTGTAGGTACTAAAGCAGTCACATGGGCTGATCCTATGCATCTTTAATAAGGTTGCCAAACTCTAGGTACTGGCTGGAGCTCTCCTGCTGTTACAACTGATCTCCAGCCAATAGAGATCAGTTCACCAGGAGAAAATGGCCGCTTTTGGCAATTGGACTCTATGGCATTGAAGTCCCTCCCCAAACCCTGTCCTCGGGCTCCACCCCCAAAACCTCCCGCTGGTGGTGAAGAGGGACCTGGCAACCCTAATCTTTAGTCAGATGTAAACCCTATCCAGGGGACTTATTCAGCTGAGTTTGAGGTAGGGTTGCCAGCTCAGGGTTGGGAAATACCTGGAGATTTTGAGAGTGGGGCCTGAGTAGGGTAGAGATTGGAGGGAGGAGGGATTTCAATGCGTGAGGTTTTTGGGGTGGAGCCTGAGGAGGGCGGGGTTTGGGAAGGGGAGGGACTTCAATGCCATAGAGTCCAATTGCCACAGTGGCCATTTTCTCCAGGGGAACTGGTCTCTGTCGCTTGGAGATCAGTCGTAATAGTGGGAGATCGCCTGACACCACCTGGAGGTTGGCAACCCTAGTTTTAGGACATAGCCTCAATGAACACCACTGAAAATGAGGAGGAGGGCAGCCCAGTCCTTATCATTTGGATGCCCTCGAATACAGCTTAATAGGGCAGGACTGCATGTTATCTTGGCAAAAGTGTTTGCTTGGGCAATGTGAGAGGGTGACTTGAAAGTGAAAATTGACAGCAGGGAGTGGCGCTTCCCTCCCTGCAGACTGATGCTCCTTGCAGGCCTCCCCACCGAGCAGCCACTTTTCCTCCATCTGACACAATTTAGGATACGGTTGGCAGAATCCTGTTGCCAAATTGGGACCCTGGAATTAGGGTTGCCAACCTCCAGGTACTAGCTGGAGATCTCCTGCTATTACGACTGATCTCCAGCCGATAGAGATCAGTTCATCTGGAGAAAATGGCGACTTTGGCAGTTGGACTCTATGGCATTGAAGTCCCACCCCTCCCCAAACCTCGCCCTCCTCAGGCTCCACCCCAAAAACCTCCCACCGGTTCATGAGGAAGGATAATGTCATTTCTGTATGTGAGAGCGAATCAGTTGTTCACAGTCTCTCAGCATCTTCAATTTCTTTTAAAAGCAGCAGGGGGTTGGACTAGATGACACTGGTGGTCTCTTCCAACTCTATGATTCTATGATTCAGCCGTGACTTTTCTCCAATGCAAATAGACCTTCTGCCTTTTTTTTATAACTCTTTAGTTTCACTTTAGTTTATAATAACAACAAAAAATAAAAACACAACAGCAGAAGGCTAAACATCCTTGTACATCCTTGGGATATGTTCCAATACTTGGTCTATTATACATTGGTGCTTTTTACATAAATCATACCATTTGTTGCATTCACTTAGCTGAACTTAATAAGTGCAAATCATATGATAGTTTCATGGACATCAATTCCTTTGTGATGCCCCTTCTCCACATATTATAGAAAAGGCAGCCATCTATTTTAGAAGTTCATAGAGTAAGATAAGTTATTTGCTACTTTGAGTTGTGAAGATATCATACCTAAAATTAGACGTTTCCACACCTTCTCATACCACTGCCCAGTAGAACCTTCTGTCTTTTTACCCAGTAGCAGGAAAAAGACAGGCAACTTCCACTTAATGTGCAGATAAAGGGGTAGGTAGCTAGGGGGTGCCTATTTTTAAATAAACCTGGAGCATATAGGCAAGGGGGTGTAAACTCTGCTTCCTCCTGTTCCCTTTAATCACCATGGTTAGTAGCCACCGATAGACCTATCCCCCGTAATTCTGTCTAATCCCCTTTTAAAGGTGTCTTTGCCCGTGGTTGTCACTACAACCTCTGGCAGCGAATTCCACATTTTAGTCACTTGTTGATTAAAAAAGCACTTTCTTTTTTCCGTCCTGAACCGATTGCCCATTCACTTAATTGGGTGCCCCTGAACACATGAAGCTGCCTTATACTGAATCAGACCCTTGGTCCATCCAAGTCAGTATTGTCTACTCAAACCGGCAGCGGCTCTCCAGGGTCTCAGGCAGGGGTCTTTCCCATCACCTATTTGCCTAGTCCCTTTAACTGGATTGAACCTGGGCCCTTCTGCATGCCAAGCAGATGCTCTACCACTAAGTCACTGAGCCACTCTCCTGAGTTCTGCTGTTATGGGAGAGGGAGAAGAAGTTATCTCTGTCTACTCTTTTTCTGCCTCATGCATAATTTTATAAACCTGTCATGTTCCCCCTCAGTCGGTTCCCCCCCTAAACTGAAACGTCCCGGTCTGTTTAGCCTTTCCTTGTAGGAAAGGTGCTCCAACCCTTAATCACCTTGGTCACTCTCTTCTGGACTTTTTCAAAGGTTCAAGTCTCCACAAAGTCCTCTAGGGGACCCTGGGTCACTCAGTATCTCACAGGGCAGTTGTCAGGAGCCCAGAGAGGAAGTGGGGAATCCATGTACCTTCTCGTTTTCTTCTTGGGGCCAAGGTGGAATAAAAATGTGAAGGAAATAATTGAAAAAGAAGTGTGTCTGGTCTCATTTCGGTTCTGCAGTCAGTAACCTGTAACTACTCTTGACAAGGCCTCCCTCTGTGAGATAGAAATACTCCTGCTGGATGTATTGATTACACTTGGCAGGTAGATCTCTTCAAATACCAGTTTTCTCGACTGGAGTCGATTCGGTAACTTTTTAAAAATAATAATTTTCATTTTAATTTCATTGTGTTTCCGAAAGTATTCTGTCTCTCTCGCGTTGCCCGACATGGAGAAGATCACAGGTCAGCGAAGAGCAGCTGCTTTGTATGCCAGGGTCCCAGGCTCGATCCCTCTCATTTATAGTTAAATCTGAATCTCATGTAACAGGGCCTTTAGAGGGCTTGGCTTCTAGCCTTCGAGAGCTAGGGTTGCCAACTGCCAGGTAGTAGCAGGAGATCTCCTGCTAATTCAACTGATCTCCAGCCGATAGAGATCAGATCACCTGGAGAAAAATGGCTGCTTTGGCAATTGAACTCTATGGCATTGAAGTCCCTCCCCTCCCCAAACCCCACCCTCCTTAGGCACTGCCCCAAAAATCTCCCTCCGGTTGCAAAGAGGGACCTGGCAACCCTATCGAGAGCCCTTGCTGGTTAGAGCAGTGGTTCCCAAAGTGGCCAGTACCATCCCTTCTGGGGCAGTGGGATTACCTAGGGGGGCACTAAGAGGCAAGGGGGCAGCAGGGGAGCCCTAGAGGTGGGCCCCTTCAACTGTGTTGTTCACTAATTTACGACAGATCGAGCTATGGCACCATGCTGGCAAATTTGGTGGAAACTACCAGAATTTTTTCCAGACTTTGAAGAGCTGGAACCGCTGGAAAAAGTTCATCAGTTTTGTTGAATAAATTTAGACTAAAAAGTTTTAATTGGTTTTGAATAGATGTGCAATTAGTTGTTACTGTTTTCAAATTTTATTGTCATTATCTTCTTTAGTGCATCATGCAAACCCCTGTTTTGAATAATTCTTTTTATAGGATAGGGTAGGAGGCTCTGGGGTTGAGTTTGTGGAACCAAGGGGGCAGTGGTCCAAAAAGTCTGGGAACCACTGGGCTAGAGGAAAGAGGACTGTGAGGCCATTTATGTAGGGGAAATTTGCGCTGGGTTTGCCGCTCTGCAGATGCACTGTTTTCTGATCCAAACTCTCAAAACTGTATTGTTGGGGGCTTTTTGCCCCAAAGAGGGGCGGCTTTACCACTCAAACTAAGAGGTATAAGGCCGCTTGTGAAGTTGCACTTCTAGTTCTAAACCAGAAGTGACACGTACACACACGCACACACACACATTCCCGATAGCAGCAGAATAGCCTCCCGCTGGAGGAAAGGGGGGACCTGGCAACCCTACCTAGAGAAAATGGCCACTTTGCCAATTGGACCCTATGACATTGACGTCCCTCCCCTCCCCAAACCCCGCCCTCCTAAGGCTCCATCCCAAAAACCTCCCGCTGGTGGCAAAGAGGGACCTGGCAACCCTAGTTCAAATCCATACTTGCCATAAAACGTACTGTGTGGCCTTGGGCCTATCACTCTTCCTTACCTCAACTAGCTCACAGGTAGGGTTGCCAGCTTCCAGCTACTTTTTTTTTTTTGGAAATCAGAGTTTTGGAAATCAAATAAAGAACACTTATGGCATAAGCATGCTGTTAAGCCCAAAGTACAAGAAAGCCAAAGATCTCTTGCTATTACAACTGATCTCCAGCTGATAGTGATCAGTTCACCTGGAGAAAATGGCCACTTTGGCAATTGGACACTATGGCATTGAAGTCTCTCCCCTCCCCAAACCCCGCCCTCCTCAAGCTCTGCCCCCAAAATCTCCCGCTGGTGGCGAAGAGGGACCTGGCAACCCGACTTACAGGGCTGTTGCTAGAATACAATGGGAAAGGGAAGATCATGTACATTGCCTGAGCTGCTAGGATGGGCAGGATAAAAATATACTACATAAATAATCTAAACATATAATTCTTGTTTTGTTTTTATCTTTTGGTGGGCCATTTGAAATTTTGAATTAACCTACAAATGGCCCACAACCAGAATGAACCTGTTTCTTTCCGTCCACCTGCTTCCCTCATTCCTCCCTCCCTCATTTTTCAGCCTACTAATACCGGAATATAACAAGCTCCCTTGGCCTTCAAGACATACAAACAACAAATTCGTACCGTGAGGTTCACAGCGCAGGCTGCATTGTAACAATAAAATACAAGCTCTGTTTGTTTGCTCACATCTGATTTAGGCCGATTTCAGAAAGCACGTCTTTCATCCTGTCCAACTTTTCAGTGGCTTTTGGCAGTGACCTTTTTAAGAGCTGGGGATCTTATTTGCATCAGCAAGGTATTCATGCGGATAGTCAAAACACATCAACCTGGAAAAGCGTTGCTTGAGCGAACGAAAAGGTCTTGGCCCCTCCGTGAAAAAGACAGACACCAAGACACTGCATGATATAAATGGACCATAAGCCTTTGGTATGAAGGTCTATAGTTAGCACAGTAATCTCTAAGCAAAGAAAATGTGTTTTGTGATTGTCTGTGTGTAGGGTTGCCAGCTCTGGGTTTGGAAATACCTGGAGATTGTGGGGGTAGAGCCTGAGGAGGGCAGGGTTTGGTGAGGGGAGGCACTTCAATGCCACAGAATTAGGGATGCCAACCTCCAGGTACTAGCTGGAGTTCCCCTGCTATTACAACTCATCTCCAGGCAATAGAGATCCGTTCACCTGGAGAAAATGGTCACTTTGGCAGTTGGACTCTATGGCATTGAACTCCCTCCCCTCTCCAAACCCTGCCCTCCTCAGGCTCCACCCCCAAAATCCCCAGGTATTTCCCAACTTAGAGCTGGCAACCCTATCCTTCAATAAATCAGCTGCTGCTGAACAGAAAGCTGGAGCTGTCTCTCCCCAATAGAAACTTCCTTGCCCAAAGAAAAGCTCTTTAATGCTGCAATCCTATATACACACTTACTGAAGAGTGAGGCCTATTGAGTACAGGGGAACTGTAATAGGAAGTAAGTCCTGCGGTATTCAATAAGATTCACTCTCAAGCATGTATCAGCCTGAAGTATTAAAGAGGTTTGCTGTTCTTTGGGCAAGGTTTGAACCGTTAGCAGTGAATTGAAGGTACTCTATGTATGTTTTCAATCATTTTGTCACCAGAGTTTCCGGGAAATGTTGCCTCCTAAAAGCAAAGGTGCTGGGGCTTATGAATATATCTTTTCTTGAATCAACAAGCCTTTCTCTGGTTTGAGATGGCTACATGCAGTTAATGACACAGTGGTGAGGGAATGCCTTTGACTTGTACATAGGGTTGCCAGGTCCCTCTTTTTGGGATTTTTGGGGCGGAGTCTGAGGAGGGCGGCGTTTGGGGAGGGGAGGGACTTCAATGCCATAGAGTTCAATTGCCAAAGCGGCCATGTTTCTCCAGGCGATCTGATCTCTATCGGCTGGAGATCAGTTGAATTAGCAGGAGATCTCCTGCTTCTACCTGGCAGTTGGCAACCCTACTTGTACAGGTGGCCAGAGGCCTTGTTGTTTTGTGTTGCTTTATAGCATGGGAAATGAGTTCTTTGAGCTGCGAGTTGGAGGGTGGTGGTGGTTCTGGATCAGATAGAGTCCTGTCAGGCTGATATCCTTCTTTGTCTCATAAACCTGACTGTTCTAGTTAGTTTGTTGAGTATTTGGCTAGAGGAGGAAGAAGAAAAAGAGGAGGAGTTGGTTTTTTTATGTCAACTTTCTCTACCTTTTAAGGGGTGTCAGACCAACTTACAACCTCCTTCCCTTCCTCTTCCCACAACAGAACCTTGTGAGGTAGGTGGGGCTGAAAGATCTCGAGGAGAACTGTGACTAGCCCAGGCCATTCAGCAGGCTTCGTGTGTAGAGTGGGAAAACCAGTCCGGTTCACCAGATTAGAGTCCGCTGCTCATGTGGAGGAGTGGGGAATCAAAACTGTGTCTCCAGATTAGAGTCCACCGCTCTTAGCCACCACACCATGCTGGAAAGGGCAAAGGCGCTTGTGGCAGGATTTCTCTCCTGCACTGAATGTTGTAAAGATAGTTGCAAAAGGAGAGTTTGCACTAGGTTGGCAACTTCATAGGAAGCCGTGCTTACATGTTTTCTACTATCGTTGCAAGGGAGGAATGTACAAGGGTTAGTTAGCTCCAGCTTGGCTACATTGACCAACCTGCCTTCCACCCCAATTTCCCCCAACGCTACGAGCCATGACTGGATCTACTGAGTTGCTTGTGCCTCTCCAGAATACTATTGGTCTCTACTAGGGTTGCCAGGTCCCTCTTCACCACCGCCGGGAAATTTTTAGGGCGGAGCCTAAGGAGGGTGGGGTTTGGGGAAGGGAGGGACTTCAATGCCCTAGAGTCCAGTTGCCAAAACAGCCATTTTCTCCAGGTGAACGGATCTCTAGTGGCTGGAGATAAGTTGTAATAGCAGGAGATCTTCAGCTACTACCTGGAGGTTATCTATACAAATAACTCACTCTACTGTAATGAGTGTTGATCAAATAAACAGTAGTAGGCAAAAGTAAACAAGTGCAATCAATGTATTACACAAATGTAACGAGATAAACAAGCAACGCTAAGCAACCGAGGTTACAAAGCAAGTAGGTAGAAACAATAACTTAATAGTAATAAATATGCAAAAGTTCATATAAAGCATATAGTTGCGTTCTGGTCAATTTCATGTTCTTCGGACAATGGAGGAGTAGGTGGTGGTAACGCGGCTCCGGAAGTATTCCAGCGCTTTCGCTACACGAGGTAGCTTCATCAGCCTAGTCCAAAATTATAAACATGAGAATACAAAAATATATAAAAAAGACCTCTATAACAAACTACAGACATATTGAGTAAATATTATAACTCACCACGAGGGCTTAATTGTACGATTCCTAGGATAAATTTGGAGCTCCCAAACGGGCTGCTAGCAGAAAATTCATACGTGGTACAGACTGTGAAAATAACAGGCTCAAATAGAAGGCTCAAGTAAGAAGACAAAGTGGAAACAGCTGTCTGATAGAACTTGACTCTTAAAGGGGAAGTTATATGAAACAGGATAAATCGAATTCTGTATTTAATCCATTTGGGGTAAGGGTATTAAATAGAAAGATGAAACGCATTTCGTTTTGTAACAAAATTCTTTGAACATCACTGGTATTATGGGGATGATCCTTATAAACCCAAAGAACAAAAAAACGCAGATCGTTTTCAGAGTGTTTCTTTGCCACAAAATGGCTAGTGAGGGGAGCCTCAAAATTGCGTGCCCTGATCCGGGACCTGTGCTCGCCTATACGTAGGCGAACCTGTCTCATTGTGGAACCAATGTAAAGTAAAGAGCATCCACAAGAGACGGCGTATACGACCCGGCTGGTAGAGCAATTAGAAAAATGCTTGAGCTGAAAACGAAAATCAGAAGAAAGAGAATGGAATTCCTTAACCGGTAAAGAAAGAGGACAAACAGAACAACCACTACATTTGAAGTGTCCAACTGTTGTGGGATGTCTACTAATCTTCAAAGAGTAAGATCTTATCAGAGTGTCTTTTAACGAGGCAGTGCGGCGTAAGCCGAAAATGGGCGGCTCACTACATCCCGGGATAGTATTCAACAAATGCCAATGTTTCCTAATACATTGCTGTATAGCATGGGAGTGTTGACTATAGGTTAATGAACAAAAGATTTTATGATTGGGCTTTTGAGGATGTACCACGTATGAATTTTCTGCTAGCAGCCCGTTTGGGAGCTCCAAATTTATCCTAGGAATTGTACAATTAAGCCCTCGTGGTGAGTTATAATATTTACTCAATATGTCTGTAGTTTGTTATAGAGGTCTTTTTTATATATTTTTGTTGCTGTTTATAATTTTGGACTAGGCTGATGAAGCTACCTCGTGTAGCGAAAGCGCTGGAATACTTCCGGAGCCACGTTACCACCACCTACTCCTCCATTGTCCGAAGAACATGAAATTGACCAGAACGCAACTATATGCTTTATATGAACTTTTGCATATTTATTACTATTAAGTTATTGTTTCTACCTACTTGCTTTGTAACCTCGGTTGCTTAGCGTTGCTTGTTTATCTCGTTACATTTGTGTAATACATTGATTGCACTTGTTTACTTTTGCCTACTACTACCTGGAGGTTGGCAACCCTGGTCTCTACATTTACATTAGCGGTCAATTTGGGGCAGTTGGGTTAAAACGACAGGGGCGACGCCATCTCTGAAGGGCTACATTGCAGACAGCTCACAGATGAAAATACTTTATTACAGAAGTTTTCAGGAGCTTGGGGGCATTGGTAAGACTCTGTGAGTCACAGACAGGGTTGCCAGGTACCCCTGGCAACCAGCAGGGGGATTGGGGGACTTATTGGGAGCCAAAAGAGGCCCAGGTCAGCAGCGCCAGCAATAGGGTTGCCAGGTCCCTCTTCGCCACCGGCGGGAGGTTTTGGGGCGGAGCCTGAGGAGGGCGGGGTTTGGGGAGGGGAGGGACGTCAATGCCATAGAGCCCAATTGCCAAAGCAGCCATTTTCTCCAGGTGAACTGATCTCTATGGGCTGGAGATCAGTTGTAATAGTGGGAGATCTCCAGCTACTACCTGGAGGTTGGCAACCCTAGCCAGTGACGTGATTCCCAGTGTTCCTTGTTCATGTCTTTCCAACTCCAAGAAGTCCTATTTGATAAACTATATATATTTATTAAATACAATCTCTAGATATGCTTTTCCAGGCACTCAAATTCCACCCACACGAGGCACTGTTCTTGCCCTATGAATCTCATTAAGTATAATAAAATAATGACTAAAATTCTACATGCTTTGATAAATAGCCATTCTTGTCTTAATGAGATCACAACAGTAAGTTGTGTACTTTATGTTTTTCTCTGCAGACGAGGGCGCAATTAATGAATTATATTTTTGCTTCTGTTATCATTAAAAGGCATAAAATACACTGAAAGATTGCCTGTGTGCAAGGGCAATGTTTCTCAGAAAAGCCATTTCTATAAACAAACAATAGATTGGGTAATAATAACAACCCAAATACTTCATGCTGCTATGCAGAAAAATGAGGAACATTTTCATGGGCAGGGGGGCAGGGAGGATGCCCAGGAAGGGACAGTGAATTGAACCAGTTCTCACTATCCAGTTTCTCCTAGTAATGTGTACGCAATCCAGAGTCCCGTGGCAACTTTAAAATAAAATAAATTATTCCAGCAGAAACTTCGACGTTTGGTTCTGCTGCTATAGACTAAAACAGCAAGCCACCTGGGATTTTCCCAGTTTGACTTTGTCTGCATGCAGTAGAATTTAAGTGCATTGACCTTACCCAATATTACCAGTCCTAAACAGAATTTTAAAAATGGTAAAGGTCCCCTGTGCAAGCACCGGGTCATTCCTGACCCATGGGGTGATGTCACATCCCGACGTTTCCAAGGCAGTCTATGTTTATGGGGTGGTTTGCCAGTGCCTTCCCCAGTCATCTTCCCTTTACCCCCAGCAAGCTGGGTACTCATTTGACCGACCTCGGAAGGATGGAAGGCTGAGTCAACCTTGAAGCGGCTACCTGAAACCGACTTCCGTTGGGCTCGAACTCAGGTCGTGAGCAGAGCTTGGACTGCAGTACTGCAGCTTGCCACTCTGCGCCACGGGGCTCCTTACAGAATTACACTCTTCAAAACCCACTGAAGTCAGTGGGCTTAGATGGGGTAACTCTGCTTAGGATTGTGCAGCAAGTCTGTCTTGCAGCCCTCCAGCAACTCTAGAAGTGAGAAAAGTGAGTCCAGTGAGTAATTCTTTTCCCCTATCACAAGTAGTCTCTACTCCCGGAAAGCCTCCTCAAAACCGATCCTGCAAGGTCAGGTCTGTTAGAACAAGCGTAGCTCTTTGTGGAAACAACGTCCTCCCCAGCTGCATTCTCCCACTAGCCTTTCTCCATACAGTTGTGTACCCGTGTATGGGACCAGCTGGAAGAATTTGATAATATGAGTAAGTAAGAAGACCGTATGAGAGCCCCATGGCACAGGGTGGTAGGCTGCAGTACTGCAGTCAAAAGCTCTGCTCACGACCAGAGTTCGATCCCGACGGAAGTCGGTTTCAGGTAGCTGGCTCAAGGTTGACTCAGCCTTCCATCCTTCCAGGGTCAGTAAAATGAGTACCCAGCTCTCTGGGGTAAAGTGTAGATGACTGGGGAAGGCACTGGCAAACCACCCCGTAAAAAAGTCTGCCTTGGAAACGTCGGGATGTGACCTCACCCCATGGGTCAGTAATGACCCAGTGCTTGCTCAGGGGACTACCTTTACCTTAAGAAGACCGTGCGGTCTGTTAGATGCACCTTTTTAGTGTTAGTATCGAGGTAGAAGGAAAACAGAAGCTAGAGGTACTTAACTACTAAGTGGCAGTGGACATACTGTACAAAAGCCTGTACAAGATTTGTGCATTGAGGATAACAGTACATCATTTTCTGCACTCATGAGGCCAGTTTTTCCTTCTTAAGAAGAGAGAAAGTACAGTCCAGGAAAGTCTCTTTTCCCCTTCCCACCAGCTATGGTTTAGACTGTATAGAAGTAGGCACCAATATTCTCCTGTGTCTCTCCCACAAAAAGGGCGTTGCTGGGAATCAGGGGCCCTTGTGGACAAAAGCAACACCACTGTGGTGTTGTGGTTAAGAGTGTTGGACTCTAATCTGGTGAACCGGGTTGGTTTCCCCACTCCTGCACATGAAGCCTGCTGGGTGACCTTGGGCTAGTCACAGTTCTCTCTGAACACTCTCAGCCCCGTCTCTGTGGGTAGGACATGGAGGGTGGATTTTGCCCGATGGCTCTTCCTTGCTGCAGCTCTCCTATGCCATATGACTTTTTCTTCACTCGGATCCCATGACTCCCCAGCAATGCCTTTTGGGGAAGTAATAGGGAAGGTGAAGAAGATCCACATTTGCACTTCATGAAGGCCATTTATGAAGGGCTGTTTCCCTGCAGTCACCCCCGCTGACTGCTTCGGGGCTTCCTTTTCATTATGCATGCCTTTCCCAACTGTCAGAGTTCGCCTCGCACTCCCCGCACGTTTTTGCACATTTTGCCCATATTTTCTGGATTCTGGCTAAAACAGCATCTGGAAAACCTGGGCAAATGGCACGGGGAGAGCGAGGCGACCTCTGACGGTTGGGAAAGGCATGCATAATCAGAAGGAAGCCCTGAAGCATTCGGAGGGGTGACCATGAAGTAAACAGCACTGCATAAAGGGCCATTTTTTTGTTGACACTGTACCCATTTTGGCTACTGTAAACTGCACCACAATGGATCAGTGTATTGGGGCAAATGTTTATAGAGAAAATACTTCCCAAAA
This sequence comes from Euleptes europaea, assembly GCF_029931775.1. Lineage (NCBI taxonomy): Eukaryota > Metazoa > Chordata > Lepidosauria > Squamata > Sphaerodactylidae > Euleptes > Euleptes europaea. The sequence goes on along the minus strand of NC_079327.1, from coordinate 13,054,787 downwards.
TTTGGCTTGGCTTTCCTTTTTTACAAGGAAGAAGAATCCTCACATTTTTTGACAACTGAGATGATGATGTACGTTCATGAATTTTGCGGAATATATTTTTGCTGCACGGAGCAACTGCTGGAAATTTTTTTGAGGGGTGGGGGAAGCAAAGTTTTGGCCAAGACATTCTTTTCCAGCCTTCTGTTTGAAAGCAAAGGTTGTAGCCAAGGTTAATTTAAGGTGTCAGGAAAGTGTGAGGGAAAAAGGATTTAGTGACAACGTAAGGACAAATGAATGCGAGATCAGTGGCCTGCCTATTGATTCTTATCATGAGATCCTGCTGAAATGAAGTAATTATTTAATTAGACTTTTATGTATACTATAAATGGTTCCCAGAAATAGACTTTCCCCGGCTTTGAAGTCTGCAGTTCCATCTTCCCTTTCATAAGTGAGCAGAAAAACTCTGGAGAATTGACTGAATAACGATACTGTATCACGTACACGCATACAAATGCCATTTGTTCAATGATTCTGACTGATGTTTCCCTGTAGAAGGTAGTCAATGTATGTTTTTTCTTCCCTTCTCAAGCAAGCCTTTACAATAGCCATTTGAGGGTTCCTCAATAGTATTTCTGCAGATTAGGGATATGCAACCTTCTTGCCTTGACCTTATCAAATTTTGCAAGCAAAGCAGGGTCAGCCCTAGTTAGTACTTTGATGGGAGACCACCAGGGAAATCCAGGGTTGCTACGCAGAGGCAGGCATTAGCAGACCACCTGTAAATGTCTCTTGCCTTAAAACCCCTATGCCATTTTGAAACCATAGGAGTCCCCTGGTCCGAGGCTACTTAGCACATGACAGTAAGAACATAAGAAAGGCCATGCTGGATCAGGCCAAGGTCCATCAAGTCCAGCAGGCTGTTCACACAGTGGCCAACCAGGTGCCTCTAGGAAGCCTCCAAACAAGACGACAGCAGCAGCACCATCCTGCCTGTGTTCCAAAGCACCTAATATAATAGGCGTGCTTCTCTGATCCTGGAGAGAATAGGTCTACACCAATTACTTGAGTCCTTTAAATAATTCTTGCCAGAAGTAAGCAAGTCGTAAGGCAAGGAGAAGTTGAACATAAGAAAGGCCATGCTGGATCAGACCAAGGTCCATCAAGTTCAGCAGTCTGTTCACACAGCGGCCGACCAGGTGCCTCTAGGAAGCCCCCAAACAAGACAACTGCAGCAGCACCATCCTGCCTGTGTTCCACAACACCTACTGTAATATATTCGGCATGATCCTTTGATCCTGGAGAGAATAGGTATGCATCATGACTAGTAGCCATTTTAACTAGTAGCCATGAATACCCCTCTCCTCCATGAACATGTCATCTCCCCTCTTAAAGCCTTCCAAATTGGTAGCCATCCCCACATCCTGGGGCAGGGAGTTCCACAATTTACCTATGGGTTGCGTGAAGAAATACTTCCTTTTATCAGTGTTATCAATAGGGATTGGTAATAGTTTGAGACGTGTTCTGATGTGGAATTAAGATATCAGTGGGGAACACTTCAAGGGTAAAAAGCAAGGAAATGCAAAACTGAATAATTCCTACCTTCTGTGCTCTGCATGGTAGCCTTAACTACCATGTTAGCCATAGCTGGACTTCCTTGCTATACGGAGCTGCTACACTCCTAGAAAGAAATTGTTAGGGGAAAAAGCTGATTTCTTCCTCATAAGCCACAGAAACCTTATATCACTCTGTTGCCAAGTGCCAGTCTACTTTAATGTTCATGAATTAGCATCAGAATGGGAACAATTATTTTTAAAGTTGCAAAGCATTTAACTTCTTTTAATGGATACATAAAACATAAACACCTAATTTATTATTATCTATATAAAAGGGTGGATGTAAGGGTGAATTTTTGCAGGTTATGTGAAAGTACGGTGTAATTTGAAAGCTGTTTAGCTGTATAGCGGTAGGGACATTTTGTAAAATAATAAAACAAGAACATTCATTAACTGCTTGAACAAATGACTTAGGGGTTGCCTTTAAAATAAAAGGAACTGGATAATACAGTCTATCTTGGTGATCATTATTGCTGTTCAATGCGCATGAGAAAAAAATCCAGTTTTAGCTAGTCACTGCAAGTTTGGCATTGTGCTTTTGAAAGGGAAGAAGAAGAAGAGTTGGTTTTTATATGCCGACTTTCTCTACCACTTAAGGCAGAATCAAACTGGCTTACAATCACCTTCCGCTTCCCTGGAGCAGTGGAGTCTGATCTGGAGAACCGGGTTTGAGTCCCCACTCCTCCCCATGAGTGGCAGAGGCTAATCTGGTGAACTGGATTTGTTGCCCCACTCCTCCACATGAAGTCAGCTGGGTGACCTTGGGCAAGTTACAGCTCTGTTAGAGCTCTCTCAGCCTACCTCTCAGGGTGTCTGTTGTGGGGAGGGGAAGGGAAGGGCTGTGGCTTAGTGGTAGAGCATTTGCTTGGCATGCAAAAAGACACAGGTTCAATTCCCAGCATCTCCAGTTAAAGGGACTAGGCAGGTAGGTCAGGGGAAAGATCTCTGCCTGAGATCCAGGAGAGCCGCAGCCAGTCTGAGTAGACAATACTGACTTTGATGGACCAAGGGTCTGATTCAGTATAAAGCGGCTTCATCTATCAACTCTGTTCAAGATTGCACTGTAAGAATAGTAGATGTTGAATGACAATAGATACATACTATCCTCAAAAAAATCTCAAACACTGATTTAATATCTCTAATGTTTTGTGTTAGCGCTCAAGTTAATGTTCAAGAAAATACTTATTCTAGTGTTCTGAGGGCCCATCCCTGTTTTAAAAAAGCCCAAGGTACTGGCAATGGTTGGGATTCAGTGCTTAGAATGTTACTGGTTACAGAGTGTAATATCTGTGGCATTTCATTAAAAAAAAATGTGTAGGGATGCCATAGCTACTGAATTGTGACAAAACACCAGCCCGACACGGCCTTTGCTTCCTTAAAGGAAGTACAAGGAGAATTCCTTTCTCCGGGGCGTGCTGTAGAACCATTTGTCATTTATATTTCAGAATATTGGGGTTTTAAAATACCACTCTGAGAGGCTCCTGTCTCATTACAGTCATGTTGAAAGCTTGGGTTGCGTGCAGGTTGTTGGAAGGAGGGATATCTTGTTCAGCAAAGTGGGATATTTTAGTACCACTGGATCCTGTGATAAGTGCTTTTTTTTACTCAGACTGACATCAGTGGGCTACGAACTATGCCCTCTAATTTTAATTTTAGTTGGGGGGTTTTAAAAGCACATGTATAGGGACTTCGTTGGAAGAATAAAGTCAACATTTCTTTGTTAGAGTGTCTAGCACACTTTTAAATGTCTCTTGTTTGAGTCTCTGATTTCCACAGTGTAAGCCCCACTGCCTTTCTGCCGTGTCCTCTTATCAACGTTTGTCCAGTCCTGTTTTAATTAACTTCATAATTAAGTTCTGTTTCCTTTGCCAGCTTGCTTCATTTCAGCCATTTCCTAAAATTTGGATCCGTCACTTGATCATCAACCCATGCTTGCTCCTGCTTTGTTATTTTTGTTAACATTGTCTTAAGTCCTGTTGACTGGACTACCTTTGCAAATCAGTCTGAAACACATATACTTAGAAGCAAACCCAATTGACTTTAATGGAACTTATTATTTATGTATTTATTTAGAAAATGTTAATGTAGCTTTTCCAATCCCCTGGTGCACTCAGGAAGACAGCCACACATTTTTGGTGCGCTCTCCTAAGTACTGGTCCATTAGAAGTCCTTTTGACAGGACTTCCTTCAAAGGTTTTTTTGCATTCATTCCACTTCACATGGATTTTTCCCCATTTTATAATGTGAATGGCCTTTTGCATCTGCCGACTTCTGTATCTCTTTAAATGTTCTCTGCCCCTTTAGAATAGACGTAGCCAACTTTTATTGGTCAACTCATTAACTAGTGATTATACGTTTTTCCTCATAAATTTCCAATTTAGGCTCTCTTCTTAATCTTAATCTGTTTTCTCCCCCTCCCCTGAACAGCAAACAACCATCAGTTCCACCAATGAGCCCATGGAGATTAGGGATGCCAGCCTCTAGGTGGGACCTGGGTATCCCCCAGAATTACAGCTCATCTCTAGACTGTGGGGAAGGGGCTGTGGCTCTGTGGTAGAGCACCTGCATGCAGAAGGTCCCAGGTTCAATACCCGGCATCTCCAGTTAAAGGAACTAAGCAAGTAGATGATGTGAAAGACCTCTGCCTGAGACCATGGAGAGCTGCTGCCGGTCTGAGTAGACAATACTGACTTTGATGGACCAAGGGTCTGATTCAGTATAAGGCAGCTTCATGTGTTTTGACTACAGAGATCAGTTTCCCTGGAGAAAATGGATGCTTGGGAGGGTGGACTCCATGGCATTGTACAGTACTGAGGTCGCTGCCCTCCCCAGGCACCATTCCCAAATCTCCAGGAGTTTTCCAACCTGGATCTGGCAACTCTGCACCCCATCTCCTGCTAGTGGCCAGGGGAGGATCAGCCAACCCTAATGGAGAGGCTTCCATGCATTGAGCTACGGCACTGTACAAAGACAGCACTCTCTCTCCCCAGCTTTGACATCTCAAAGCTGCTCCACTTTGGGGGAGGGGCATTAATTATTCAAGTTTCTCTCTCTGGGCGTAGCCTACCCCGTTATAAAATCTTCTGAGTAATAAAAACGTTTCAGTTTTATTTCTGAAATGTTGTAAATAGGTCATATCATGGTAACGTTCTTGTAGCCCATTCTGTCGCTTCCCTGGTAGGGTTGCCAGGTCCCACCGTTGCCACCAGCGGGAGGTTTTGGGGGCAGAGCCTGAGGAGGGCAAGGTTTGGAGATGGGAGGGACTTCAATGCCATAGAGCCCAATTGCCAAAGTGGCCATTTTCTCCAGGTGAACTAATCTGTATCGGCTGGTGATCAGTTGTAATAGCAGGAGATCTCCAGCTCATACCTGGAGATTGGCAACTCTAACTCTAAGACTGAAACTATCAGTTACATCTTGAGACATGAAACGTCATCTTCCCCTTTGAAAGCCAAAGATTAGCAGAGCTCAGAGCAAGGTCTCTCTGAATCAACCCCAGTACAGAAAACAACATGTTAGGGACATTGCTATGCAGATGGGTAAATGAAATCAGCAGTAACAAATTGCACTTGAAAGAGACACGGGATCATCAATGGGGAAATGAATATTTTATGTCAAGAAGTGAGCAAATTCGGTTCCAAAAAAAAAGGAAGAAAGTAAAATCTCTCTTTTTTATGAAAAAAAAATCATTATTTGCTAAATGGCATGTGCTTTGCCTAATATTTGCAAAACAATCAGCGGGAAGTGAGCGCATTCTGCTAAGATAATGAGTTAAAAAAACACAGAGAGCATATGGGGCTGAAGTGATGATTGTGTAACCCTGTAAACATAAAGCTAAATAGGCTCAATATTGTCAGAAAGCAACCCGTGGGTGTGCTTTTTATGGGCCCTCAAAATAGAATAACACCTTTAAAGGTAATGAGTGTAATTTGTGTGTGCACATTTTAATTTTTGTTTAAGCCATGTACAAGTCTGATTCACAAGACTGCCATAAACCCAGGGCTGATTCGTATGAACCTTGTGGTAGTTGGACAGGGAGGGAAAACCTTTTAGCCAGCCCAAGCTGCTCACTTCGGAAGCCCTCAGCACAAGTTACGTTTTGGTCCTCAACACCTTTGCTCATCTCTGAATGATTCCGTGTGATGATGATGATGATGATGATGATGATGAAGAAGAAGAAGTTGGTTTTTATATGCTGACTTTCTCTGCCACTTAAGGGAGAATCAAACCTGCTTACAATCACCTTCCCTTCCCCACAACAGACACCCTGTGAGGTAGGTGAGGCTGAGAGAGCTGTGACTAGCCCAAGGTCACCCAGCTGGCTTCATGTGTAGGAGTGGGGAAACAAATCCAGTTCACCAGATTAGCCTCTGCCGCTCATGGGGAGGAGTGGGGAACCAAACCTGGTTCTCCAGATCAGACTCCACCGCTCCAAACCACCGCTCTTAACCACTACACCACGCTGGCTCTCAATAAACAATGAAGAGTCAGAGCCTTTTTACCAGTGAAGTGGTGTTCCCTGCTGCAGGCAACCCCTGAAGTTTCAGATGTTGGCCTACTTCATCCACTCACCCATAAGGTATGATCCTGTTCTGGTGGTTGATGAATAAGCTCTGATCCTGCCCCTAACCAGCCACATCTTACCTTTAGCCATGCTGGCGGCAGCTGCTGCCAACGCAATGTTTTTAAAAAATCTGCACAGCCAATCAAATTGTAAATGTGCAATCAAAAAACCCCCACCCAGCCCCACCCACATTCTAAAAATGTTTGGTGGACACCAGGAAAGCCCCACCTTTCTCACCTATTATCTTAGGGGCATGGCAGAAGGAGGTATAGTCTCTCTTCTACCATATATAGGTGATCAAATAAGTGTGCGAACTGGCTGGTATGGACATTTTGCATAGGTCCTCTTGGAAGGACAGCGCCGTTTTACTCAAGTGTAGCTGCCTCCTTCGCTAAGACTTCATGTCACCCTTTGACCTGTCGATGCATTCAGCTTACCTTCATTTGTAGTAGAAGATGACATAAACTTAAACCTTACAATGAGTGAGTCACCTTCTCTTCTGGTATAAATGATTAAAGCCATGGTAGGATTCTGAATGGGGAGCCTCAATGCGGGAAAGTCTATGGGGTTGGGAACATTTGACAGAGATGTGTAATGCAGAGTTTTAACACCCAGTGATCCTTGTAACCCCCCCCTTTTTTTTTTTGCTTTTCAGTTTGCATTTCTTCGTGTTGAAATCCAGAGAAGTTTTTGACACACCATAAATTTTTGTGCTGTCTTGTTGACAGTGCGCTGGGTCCAATAAATAACATTTCTGTTTATCCTGCAGTTTACTGATGGGAACATGGGCTGCTACGTAGGGTGACTCTTTTATAGTGATAACAGCTCTTTACCCTTAAACTGTTGCTTGTCAAGTTCAATTGGTGTGACATTCCTTGACCTTTGGAGGCAGTGGTAGGCAAAGCATCATCTGTTGATTTCTGCCTTGTGCATGCACAGCTACTAAAGGTTGCCACGTCCCTCTTTTCCACCGGCGGGAAGTTTTTGGGGTGGAGCTTTAGGAGGGCGGGCTTTGGGGAGGGGAGGGACTCCAACGCCATAGAGTCCAAGTGCCAAAGCGGCCATTTTTTCCAGGTGGACTGATCTCTATCGGCTGGAGATCAGTTGTAATAGCAGGAGATCTCCAGCTAGTACCTGGAGGTTGGCTACCCTAGTGAAGAGCCAGGGTGAAAGTAAGCTGGTATAAAATTGGTACAGATTTCCAGTCAGAAAGCGGTATGTCCCATTTTCTGCTCTGAGCCACCCAAGAGAGACACTGTGTGTGTTAAGTGTTGTCAAGACACTTCTGACCTATGATTTAATGACCTCCAAAACATCCTATCCTTAACAGCCTTGCTCAGGTCTTGCAGAATATGGGTCGTTGCTTCCTTCCAGGGTGTTGTAGTGGTTAAGAGCTGCAGATTCTAATCTGGAGAACCGGGTTTGATTCCCCACTCCTCCACATGAAGCCTGCTGAGTGACCTTGAGCTTATCACAGTTCTCTTAGAACTCTCTCATCCCCACCTACCTCACAAGATGCCTGTGGTGGGGAGAGGAAGGGAATGTGGTGTAGTGGGGAGAGGAAGCCAGCGTGGTGTAGTGGTTAAGAGCGGTGGTTTGGAGTGGTGGAGTCTGATCTGGTGAACTGGATTTGTTTTCCCACTCCTACACATGAAGCCAGCTGGGTGACCATGGGCAGGTCACATTCTCTCAGCCCCACCTACCTCACAGGGTGTCTGTTGTGGGGAGGGGAAGGGAAGGTGATTGTAAGCCAGTTTGAGTCTCCCTTAAGTGGTAGAGAAAGTCGGCATATAAAAACCAACTCTTCTTCTTCTTCTTCTTCTTCTTCTTCTTCTTCTTCTTCTTCTTCTTCTTCTTCTTCTTCTTCTTCTCTGCTTTGAGACTCCTTAAGGTAGAGAAAAGCAAGCTATAAAAACCACCACCTCCTCCTTTTCTTCAGTCAAACAATACCAGTAAGAAATTTTACTTTCGTGAGGCCTCTCTGTCCATGGGAGAAACACTAGCAGAGTGGCAAGACCAGCAGATGATAACCTGCAAAGAGGGTGAAATTGATTGTTCCAGCCAGCCTGTAGATATTTCTTTCTGATTTTTCTTTCTGTTCACGCAAGACTGTTTTTTAGGGCTGAATATCACAGATACCAATACTACCGGTCTACTACTACATACATTAGTGGAATCCCAACTTTCTCTGCTAAATTAGATAACTGGCAGGAAATTATTGAGACCCCAGGAAGGTATTATTAAGGGTCAAGCTCTTGTCATGCAGTGCCAGACATACCTTTATTGCCAGCAGGCTGTTTCTGGAAAAAATAGAAAATTCAGCTATCTGGACAGAGGTAGGAAATTGACTTCCTTCCTTTTCTTTTCATCCTGACCCTTAAACTTTATAGGTCAGCCCTACCCCGGGATGCATCCGTGCATTAATGAAGATGTTGTACTGCCCCTACTGCCGAGGACTTCCCACTGTGAAACCTTGCGACAACTACTGCCTCAACGTAATGAAGGGCTGCCTGGCAAATCAAGCTGATTTGGATACCGAATGGAATCTCTTCATAGGTAAGAAGGGTACAAGGGGAAGCGGGGAAGGGAGGGAAAATTATTTCGCCTGGAGAACGTCGCGACGGGCTCAGAGACGTCTCAAATTGGAATTAGGACATGGGTGACTGAATGCCTTCCTTCACTTGTCACTCATGCTCTTCGATCAAAGTTTTGTGGCCGTAAGAAAAGATCCTTGTTCCGCCTCGGAGCCGTTTCCGTTCGGCTCCTCCCGGTGTCATGCTGTCATGTGATATTGAAGCGCCTGTGCTAAAATGCTAGATGGCTTTGCGAGGCCCGCTGCGAAACGTTTGGGCTGAGTTTGTGATAATAAGCCTAGGCGGGAGAGGGGAGAAAACATTGTGCATTGAAATTAAAGCTCTCCTGCTTCCAGCCAATGCAAAATATGGAAAGGCCTCCGTACTTGGTTCATTTTCTTTCTTAAGTCAGCTGTCATTGGGGGGGGGGGAGACTCTGTGAGGACTATTGATATGACAAGCAAGCGATCCGTTCCATAACGCACATTAAAAATATGCCAAACTTTCTCCTCCTGTATATAGAGTAATAATAAGGTATCATGCTGATAAATAATGGGAGAGGAAAACTGTCATTTCAGATAGATATAGGTGAGTAATTCAGCAGTGGATCCCCCCCCCCAAAAAAAGATTTCTGTTTATCTGCCAGCCAGAAATCTTGCGAGGGGTTGAGGGGAGGCTAAGCTCCAGAGTAGCAGAGAATAAAGAGCAAGATGGAAAGGAAAGAAAAAGAAGTTGGTATGAAAGTGCCCTTCATCTGATTGACTGCAGCTACGAGGTGATAGGTTTCAAAAAAAACTAAGTACCAGAGAAACGAGGCAAATATCTGACATTTTCCTATTCTAAACAATTCCCAATGGGTGTCTACAGTGATTCTTTTTTCCCCACCACAAAAATAGCAATTAATTTTCTTGAAGTGCCTACCTATTCTTTTCTGCCTTCATGTGAAAAGAAAATCTCCTCTGCTGAGTTCCTTGGAAGAAAACAAATGTGTACCGAACGATAAGGTAGGAGTCTGCTGTGAAGGGCAAGAAAAATTAAAGATGCTGACACCTTCATTTTGATAGAAAATGTACAAGGGAAACTGTTTTGCCTGCAGAACAATGTCAGCGTGAAGTGTAGGGTTTATAGAATTTCGGACCAAAGAGGGGAAAAAGGGAAGCAGAGAGGAAGCGCTGTGGGGGGGAAATTATAACGTCGTTACAAGCTGGCCCTGAGTGGGGAGCAATTCCAGGGGCATCAACTGCTTGTGGTTTCCTTTGAGCTGAGAGAACAACTGCGACCTTTGTGTGAGTCAAAAGAGTCAGCAAAGGCGTGTGTGGTTGAGAACTGCTGGAAACGCAGGGTAGAGGCCTCTAAGAGGTTTTGTGGCAGGTGGAACCACGGCTCAGTGGTAGATCGGCTGCTTTACATGCAGAAGTTCCCAAGTTCAATCCCCAGCATCTCCAGCTAAAAGGATCAGGTAGTTTGTGATGTAAAAGACCTCTTTCTGCCTTAAATCCTAGAGAGCTTCTGCCAACCAATATAGAAAATACTGTCTTTGGTGGGCTAGTGGTCTGACTCAGAATAAGACAACTTCATGTGTTCAGAGTGTTTAAGTTGATATTGAACACATGAAGCTGCCTTATACTGAATCAGACCGTTGTGTATGTTAATAGTTAGGTGGGTAAGCAGGGGAAGATCTAGGAGCTTGAGTCCCAAACGAAGGCTCCTAAACCCTGCTCGCACTATTGGCCCAAGCCAGTGCGCCCCATTGGCCCTAAGCCGGGTCGCGCCATTGGTGACCCCGGGGTTGTTCCCCCTATCACAGATCAGGAGGGGCATGGCCGCAAGCGGCCAGGGGGGAATATAAGGGGGGCCGTTTTACACAGTTCTCAGTTCTGTTCTACAATAAAGTGTTGTTGGAACTCCGTCTCGACCTCGTGTGTCCTCCCCACGCGGACATAACACAGACCCTTAGTCCATCAAAGTCAGTATTGTCTGCTCAGACCGGCAGAGGCTCTCCAGGGTCTTAGGCAGGGGGTCTTTCACATCACCTACTTGCCTGGTCCCTTTAACTGGAGATGCTGGGATTGAACCTGGGACCTTCTGCATGCCAGGCAGATGCTCTACCACTGAGCCATGGTCCCTCCCCCACCAAAATTATGAAATGTGGTCTTGGTACTTATCCTGCTATCCTCTTGAGAGAATCATCTGCTCAGCTTTAGACACTTTAGACACTTCCAGTCTTCTTCTAGCCAAACCTCCTTTGAGAGTTATCCATTCAATCGCCACCCAGCCTTGCTCTCTTACAGCAGATTCTTTATTCCTTTGGAAGAGTCGGCAAAAAAAGAGGAAGGGTATGCTGGCAGTATAAGGTTGTCTTCCTGAAGTGCCTCTTAGATGGGCATTGAAGTTGGGATGCATGCATTGTCCCTGTGGAGCATAGGGAGCTGGTGGTTGGTGTTGATTTCATAGTTGTTTTAAATGTTTTCTTTTTAAACTTCTGGTTTTAATTCTATGGGTAGCTTGGCTTGTGTTACAATTTAAATAAGAATAGACAGCATAAGTCAAGAAGGTGCAATATGTGTGTGTGTGTGTGTTCATGTATAGTCACTGGAAAATACAGTCATGCTAGGAAAAGTTGAGGGCAGCAGCAAAAGAGGAAAACCCAGCAAGAGATGGATTGACTCAATAAAGGAAGCCACAGCCCTCAGTTTGCAAGATCTGAGCAAGGCTCTTAAAGATAGGATGTTTTGGAGGACTTTGATTCATAGGGTCACCATGAGTCGGAAGCAACTTGATAGCACTTAGGACACACATATGTATATCTATCAAATAGTACCAAAATCATAAAACATATGACAATTACATGTATTCTCAGACACAGTAATGAACAACCATTCATAAGCAGAGTAATGAACAACCATACAACATATAGATATACATATATTGCACCTTCTTGACTTATGCAGTCTATTCTTATTTTGTAATTTACCTTGAATCACTGTTGGATACAAATATTTGGATAAACAATGAATGCCTGACTTTGGCACATTTGTGTAATGTTTCATAGACATAGACACTTTCCCCAAAAATGATTGTCTTCATTGTAATGATTTCCCTCCTTACAGGGACGTACACTGGTGCCACAAATGTCATGAGTGAGTATGTGTCTTAGAACCCATGCTATGGACCCAAGTTCAGTCCCTGGCATCTCTAGTTAAAAGATCTCAGGTAGCAGGTGTTAGGAAAGGCCTTTCTCTCCCTGAGACCTTGGAGAGCTAATCAGGGCACATAATACTGCGCTAGGAAGACTAATTGCCAATCTCAAATTCAAATTCAATGCCTTTATTGGCATAGTCATAACAAATTCTACTTAAAATTTACCAATCAGAAGACCACAGTATGACTAATTGTTTCACACAGTCTTATAGTGCCTGTCCGTATGTTCCCAGCTATGAACTCAACAAAACAGATGTTTTGGTGATCTCTACATATTGAAGGGCTGTCTCTACCCATGTTGTCCAGCCCACCAGTTGATCCTCTTCTGAAATCCTGCTTTCTGAGCCCTTGCATTCGAAAGTGAGGCAGGGGGCAACCAGAGACAGGGCTTTTTCAGTGGTGGCACCTTGCCTTTAGAATATCTTGCCCTTGAGGCTTGCCTGGCACCTTTCCTTTCTACCCAGGCTTTTAACTAAGTGGTTTATTCTCACAAATGGAACTTTGGGGGTGGAGCCTGGGGAAGGCGGGGTTTAGAGATTGGAGGGACTTCAGCATAGCAGCCATTTTCTCTAGGGGAACTGATCTGTTGGCTGGAGATCAGCTGTAATTCTCAGAGGCCTCCAGGATCCATTTGGAGGTTGACAACCCTAAGTCTGCTTCTGGCCCAAGGATCATTTAATCTACATTATGTTAGCCTGTTTGATTGGTATTTTGTACTGTTTTTATGTCTTGGCTTATTTTAACTGCGACCTCTTTTTTTGTGGCTTTGATTTTAATGGTCTTGTTCTATTGTTGTAAGCTGCTTTGAGCAGGACTTAAGGGCAGTTTTTAAATAAATACTACAGTACTTTCTGCAGGGTTTTTCCTTCACTGGTATACATTTTTGTAGCAAAACAATTGTTAGGTATGAAGCAGCCTTGAAACACTTTGTTTGCCGAAAGACCTTCTGAATGGACTGTATAAATGAGCTGGGCATTTGAGGAGCCAAAGGCTGTTCCCGTCCCTTTCCCTTCCCTTTTGGAAAGCTTCCTTTGCAAGCAATGTATTTAAAAGTTACAGATGGTTCACCCTCATTCACGTAAATATGGCTCTTGCCTTTGAGCTCTTCTGTTACTAGTGGTTATTTGTGTTAGAATGTTTTTAAAAATCCAAAGATGGAGAGCAAAGCATCCTGAGGTTTCATTCATGCCTTCATTTTATGTCACTGGCAGATTTCCAGACTATTAAACCCCAAACTTTATCCACTGGAAACAGAAAAATATGCTTTTTAACATGACTGTTCCCAGTTTTAGGCCACTCAAAAATTTAAGTTATAAGCACCTCAAAGCAAGATCTTATTCTTCCACGTTTTTTTTACAATGCTAAGTTCCCTGGTGAGGAGCCCCGTGGTGCATTGTGGTAAGATGCAGTCCAAGCTCTGCTCACGACCTGAGTTTGATCCCGACGGAAGTTGGTTTCAGGTAGCCGGCTCCAGGTTGACTCAGCCTCCCATCCTTACGAGGTCGTTAAAATGAGTACCCAGCTTGCTGGGGGTAAAGGGAAGATGCCTGGGGAAGGCACTGGCAAACCAAACAAAAGTCTGCCTAGTAAACGTCGGGATGTGACAGCACCTCATGGGTCAAGAATGACCCGGTGCTTGCACAGGGGACCTTTACCTTTTTAAGTTCACTGGTAGGGCCATTTAAATAGTGGTGTCTTGGTCAGTAGTTATTAACTATGAAGTTTAACAACTTCTTTTTTTTAGTTTCTGAAGAGGGGCCGTTTTATTCTACATTCTCAGGCTATCAGCAGCTTTGCTGGAGGGAAAAGTTTTCAGAACTTGTTTTCAGTAGGGCTGAGCCACAAACAAACGGCTCTTGCCAGACAGCTGTCAAGCCCCTTATTGTAACAAATATCATATGCAATTCCCTTCATACGAAACACAACAGAACCCCTACGAGCTGAATTAAAATGAAGAAGTACATAGCACTGCTGAGCTATGAAAGATTGGATCGAATGCATGAGCAGTTTTACCTCTTCTGCCTGTGTTGGGAATCGAGCACGGAGAAGGAAATATAATTTTGTGCTTTAACAGTCTTTGCTTAGACAAGTTTAGCTGAATATTCATAACCCCTACCGCCGCTGCCACCAGGTTGTTCCTCGTCTGGTAGTTTGTATGTGCCAAGACTTGTTTTCCAAACAGAAGGAAAAACTACCCAGCACTTTTGCAGATAATTTTAATTATTGGAAGAGGTAGGAAAACAGAAAACAGTGAAATGCCTGTCTTTCCATAGTCTTGGAAGGCCACACTGCTGGGGTTCCCACCATGTATTTGTGGGTGCTCCTGTGGACTATTCAAACATGGCTGTGTAAAAAGAATGCAGAAAATGGTGAGATGTTCGCAGAAGAAAACAATATCCGAGGCTTTTTCATCTGTTCCTTTTTCATCAAGTTCCCCACCCCCTTTATGAACTCTTTGGGCAGTCTTTTTAAAAAAAGAATAACGGTTTGTAGTTCAGTGTGGGCCGCTTCCGTAGTCTGTGGCTATGTCTTCAGCAGTGTAGCCAGACATATTATGTAAAATCAGCAATCGCTGGCCTGTATTCTATGTCTTCGCTCAGCCAATTTGGAAACCTTCCCTTAGGTTGATTGTCTCCTCTTTCAGAGGAAGGGCCACTTAAGAGGGAGGGTCGCCAGCCTCCAGATCAGGCCTGGAGATCTCCCAGAATTAAAACTGATCTCCAGATTGCAGGTATCAGTTCCTGCGGAAAAAGCAGCTGCTTTGGAGGTGGACTCTATGGCATGACATCCCTGCCAACCTCCCAAAACTCCACCCTCCCTTTGCTCCACCCCCAAATTTCTGGGAATTTCCCAACCTGGAGTTGGCAAGCCTACTTCTTGGGCTATAGGTAGGGTTGCCAGGTCCCTCTTCGCCACCAGTGAGAGGTTTTGGGGGAGGAGCCTGAGGAGGGCAGGGTTTGGAGGGGCGGGACTTCAATGCCAACTGACAAAGCAGCCATTTTCTCAAAGTGAACTGATCTCTATCGGCTGGAGTTCAGTTGTAATAGTGGGAGATCTCCAGCTATTACCTGGGAGTTGGCAACCCTAGCTATAGGAGGGCTTTAAACTTGGCTGAGTGGAGTGTTGGAATAAATACCATCATTTCAGATTTTTTTCAGAGAAAAAACTTGAAATTCAGCATTTGCATTCCCCCCCACACACACACACACAATTTCCATTCGGGTGTGAGATACAGCACCCACTGAGCAAGGGCATGGCTTTTTAAACCACATTCCCCTCACTCTGAAAGAGCATTACCTCCCTCTGAACTGGTTTCATGATGTCATCACTTGGTCAAATCGGCTTAGCAGGTCACATGGATTACAGAACCTATTCCCACGGCACAATTTTAGGAGGGCGGTAGAAAAACAATCCTACTTCGTCCTGGGTGTTGATAACCACCCCATCTGGCCAACGTCCCCTGAGGAGAGAGATTTTATTAATTGATTTCCTGGCTCAGGGTCCCCTGGTGAGCTTTTCAACTGAGTGCAAATTTGAACCCATTTCTCAGTCCCTGTCTGACATTCTTACTGCTGGCTCTCTAATGAATTTTAAACCAGTTTCATCCCTCAGTGCAGCAACAGATGTGCCCTGAGCGTTCGAGGAAAAGAAAGAGGGAACAGTGTAAAAACAACATAGCCGCAAAGAAACAATTATAAAATAATTTACCTCTGAAGAGTTCCGAGTCACAAGAGATGCCTTTAAAGCATGTCAATCATTTGGACTCTAGCCTTTCCCAAGACGATTTGAAATGTCACATTGGCCATGTTGTAATGTCAGTCACAGAGAGCTAAATCTGAGGCCTTTTCAGATGATTTTTATCGAGCAAGAAATGTGCGGTTCTTGCTCGGGATTTGTGCGTGATGGAGACTTTTCTCCTCCGGCGAATGCTTCCACTGCAGGGAAGTCGCCTAGCAGTGATAACAAGCAGGAAGAGGATTAGCTAGAAACCATTTCTCTCTGAAGGGTTAGTTTTCCACTAGAAGGAACTTTTCTACTTGTGGAGGAGCATTTCAACATGCAGTTCCCCACTAGCTGTCTGAGGCAGGCCACCCCAACAAGGCTGAGCTGTATAAGTATTCTCATGATGGTTGCTCTTGGGCACTCAACAACAGTCTGTAGTGTCAGTAGGGTTGCCAACTGCCATTTTCTCCAGGTGAACCGCCATTTTCTCCAGGTGAACTGATCTCTATTAGCTGAAGATCAGTTGTAATCGCAGGAGATTAATTACGTATTAATTATGTCTATAGTGTAAGCCACTGATGAAGGCTGTTTGCCAAAACTTGTAGGGCATGGTGTTTTGTCTCATTGCATGCTGACACAGTTGCATTTTTTCTTTTTTCTTTTAGTTGTTGCTATATTAAATTATTTGTGTAGTGCCATGCACACACAATTGAATTGGTCACTGTTTGTATATTGGATCACACAGTGTTCTTTTTTTCTCCACCTTCGTGGTTTCCCTATCTTTTTTGGTTGGATATTTTCCCCTTGCGGTGACAAGCCTACACCTTGTAGCATCTGTAGGGTTGACAACCTCCAGGTACTAGCTGGAGATCTCCTGCTATTACAACGGATCTTCAGTCTGTAGAGCTCAGTTCACCTGGAGAAAATAGCAGCTTTAGCAATTGGAGTGTATGGCATTGAAGTCCCTCCCCTCCCAAAACCCCGCCCTCCTCAGGCTCTGCCCCCAAAGACCTTCCCCCAGTGGTGAAGAGGGACCTGGCAACCCTAAACATCTAGAAAGGTCTCTGGGGCCTGAACACACACAGTGCAGAATTGCTTACTAGGCTAGGCCCAAAAACCACAGACCAGTTCAAGAGTCCCTGACTTAATACACATTTCACTTGAACCTATTAGGTATTCAAATAAGTTCAGACAGCAGCCATGAACAATTTGATAGAATATTCCTATAACTTGACATGATAGGATAGGCAGTGACTCTAAGCGACTTACACATTAAAGAGATTGTATATTTTCGTGGCTTCCCTGAATTATATATTGTAAGGATCTCTCCTGGTTTTCCAAACTGGTCATTTTCCAAAGGTAGACTACCAATGTAAACACCCATAACAGGAAGCATTTTCTCCCAGAGGGAATTATTTAGAGATCAACAGTTTATAAAAAAGCCATAAAACAGACTTTGATGCATGGTTTGCAAAAGGATGCCAAGCCTGTACTGTTTCTCATGTATTTTTCATGCAGAGCCACATTCAAGAATACCTTCCATTTAAGCTTCCGTAGTAACTTTGCTTCTCGGGCTCCTGTTCCATTCATGACAGCGCACGCTGTGTCACGATAGCAATCCTGTAGCATTACTTTCATCCTATGAATTATTGATACATACTCCACACTTTCTCCTAGAAGTTCAGAACCGCTACTAAGATTAGGATGAGGTATTGCTCAGTGGGAACCTTGGCCCTGGCCAAGGAGGCAGTTCCAGATGTTGGCCAGGGTCCTAAAAACTGAGATCCAGAGGAGTCTGAGGTGGTTAGAGTATGGAGGAGGAGGAGGCACAGGACAGATGGACATGGAGGGCAGAGTAAACTATCCCGGCAGATGCTGTACATGTTGTTTACTGGTCATCCATTGTCCACAAAGTTTGTGGGAGCTGTCACTGACCAGTGACCCCCTCCCCCCAGCTGCTGCACACACCTCTCCAACATGTGGCCCATAAGAACATAAGAAAGGCCATGCTGGATCAGACCAAGGTTCATCAAGTCCAGCAGTCTGTTCACACAGTGGCCAACCAGGTGCCTCTAGGAAGCCCACAAACAAGACAACTGAGGCAGTATTATCCTGACTGTGTTCCAAAGCACTTAATATAATAGGCATGTTCCTCTGATCCTGGAGAGAACAGGTATGCATCATGACCAGTATCCATTTTTACTAGTAGCCATGAATAGTTCTCTCCTCCATGAACATGTCCATTCCCCTCCTTAAAGCCTTCCAAGTTGGCAGCCATCACCACATCGTGGGGCAGGGGGTTCCACAATTTACCGATGAGTTGTGTGAAGAAATACTTCCTTTTATCTGTTTTCAATCTCTCACCCTCCAGCTTCAGCAGATGACCCTGTGTTCTAGTATTATGAAAGAGGGAGAAAAGCTTCTCCCTGTCCACTCTCTCCATACCATGCATAATGTTATAGACCTCTATCATGTCTCCCCTTAACCATTTTCTTTCAAAGCTAAACAGCCCTAAGCATTTAACCGCTCCTCAAGGGAAATTGCTCGAGCCCCCTGATCATTTTGGTTGCTCTTTCCTGCACCTTCTCAAGCACGTACCCTGTCTGCCACACCAACTGCCATTCTTCATCGCTGATCATGATAAAGCACCTATTATTTATGCAACTTTCTGCCTGAATTGTAGTATTGTAGTTGTGCAGACTAGACACACAGGGACAGAGGTGGGCCCAGGCATACTGGCCTCCCGCTTCCAAGCCAGGCACTAGATTGGTGGGCAATTGCCCGCCAATCTAAGCGACCTGGCAATTAAACAGATGGTCTGTAAGCACTTAGAAAGAAATGCCGTGCTCACTGGCAGTCACCATGGGTTTCTCAAAAACAGGTCATGCCAAACTAATCTCATATCTTTTTTTGAAAGAGTGACAAGTATGGTAGATGAAGGGAATGCTGTAGATGTAGTGTACCATGATTTCAGTAAAGCCTTTGATAAAGTCCCCCATGATCTTGAAACAAAGCTAGTAAAATGTGGGCTGGACACTGCTACTGTTAGGTGGATTGGTAATTGGTTGACCAACCGAACCCAAAGGGTGTTCATTAATGGCACAACTTCATCCTGGAGAGGATTGACTAGTGGGGTACCACAGGGGTCCGTCCTGGGACCGGTACTATTTAATATTTTTATAAATGACTTGGATGATGGAATAGAGAGCATGCTAATCAGATTTGCAGATGACACCAAGTTAAGAGGGGTAGTTAATACCCCTAAGTAGGGTCAGAGTTCAGAATGACCTCAATAGACTGGAGAGCTGGGCCATAAGCAATAAAATGGATTTCAATAGGGAGAAGTGTAAGGTACTTCACCTAGGCAGAAACAACATAAGGCACAGGTACAGGATGGAAGATAGTTGGCTTGACAACAGTACATGTGAAAGAGATATGGGAGTCTTAGTAGACCACAAACTGAACATGAGTCAACAGTGTGATATGGCGGCTAAGAAGGCCAATGCAATTCTGGGCTGCATCAATAGGAGTATTGGGTCTAGATCAAGGGAAGTAATATTACCACTGTATTCTGCATTGGTCAGACCTCACTTGGAATACTGTGTCCAGTTTTGGGTTCAATTTAAGAAGGATGTTGACAAGTTGGAGCATGTACAGAGGAGGGTGACCAGAATGGTCAAAGGTCTGGAATCCATGCCCTATGAGGAGAGACTTAGGGAGTTGGGTTTGTTTAGTTTGGAGAAGAGAAGGTTGAGGGGAGACATGATAGCCATGTTTAAATATTTGAGGGGATGTCATGTTGATGAGGGAACTAGCTTGTTCTCTGTTGCTCCAGAGACTAGGACACGGAGTAATGGATTTAAAGTAATAGAAAAGTGATTCCACCTAAACATTAGGAAGAATTTTCTGTCTTTGGAGGTCTTTAAGCAGAGGCTAGATGGCCATCTGTCGGGAGTGCTTTGATTGTGGGATCCTGCATGGTGGGGGAGGGTTGGGGTCACTGGGGATGTGGGGGGAGGTAGTTGTCAATTTCCTGTGTTGTGCGGGGGGTTGGACTAGATGGCCCTGGTGGTCCCTTCCAACTCTATGATTCTAGTATTCTATTCTATGAACTTTGCTTGCCTTGAAAACCCTATAGCAGTGGTTCCCAACCTTTTTTTGACCAGGGACCACTAGGACTTTTTTGTTCGGTGCAGGGACCCCAAGGTTCAAAATAAAAATTCAGAGAATTTGAAAATAAACTTTAATCATAACTGTTAGTTAAACATTAAACTTAGAATTATATTTGAATATATATATTTTATAATAGAGAACTTTTAATTGAAAATATTAATTTATTATAGGTTTATAACTTTGTTTCGCGGACCTTAATTTAGTTCTCGCGGACCCCTGTGGGTCCATGGACCCCTGGTTGGGAACCAGTGCCCTATAGGGTCGCCATAAGTGGCTGCACCTTAACAGCACTTTACACACACACACACACACACACACACACACACACACACACACTCACGTGTGAGTAACCAATTGAGTTTTAATTTTGGGTGTAAGGGGAGGGGATTTAAGCCTACCCTCAATGCTGCTATTACAACTCAAATCAGCCTCATTGTGGTGAACACCACGGTCTTTAAACTGTTCCTGATTAATATCTGTATATTTACCCCACCAGGGCAATCTGGCGAAACTGTTTCCAGTTTTTAAAGGGCAGGGGGAAGCTTAACATACACACCCTTCCTCACTAGGATTGCCAACCTCCAGGTACTAGCTGGAGATCTCCTGCTATTTCAACTGATCTCCAGCCAATAGAGACCGGTTCCCCTGGAGAAAATTGCTGCTTTGGCCATTGGACTCTATGGCATTGAAGTCCCTCCCCTCTCCAAACCCCACCCTCCTCATGCTCTGCCCCAAAAACTTCCCACCAGTGGCGAAGAGGAACCTGGCAACCCTACATTGAAGTCCCTCCCCTCCCCAAACCTCATGCTCCTCAGGCTCTGCCCCCAAAACCTCCCGCCGGGGGCAAAGAGGGACCTGGCAACCCTATTCCTCACTCCACCATGGTTCTGTTCGGAATCAGGGCCCCATTCACTTGCTTTTTTCAAGAAAACCTAATTTCGGGAGCTCATTCACAGAACTCTCAGAGTCCTCTGTAAATAGAAGTAGTTAATTCACACGGGTGCCAATATTTGGCCCAGAGATAATGAATCCATTGTGTGTAGCCGTTGATAGAAAATTTTGCTTTCAGTGTCCTTAGTGCTCATAAGTAGCAAGAGGATATAGCTCCATTTTGATTCATTGGTTAATTATTTCTTGTTACAATTTTTTTCCCCTTATTTGTTTGCTTCTCGCTTGGAGTAGACCGGGAGGGGAGGGGGGAAGGGGGAATCGTATCAACGGCTCAGTGGGAAAGGACGAGAATGCTGTAGCTCATCAGTCTTATTCCCAGGAGTTTCAAGTAATTTGTTTTAAAATGGATGATTATGTTTTGGAAACACTTCTCTCTCTTTTTTCTCTCTCTTCATTTGCTTACAAATCAAAAATGCTGACATTTTTGCAATTATGAATTATCGCTAAATTGCCGAGCATTTCATGTATAGTGCCGGAAGGAACATCTCCAAGTTAAAGTGGCTTAGTGTTCAGTTTCCCTTTGTTTGTTTTGTCTTTTTCCAGCTTGCTATTTTGCTGAGAGGTAATGATCTGAGACAGAATTTTTACAGGCTTGTTCCCTGGGCAAAGCCTTTGGGAGGTAGGAAGGTTTCAGCCACTGTAGGATACTACTGAACATGCCATAGAGACATACATATTTAAAGGGTCAGAGGAGAAAGTTAGGATGGCAGTGTCAGAGAAGGCTGAAAATAACATTGTTAGGAAACTGTCCATGGTGTGGGGGAGAGGGCAACGGGGTGTCTTATAGTGTTGTTGTAAGGAGAATCACAACCTTTTGATTTCAATAGTCTTAGGACTAGAAGAAGAAGAGTTGGTTTTTATACGCTGACTTTCTCTACCACTTAAGGAAGAATCAAACCGGCTTACAATCACCTTCCCCTCCCCTTTCCACCACAGACACCCTGTGAGGTAGGTGGGGCTGAGAGAGCTCTAAGGGAGCTATGACTAGCCCAAGGCCACCCAGCTGGCTTCACATGGAGGAGTGGGGAAACCAACCCAATTCACCAGATTAGCCTCTGCCGTTCATGTAGCGGAGTGGGGAATCAAACTTGGTTCTCCAGATCAGAGTCCACTGCTCCAAACCACCGCTCTTAACAACTACACCATGCTGACTAGGGTTGCCAGGTCCCTCTTCGCCACCGGTGAGAGGTTTTCGGGGTGGAACCTGAAGTGGGTGGGGTTTTGGGGGGAGGGACTTTAATGCCATAGAGTCCAATTGCCAAAGCGGCCATTTTCTCCAGGGGAACTGATCTCTATCGTCTGGACATCAGTTGTAATAGCAGGAGATCTCCAGCTAGTACCTGGAGGTTGGCAACTCTACTTAGGACTGTTAGTTCCCTCTCAGCATTGGCTCCTGGTTGCCTTATATGCTCGCTTGTACAGGTGGGCAAATGGGGGCGGACAGCACCTTCTGGCTTATTTTGCTCTGGCGGATGTGAAAAGAGAAGGTTGTTGGAAATCCAAGCAGAGAGAATGGCCCAATCCCTTTGGGGGAGGCCAAGCTAGACATAGGATGCAACCTAAGCACACTTTTCTAGGAGTAAGCCCCATTGAATAAAATGGAACTTCCTTCTGAGTAGACCTCAGGAGAGGAGATCCAAGGAGGGATGGGAGGCCAAGCTAGACCTGGGCTGCAATCTAAGCACACTTTCCTGGGAGTAAGCCCCATTGGATGAAAAGTGACTTCCTTCTGAGTAGACCTCAGATTGCCCTGACACTTGTTGACAATCTGACCCCAGATTTGTAAGGGCCCTGACCTAGATGGCCCAGGCTAGCCTGATCTCATCAGATCTTGGAAGCTAAGCAGGATCAGTCCTGGTTAGCACTTGGATGGGAGAGCATGAAGAAAGCCCAGGGTTGCTACACAGAGCAACGGCAAACCACCTCTGAATGTTTCTTGCCTTGAAAACCCTACGGGGTTGCCATATGTTGGCTGTGACTTGATGGCATTTTCCACCATCCATGTGTAGGAGAGAAATGTTTCATCTATGCCTAAATCTGCCTGGTCCCATAGTGCATAGTGTAGAAATTGTGGAACTCCCTTCCCCAGGATGTGGTGATGGCTACCAACTTGGAAGGCTTTAAGAGGGGAGTGGACATGTTCATGGAGGAGAGGGGTATTCATGGCTACTAGTAAAAACGAATAGTGGTCATGATGTTTACCTGTTCTCTCCAGGAGCAGAGAAGTATGCCTAATATATTAGGTGCTGTGAAACACAGGCAGAATGCTGCTGCTGCAGTCGTCTTGTTTGTGGGCTTCCTAGAGGCACCTGGTTGGCCACTGTGTGAACAGACTGCTGGACTTGATGGGCCTTGGTCTGATCCAGCATGGCCTTTCTTATGACAAAGACTGGGAGGTGTTCCTCCACCTAGACTGTTGCCAGGGTGAGAGAAAGTAGACCTGAAATAACTTAGTCCCATAACAAACTCCTCTGAATCCTTTTCCCTTAGATCTTAACATTAAATATTTCCACAGCATTCACCAACGGAAACAAAATATTCAGTTTCTGTATTTGACTTCCAAAGATATTTGATTTCAGTATTTCACTGTTTGAATGGGGTTTAGTGTTAGATTGGATTTTACAGCTGACACACGCTTTATTTGTTGGAATAAACTTCAATATTTGACCGTATCCAGCAACGTTTGATACTTGGCACTTAAACAAACCCAGCTAGCAAGAATTTCCAAAGAGTACCCATGTTAGCCTGTTCTAGCAAAGTAAAACAGAAAAAAAGAATGGCACCTTTAAGATGAAACAAGATTATTATAGAATAAGCATTCTTGAGTCAAGCCTTACTTCTTCAGATGCATATGAAATTTGAATTTTACGTGAATTTAACATTTATCACCAAAATCACAGGGAGCAAAAAAGGGGGTGTGGTGTAGAGATTTTTTAATATATCCCTGCTCTTTCAAGAAGCAGATTCCTGTGTCATTCAGAACTTGAAGAACTGCAAAGTTTAAAAAATGTAAAAAGATCCTTATAAACCTTTATCTGCATGCTAGATAGCCTCTGCCTAGGGTTGCCAGCTTTGGGTTGGGAAATACCTGGAGATTTTTGGGGTGGAGCCTGAGGAGGGCAGGGCTTGGGAAAGGGAGGGACTTCAATGCCATAGTGTAACTCTGTTTAGGGTTGCACTGTTAAGCCGCCAACAATTTCAAATTTAGGGAAGCTAGTCAGTGACTCACTTCGTACCCTAAGGTATGACTACTTGGAGTGCCATAAATTGGAAAAGGGCACTGACTGGTGACTAGCATGTGGACTGTTCCCAGTTGGTTGGCATAGGAGTATGTGCACCCTATGCCCATCATCATGCCCTATGCCCGTCAACCCTCAGAATACACAACCTCTGAATACAACAATCCTTGTGCCATTGTAAGCAGATCAAAAGAAGCATGACCGCTCTTGTTAAAGACTGGTTCAGGAGCCAATTGTAATAGCAAGGGCAAAAGATGCATTTTTTTACCCAGGGAAAAAAATATACACGTAGAGAGTTTCTGGAACTGTTTTATTTTTTTTAAAAAAAAGCTCTGTTGGGTGTAAGTAGCTTTCCAAACTGTTAGCATTTAATTTACCTACTGTAATATTTTATTTGCAAGCGAAATCACCATATGTGCTGTTTTGCTATGTAAACAAATGCAAAAATAAAATTGGCTGACTGCAATTTTGGTGCCTTTCAGGTGACCTGAAATTTCTGCTGGTTTATAAACAGTTTGCAAATATCTTTGTCCTTAATGCAGAGCCTTTTGTGGGTAAACTGCTATTACATCTTTTTTTTCCCCCACCCACCTATTTTGTGGAGAATGTTGCCAAATAGTCCATTCATTTCCTTGCACAATGTTTCCATTTGAGGGGTTTTCTAACTATGAGGCTTATGAGTCTTTTTGAGTAAGAGTGGTTTCTCGAAATTATGCTGTATTTTGCAAGATACAGAATAGGCACAATGTACAAAGGTGGTTTCAGGGGCACTGCTTTATCCAAGTCAGGGGAACTCCCATTTCAGGGCCTCTCTCCCCACCGCCAGTCAAATGGCTTGCAAGAGTCGTACCAGCAATAAAAGGAGGGCTAGGCCAGCATTGGCAGCAGTACAGCGATTGTCACTTCCAGCGCACACCGGAAGTGTTGTCATCACATCACCCGTAGGGATGCTCCGATATTTGGGCAACACTCTATGGTATGACTTCTACCCTAGAGTTTTTTGCCCAGATGATAGTATCCCCACATCACCAGCAACATGATGATGTCATTTCCAGTGCACACCTAAGGTTGCCAACCTCCAGGTACTAGCTGGAAATCTCCTGCTATTACAACTGATCTCCATCTGACAGAGATCAGTTCACCTGGAGAAAATGGCTGCTTTGGTAATTGGACTCTATGGATAGGGTTGCCAAGTCCCTCTTTCCCACCGGTGGGAGATTTTTGGAGCAGAGCCTGAGGAGGGTGGGGTTTGGGGAGGGGAGGGATTTCAATGCCATAGAGTCCAATTGCCAAAGCGGCCATTTTCTCAAAGGTGAACTGATCTCTATCTCCTGGAGATCAGTCGTAATAGCAGGAGATCTCCAGCTTATACCTGGAGGTTGGCAACCCTATCTATGGAATTGAAGTCCCTCCCCTCCCCAAACCCCACCCTCCTCAGGCTCTGCCTCAAAACCCTCCCACCAGTGGTGAAGAGGGACCTGGCAACCCTACTCATTCCAGAAATTATGTGGCACAAAGCTTGTTGATTTTTACGTTGCAGGACTGCAGCCCTGACTAATATGAATTTGGATAAATAATTCTTCATAGCATTACTGCGACTGGGGAAACAATGAATTTGAACAAGCTAATTAGACTGGCATAGGCAACCCACAGCAATCATTCCAACAGTGGCACACTAGCCCATTTGGCTTGGCTCTTGGGACACAATTTCTGCCCAAGCAATCCAAGTCATTGGTAGGACTACTGGGGCCAGTGGTCCAGAAGATGGCAACAGGCACGGCTTTTGCTGTGGCTGTCGATTCCCGTGTCAGTGGAGGATGAAGAAGAAGATGATGATGATGAAGAAGAAGAGTTGGTTTTTATATGCTGACTTTCTCTACCACTACTCATAAAACTTAAAAATGAAAGAAACTTATCAACACACAAAGATGACGTTTGAGCAACTGTTTTGCATAATCTTGGTGCCTTGAGAGCCAGCGTGGTGTAGTGGTTAAGAGCGGTGGTTTGGAGTGGTGTAGTCTGATCTGGAGAACCGGGTTTGATTCCCCATCCCTCTACATGAGCAGCGGAGGCTAACCTGGTGAACCAGGTTGGTTTCCCCACTCCTACACATGAAACCAGCTGGGTGACCTTGGCCTAGTCACACTCTCTCAAACCCACCTACCTCACAGGGTGTCTGCTGTAGGGAGGGGAAGGTGACTGTAAGCTGATTTGATTCTTCCTTAAGTAATGGAGAAAGTTGGCTTATAAAAACCAACTCTTCTTCTTCTGTCCTTGAGAATTGTCTTGTGGTCTAGGCCTCTGGTATTGTATAAAAGTCACCGCCTGCTTTGTGAACAGCCTGATCTGCAAAGCTTAGCTGAATGCAAGTCCTGGAAACTGGCCAATGCCTTTCCCCATGTAGCCAACTCCAAATCTCTCCCCACTGGGCACCCAAAGTGGCTCACATCATTCTCCTCTCCTGCATTATATCCTCACAACAACCCTATGAGGTAGGCTAGACTGAATGTGACTACCCCAAGGTCACCCAGCAAGCTTCTGTGGCTCACTAAGGATTTGAACCTGGGTCTCCCAGATCCTACTACATAATCCTCACCATATACCACCACTTCTCTGCTTGCAGTCACCCACTCCCAAAATGACTTCTAAAATAATTCTAGCCTCTGGGTTCCAATGTATGTGTTTGCCCCTACTGTACAGGTAATATTTGGGGAAGAATTGCATGATATGATGTAGTAAAAAAAAAGTAAATACATAAAGCTCCCCATTCTTCCTTCATACATGTTTTTTTTTTCATTCCAACCTTTGCTGTATGGATTTCCAAATTGTACACCGAGAAATGCAAGATCTGAAACTGCCCCAAGGTTGGATAGCATTGAAAATGTTCTCAAAAATATTACCATCAACAAAGCCCTCGTGTAGCAAATGAATCTATTGCAAAGTTTAATTCTAACTCTACTGTGTAGGCAGACTACCGTAATATCACAGAACTATAAGTATAGCTTGCGATGGTTTCTTTGTTGTGTAAATGTTAATATCTTGTGTAGGTGACCTTGCGTCATTAAATCAGATTATTATTTTCGCACAGAACAGCACGTGGGCTAGGAAATATAAAAGTGCAAGAGCTACTATTAAGCTCTGTCAGCATTAACATTGTGGTAAACTACGGTTTATTAACCAGGGCGTGATTAAGCTCCAGTTTATTGGGACATCTGAATGGACGCTGCTCAACCAAGTATAGCTTGTTGCCGTGTGCTAAGCTGAAACTCTAACTACAATTTCTACCTGGCTAGATCCAATCCCTGCCGATGGATGGATCTCAAAGTCAACACGCATTCCTCAAGGAAGATCATATATAAGGGGAATCAATAACAACAGTTTTAAACGGCTCTGCTGTGTTTCTTTCCTCGCCCTCAGTTTAGTGGCCTGTTTTGCATGGCATGCACCGGATATATGGTGGCAGAGTGAGCTATAAAAGGCATTTTGCGACTTCTTTGAGATGACCCGCATCACTCACAGGTAGCCGAGCGTCAATAAAATCTTTATATCAATACAAACTATTACACAGTGTACAGTATTATTGGATAACTGCTCTGACGTATGCTGTAAAGAACGAAACTGTGCCCTGGCCTCCGGAGCTTAAAAATTTAAGATGTCTATCAGTTTACCGTAACAATGGGCACATAAAAGAAAGTTTCCAAACTGCATTTTGGAAACTGTGATACAGCCTTCTGCAGCAGACTATAATAAATCTAATGTCAAACAAGAGCAGAGGGGTTTGGTAGCTGATGAAAGTGTTTCATTCCCTCAATATTTTCTGTCAGCTCCCCCCCCCCCTTTAAAGTAGAATGCCTGTTTCATACTGCAGGTGGCAAAATGCACCTTGTTAATTTAGGGTTGCCAGGTCCCTCTTTGCCACCGGCAGGAGTTTTTTGGGGCGGAGCCTGGGGAGGGCGGGGTTTGGGGAGGGACTTCAGTGCCTTAGAACCCATTGGCCAAAGCGGCCAATACCCCAGGTGAACTGATCTCTATTGGCTGGAGATCCGTTGTAATAGCAGGAGATCTCCAGCTAGTACCTGGAGGTTGGCAACCCTAAGTTAATTGCACAGCAAAACTGGAAGGGGGGCAATAAGGATTTTTTATTTCATAAATTCCTCTTCCCCAGATCAAAACAACGCTAATCTCCAACCAGGGTTGCATGACTGGTGGCCCCACAAATCAGATGAGCCCCTTTTCTGGCCTGTGCCAAATTGATTATCCTATCTATACAACTGCCACACTTATGGATATTGCAGGGAGTTCCATAGGCTCCGATCCAGCTAAGATTGCCATATCCAGAGTTCTGAAATGCGGGGCATTTAATTTTCATATGATACACTATTTTGCAGGAACTAAAAGCAGCTCTCAGCAAATTCTGATCATGCACACGCTAATTCGCCTAATTTCCCACCCCACTGTTCATTAATGGCGAAATGTAATTTAAGTTAAAGTTGAACCGAGGCACAGTTTTCGCTGCCGAAAGGTGAGGCTGGCTAGGGCAAAGAAGACGGGAGTGGCAGCTGTAGAGTGCGCACAGCGCAGAAGAATATTGGCTGGGTACTTGCATTGTGCTTCTGACTTCAGTAGGTGTTATACATTATTTTGAAGGTCAGTGTCCCTAATGCAAGACGTGTGGGAGCGGACACGAAATGTGCTTCAAAGCACTTACCATTTCTTAAGCATAAGCTTGCAGACCTTTGCACTGACTTTGCCAGGAGGGCTTTTGTCATGCAGTTTGTATTTAGCAGGAATGCCTTTTCCTGCAGTTTCAGGCGCCAGCAGCAGGTATTCAGAAATTACCATGTCGCTCCCCAAGAAACATGAGATTGGCTTGAAAAGTCATGGTATTTTGAGACTGTACCGCACTACGAACTCTTTCTGTCTACCTTTTCATTCTCAGGGTCTTCAGGGGACAAGTTATCAAGAGCTAATTTTTATTTTATTTCTTTGCCTGACGCAAGCCGTGGTTTCACTTTTCACATTCAGCCAAAGGTCACACGTGAGGAAGCTGATGCCGTAGCTGAAACGATAAATAATAATGGAGTCAAAATTTTTAGCATGAGCGATGTTGGGGCAAGGGATCATATGAAGAGCATTTCAGAAAGTCGCTGTATTGGTCTGCAATAGATAGGCTTACCAATTGCCTGGTGGGCTGCCCGTCGATCAGCTGAGGGTCTGCGTGAAAAAGAGAGTTAGGTAGAGAGAGAGTTAGGCATGTGATGTGCACATGCGCAACCTGTGCTCAAGCTGCCCGTCGATCAGCTGAGGGTCGGCATGAAAAAGAGAGTTAGGTAAAAAGAGAATTAGGCATGCGATGTGCACATGCGCAACCTGTGCGCTGCGCTGACCTGACATCTCTTCCAGGTTTACCCAGAAGCGACGCAGACGCTCTGGCAACCTCCGGCGAAACTCTATGGAAACCATACAGTTTCGGTGGAGATTGCTAGAGTGTCCGTGTTGCTTCCGAGTAAACCCAGAAGTGACGTCGGCATGTCGTGCGGGGCGCTCACATTGTACAGATTGTGTATCACGCGCCCCCAGCCACGCCCCTGCAAAGCTTCCAACAGTGGAGGGAAGGGACCTGGCAACCCTAGCAATGAAACAGCTGGATGAGAGTCCAGTAGCAGCTTAAAAGAACGCCTTTCTCAGCTTTTCATTTATTCCAAAAGATATATTTTGTAGGAGTTTCTTTTTTTCCCCCACTCCCTCTCTCTTAGCAGCTCTTTCTCTTTCCCACAGCTTCAGCCGATTTTTCACTCCCCCAGCCCCCCCTCGCCACTTTCTCTCTCTGTGTTCTGCTGCTGCTTCCTTCCAAACTGCAGTCAGGCCCTGATTCTATTGCCAAAGTAGCTAGGCAATCCCATAGTGCCGGCTATGATCTTGTGAGCTTTCATGAGATCTCAGCAGGCATTCTTCATTTTGGGGATTGAAAAAAATAAATCTTTAAAAACCCTCTGTATTTTTCTAGAGACCCAGGTCTGTAGAAAATACCTCCCTATTGCTACATGGCCTAATTTTGTGATTTTTTTGCCTGCATATTTGGGTCATGTTCAAAATTAGGTATAATGATACCCTGCTTTTCTCCTCAGTGGGGACCCAAAGGGGCTTACAATATCAATATTTCCTCTTCTATTTTATTGTCACAACAACAATCTAGTGAGGTAGGGTAGACTGAGAGAGAAAGAGAGTGAGTGGCCCACAATCGCCAAGCAAACTTCTAGGGGCTGTGTAAGAATTTGAAACTAGGTCTCTCAGATCCTAGTCAAACCCTTTAACCACTATGTAGGGCTGCCAACCTCCAGATCCTAGCTGGAGATCTCCTGCTATTACAGCTGATCTCCAGCCGATAAGAGATCAGTTCCCCTGGAGAAAATGGCCACTTTGGCAACTGGACTGTATGGCATTGAAGTCTCTCCCCTCCCAAACCCCACCCTCCTCAGGCTCCGCCCCAAAAACTTCCCACTGGTGGCAAAGAGGGACCTGGCAAGCCTACTTTCAGGTACCCATAGAGTGATGTCAGCTAGGGTTGCCAGGTCCTTCTTCGCCAGCGGCGGAAGGTTTTTGGGGTGGAGCCTGAGGAGGGCAGGGTTTGGGGAGGGGAGGGACCTCAATGCCATAGAGTCCAATTGCCAAAGTGGCCATTTTCTCCAGGGGAACTGATCTCTATCAGCTGGAGATCAGCTATAATAGCAGGAGATCTCCTGCCACCACCTGGAGGTTGGCAACCCTAGATATATTACATTCTCAGTCGTCTTTTAAACTGTATCAGGTGCTGTAATTTTTTTAAATTTGTTGCTGGATAAAACTCATATGGAAAATATAAAGCATTAGAACAAATTACTCCTAATTTCTGAGAAAAACTTTGACAAAGCACTGCACTTCCAGGCCTTCTTCCCCTTTTTGCCAACATGTCACAATTGAAAAGAGCTCCTAATGTTTACGTCAAGTGAGCCACCATAATCAGTTTCAGAATTATTATCCTTTTCTTTAATTCTGCCTACAGGTGCAATAGAGTGAAAATATGTATGCACTGAACCATATTTGTAACACTACTCAGGTTGGCAGGTGGGCTGTTAAATAAACATAATTGTTTCCAAAGTATTGAACTAGATTAGTGTGGATTAACATGTTTATTTTCAAAGCCCAGGCAGGAAAACATTTCGCCTGTTCTGCGCACCGCCATCCCTCCCGCACTTTTCGCTAATGCAAAGTAAACTTGCCATGAAAGAGAAAGAACATTTTGTTTTATTATTCCTGCTCACCGAGAGAAAAAAACAAATAGTTCTGTAAGCAAAATAGAGAAACAGATGCTGCCCATTTTGATGGAAATAATATTTTATAATTGAAATGGGAACTAAATTGGTTCATGAAAATTTAACTGTAACGGTGACCTAACAGCAGCAAACCACCTCAATTTTATGAATGTATTATGGCTTAGATTCCGCAGAGGTTTTCAGGGGGTGCAGGAATAGGATTTCAGGGGGGATTTCGGGATGCTCAGGGAAGGGGAAGGCAAGAAAGCTGTTCTCCTCCACCCACAGAATACCTGCCAGGGATCTAAGTCTATAAGAACATAAGAAAAGCCCTGCTGGATCAGACCAAGGTCCATCAAGACCAGCAGTTTGTTCACACAGTGGTCAACCAGATGCCTCTAGGAAGCCCACAAACAAGACGACTGCAGCAGCACCGTCCTGCCTGGGTTCCACAGCACCTAAGATAATAGGCATGCTCCTCTGATACTAGAGAGAATAGGTGTGCATCATGACTAGTATCCGTTTTTACTAGTAGCCATGAATACTCCTCTCTTCCATGAACGTGTCCACTCCCCTCTTCAAGCCGTCCAAGTTGGCAGCCATCCCCACATCCTGGGGCAGGGAGTTCCACAATTTATGCGTTGTGTAAAGAAATATTTCCTTTTATCAGTTTTTGATCTCTCACCCTCCAGCTTCAGCAGATGACCCCGCTTTCTACTGTTATGAGAGAGGGAGAAAAGCTCTCTCTGATCATTTTGGTCACTCTTTTCTGCACCTTCTATGTATTTAACAAATTAATAATCTGCCTTTCAGCTCCTTGATGCCATCAGAGTGGCAACAGTCTTGCGATATTGTGCTTTGTGTGTTGGTTTTTACCACTTTTCAGCAGCAATATCTATTTATTTATTTAAAATGTTTATATGCCTGCCTTTCTCCTAAGCACCTCAGGACTAATGGTAAGTGATAACAATATTTAAAAAAAATACTTCTTTATGGAAGAATTATTTACAGCATTCCCAGAGCTTTACAGCAGTATTGCAGTTCTTTGATTCGGTAGACTATCCTGCTTGCAGGCAGCGCCGGTGCTACCATTAGGCGAACTAGGTGGTCACCTTGGATGCAGACTTCAAGGGGGCACAGAACTTACCTGAGGGGCATTTTAAAAAAAATTAGCAGTTTCAAGTTTTGTGTTTTTATTTTTTCTACAAGACATTTGTTTTTGAAAATTGGTTTGCAATGGAGGGGTGCAAGTAGTTAGCCTTGCCTAGGGTGCAAAAAAGCCTGGAACCGGCCCTGCTTGCAGGAGCAATCGAGTGCTGCTGTTTATCCAAAGGACACAGGAGGAGTCCTAGTAGAGGAACAGGACAAGTAGATTTGTGCCAGTTGTAGGTGGTGAGACGCAAGGAGAACCAAGCTTCAGCAACTCTGTCAGTACCTCACAGGCCACCTGGCTCAGATCCCTGTGGTGGCAATGGTCGTTTACGCATTGGAGATTTACCTGAGGTCCATTCTTTGCTAGACACATGTTTTCCTGTTGCGAAAGCTCAAATCAAGAACCATTTGAGTCCCTGCCCCTTGAAACGCTGCTCTGTAATGGGCTGTAGTGCTTACTGTGAGAGAAAACTCGCCCCCTCCCACCGAAACCCAAGGGCCGTCTAAGGAAGCATTTTAAAAACAAAAACAAAACGGGGCTCTCTAAAAAAAGTGGGGGAGGGGAGAAACGCAAGGTTCATTTTTAAAATCCTTTCTTCTGCTCAGAAAGAACTCCAAGAAAGCAGGAAACAGGAAGCATTTGAATCCCCGCCCCTTGACAAGCTGCTTTGTAACTGGCTGTAGTGCTTTCTGTGAGAGCTTCCCCCAAGCTTCCATGTCCCGCGTTTTGGCTTATGCATGGGGATTTCGGCCAGGCTGGTTTCAGGGGAGATCGAAGACTTGGGTTATCAGAGGAATGGGAAGTTCCGGGATTTGCAAGGGATGGCCTGGAGAGGGGAGGGATTTCAATGCCATAGAGTCCAATGGCCAAGGTGGCCATTTTCTCCAGGGGAACTGATCTCTATCAGCTGGTGATCAGTTGTAATAGCGGGAGATCTCCAGCCACCCCCTGGAAGTTGGCAACCTTAGTTGGGGGCTCCTGATGTAAAGAGGAGTGAGATTTTGGAAGCTGTCCCCTTTTTCGCGATTCCCTCCTGAAGGAAGGCACAGCCTCATTTACACAAACTTTAAAACATCAAGAGAAGAAAGGCAAAAATATAAGCCTGCCAAGAGAGAGCTACTTTGCAATCTGACCAGTCACAGGGATATTTGCTCTGCCTTATTTAACCACAGGCTAAGATTAGAAAAGTCAGGTAGTTAATGATTTGCCTGTGTCCGCGGAGCGGCTGATCCATGACCCCGTTTTCATTAGGCTATCATTTAAATTTCATCCCCATATTTTGAAGCTGTCGTTCGCAATTAAGCTGCCACAAAGAACAGATTAGGATCAGAAGAAGAGCTTTGCTTTGTGGTGTGCTCTGCGGATGGCTGGGGTGCAGCCAGAGGAACAAAGGGCCGCGTCCCTTCCTAATCCGCTTTCTAATCATGTATGTCAGGATTACCCGAACAGATAAATTAGGGGGAACAAAAAGATATTCTAAAAATACTCGCTTGGCACAGGAAAGGGGGGGAAACTGGGGAATGAAACACTGTGCCGTCCTTTCAGTTTACTCAGTGGCAGTGGGGAAAGAATCCATAAAATTGCCCCAGAGCAAGGTAATTCGTAAGAACATAAGAAAAGCCATGCTGAATCAGACCAAGGCCCATCAAGTCCATCAGTCTGTTCATACAGTGGCCAACCAGGTGCCTCTAAGAAGCCCACAAACAAGATGACTGCAGCAGCCTTGTCCTGCTTGTGTCCCACAGCACCTAATATATTCAGCATGCTCCTCTGATCCTGGAGGGAACAGGTATGCACCATGACTAGTATCCATTTTAACTAATAGCCATGAATACTCCTCCATGAACATGTCCAGTCCCCTCTTAAAGCCTTCCAAGTTGGCAGTCATCACCGCACCCTAGGGAAGGGAGTTTCACAATTTAACTATGCGTTGTGTGAAGAAATACTTCCTTTTATCAGTTTTGAATTTGTCACTCTCCACCTTCAGCAGATGACCCCGTATTCTAGTATTATAAGAGAGGAAGAAAAGCTTCTCCCTGTCCATGCATAATTTCATAGACCTCTATCATGTCCTCTTGACCTCCTTCTTTCCAGGCTAAATAGCCCTAAGCATTTTAACTGCTGTTCATAGGGCAGTTGCTCTAGTCCCCTGATTATTTTGGTTGCTCTTTTCTGCACCTCCTCAAGCTCTGCAATTCACCACTGAGCAGTCCTTGATCAGCAGTCTTAACTCAGCCTTAACCCTGGGCCAGCCAAGGTAATATGTTGTTGCATTGACTTGGGTTGCCAACCTCCAGGTAGTAGCTGGAAATCTCCTGCTATTACAGCTGGTCTCCAGCCAATAGAGATCAGTTCACCTGGAGAAAATGGCCGCTTTGGCCATTGGACTCTATGGCACTGAAGTCCCTCCCCTCAAACCCTGCCCTTCTCAGGTTCCACCCCAAAAACCTCCCATCGGTGGCAAAGAGGGACCTGGCAACCCTATGCATTGACCGAGCTGGCTTCAGGTTATCTAGCACCTGGAGGTTGGCAACCCTAGTTGTTGGTGGTGCTAACAACAGGCGGACCCTGCCAATTCCTGCTTCCTTCTCTCTTCCTGTGCTTTTTAATCACCCTGAAGTTCATCTCTCCCCCAGCTGACCAACCTCTCCCCTAACTAGGGTTGCCAACCTCCAGGTACTAGCTGGAAATCTCCTGCTATTACAACTGATATCCAGCCAATAGCGATCGATTCACCTGGAGAAAATGGCCCCTTTGGCAATTGGACTCTATAGCATTGAAGTCCCTCCCCTCCCCAAACCCCACCCTCCTCAGGTTCCACCCCAAAAACCTCCCGCCAGTGGTGAAGAGGGACCTGGCAACTATACACCTAACCTGCCCACTCTTCATGGGTAGTCATCAGGGGGCGTTGGCATTCGCACCACTGTGAGTTGGTATTCGGGACTTTGGAAGCCTGATTTCCCAAATCCATTGTCAACCTTGCGTCCCCAGTAAGGCAATCTGCAGTTACGATTTACCACTGGTCGGAAGCTTTAAACACTGCCCTTAACTCTTCCCTTTTGATTGCTTTTCTCCCTTCATGCCAACTGGAGTGCATCATCTGCAAAATACCAAGTTCTTCTTGAGCGCTTGGGGCAGAACAAAGGATCATTATAATTTGATGTTAAAAAATAGGAACATGTGCAGTCCCTCTTAATATGCAACATGGCACTTCCATCAAGGCCCTCTGACATTTCTGTCGGCGCTCTGCACCTGCCATATCACTTTCATACAGAAATTCTCCAAGGATACCATCCGGTAGCGTGAATACCAGCCTGGTGTAGTGGTTAACAGCAGTGGTTTGGAGAGGTGGACTCTGATCTGAAGAACTGGGTTTCATTCCCCTGCTCCTCCACATGAGAGGCGACGGAGGCTAATCTGGTGAACTGGGTTGGTTTCCCCACTCCTACACATGAAGCCAGCTCGGTGACCTTGGGCTAGTCACAGCTCTCTTAGAGCTCTCTCAGCCCCACCTACCTCACAGGGTGTCTGTTGTGGGGAGGGGGAGGGAAGGTGATTGTAAGCCGGTTTGATTCTTCCTTAAGTGGTAGAGAAAGTCGACATATAAAAACCAACTCCTCTTTCTCTTTCTCTTCTTCTTCTTCTTCTTCTTCTTCTTCTTCTTCTTCTTCTTCTTCTTCTTCTTCTTCTTCTTCTTCTTCTTCTTCTTCTTCTTCTACAGTTTAGAGGCATGGTCTGCCTTCCTTTTATCTTCCTTTAAAGCATCTGCCCAATGTATGCCATCCTAACTTAGATCCCACAGGTCGAGTGGGCACATTCATCCTGGCACCATCAGATAGTGGTAACCCCATCCTAGCTGTCACTTCTGTTTTCCTCCCCGAAACACCCAGCGAGAGAAATAAATGTTTAGCCCTAGGCTGTCATTTCTCTGAGCACAGGAGCATAATATGTGTGTATGTGTATGATGACTGGTGGTGAAATTTATACCACAATTGAGAAGGGAATTGATTATTCTGGAGTGCCAAAGGCATCAATAATTCATAGATGTACTTTTCTATGATTTAGATCGAGATAAAGTCATTGTGATCCATAAAAATATACTATTAGTCTATTGCTGCTGTGATTTATTTTTTCCCAAACTGTCTTGTGCATAGATTATGTGCAGGGTTCATATGGCTTCCCTTCCAAAAATGATTGGGTTCCTTATTTTTTTAAAAGTACATTTTTGGTTACCTATGCTTGTAAAAACTTAACATTTGGGATGCTGAAGAACTTACTGCTACTTCTCAATGAATATGCAAACGTAGGCTGCTATGGAAGGTGGATCGTATGGCATGATGCCCCATTGAAGTCCCTCCCCTACCCAAACTCTGCCCTCTTCAGGCTCCACCCCAAATGTATCCAGGTGTTTCCCAACCTGGAGCAGGGAACCCTAGTTGTAATATTGCTCCTGTGGTGGAGAGAGGTATATGTTGGCCTCACTGTCACTAGGCACTCAGATATACCTACATCTGGTTTTCCTCTCTTCAAACTGAGCCGTGCCCCCCCCCAAAAAAAAAATTGCAGGAAGTTTGTTTTTCTTTCTGAGTTTCCCTGGAAGGGAAAACGGGTATGCTTGGTTTCAGCACGATGTGCGATGGTGTTTCCAAACCATCTTTACTTCTCTATAGTTGTTACATTTCTCTGCACCCTTAGACGGATGAGGGACAATATCTAGAGACTGAGGACTTAAACCAGACCAGAGGAAGACCATGGACCTATGTGTGTCAGTGAAATGTAAATTGCATGCTTCTATAGCCTCAATTTGCACTGGGGCTGTGCAGAGAAAGGTGGGTTTTACACTTCAGCTTCCATTTGGTTTCACCATTCAAAACCAGCTTCCTCCACTCTATTTGCATGTTAACATGCATTTCTCTTTTCAAAACACATTTGCCCCTCAAAATGCTTATGAACAAAGCAAGATACCCAGTTCTGAATAGCAAACTGAATCAAGATTGAAGAGTTAAACCCCTTCCTTCCCTGCAAAAGCGCACAGTTTGCATTTTATGCACATACTTAATGATGTGATCTTCGCCTCTGTTTGAGCCTTGAGAGGCAAAGCTCTCCTCGACCCAGTTGGTGACAAGCTGATGTTGGGCCTTAATGTGACTATACAAGTCTACTCATTCCTTGGGGGCCAGTGCGGTGTAGTGGTTTAGTGCGGTGTAGTGGAGCCAGTGCTGTGTAGTGGTTTAGAGCGGTGGTTTGGAGTGGTGGACTCTGATCTGGAGAACTGGGTTTGATTCCCCACTCCTCCACATGAGTGGCAGACGCTAATCTGGTAAACTGAATTTGTTTCCCCACTCCTACACATGAAGCCATCTGGGTGACCTTGGGCTAGTCACACTCTCTCAGCCCCACCTACCTCACAGGGTGTCTGTTGTGGAAAGGGGAGGGGAAGGTGATTGTAAACCGGTTTGATTCTTCCTTAAGTGATAGAGAAAGTCAGCATATAAAAACCAACTCTCCTCCTCCTCCAGCCAAGTGTGCCCTCATTCTTCCTCCCCAACCCTCATGCCTGTTAATGGGAATAGAAGCAGGCTTCTCCTTTTTGAATAGGCAGAAGGAAAAGGTCATTGTGGCTCCCTGATAACTACATTGGATCAAATGGAAAAGATGATAGGATCCAACCCTTTACCTTTAAGTGTACCTTTAACAACTTGGATGTACGCCTGAAATACGTAATGTGTGAAGCAACCCATGCCGATTCCCATGAGAACAAGGAAAGTAGAAATACGTCTTTCCAGTTTCCAAGGCCTTCTCTGCAATTTGAAATCTGGATATTCAAACCTTTAGGAACTACCAAATGACACTCCTTCTTGACTGTCAGATTTCATTTCCTCCTATTTGATGCCAGTACTTCTAAGCAGGGAAGAAAGAACAAGGTTAGACTGTGTGTGTGTGTGTGTGTGTGTGTGTGAGAGAGAGAGAGAGAGAGAGAGAGAGAGAGAGAGAGAGAGAGAGAGAGAGAGAGAGAGAGAGAGAAGTGCTGTCAAGTCACAGCCGAATTATATCAATTAAGCCAAGGTGGTTTACCATTGCCTTCTGCTGCAGAGTCTCCCTTGTTGGTCTCCCTTCCAAGTGCTGATCCTGCTTAGCTTCTGAGATCTGACAAGATCGGGCTATACCGTACCATTCCACATCCCAAGGTTAGATTAAGAAAATGTAAAAAAAAAAATCATCTAAGCAAAAATTGTTAATGCAGTTTTGTAATTCACATTCATCACTATGGCGATTGGTTGCCCGGTTTTGCACCCTGGTCTGTAATCTTTAAAAAATGGGAAGGGCCTTCAACACTGAAGATTTCAGTCTCTGAAATGACCTAATTTTTAGTATTTGCCCAGGAGAGTATCCAAGTGCCAATTTGTAGTCAGACATGTATAGTTTTAGCTGGTATCCATTAGGACTATCCTGTGTTTATTAATGAATTTTTGTATATTACTTTTATCCCTTTTGTAATTGATGTTTCCTTTATTTATATTTTGCTTGTGGAGTGTAATAATAAAGAACTTGAACTATAGCAAATAGAACAAGCTCTTGAGACAATTTTTAATATTCCAGGCACTGGATATCTCCAACTAGTCATCATCTTCCGATTTTTATAAAACATAATTTTATAAAAGGCTGTATGGCATTCCAGGCAAATTAACTTTAGTAGTATCAAAGAGTTTTGAATTGGTTAGCATGTTTATCCGTGTGTTTGCAGCTGTTGAAATAATTGAATCGGTATGAATTACAGGCCATTACAGAGTTCTTCAGCAATCTGTATTGATTATTATCCTGAAGTAGTTCTCGTTAAAAACAAAATACCTTATTTGCACATAACTAGGTTATTCTTGCTAAGAATAGTGTTTCAAAAACAGCTTGCTCCATTGATACTGTAAATTCTTAGTTGAAATGGCTTCTGAGGCTAGGAGAAAACTAGCAATATCACAGAGAGGGAAATAAGATGCTCTTAATATAATCTACTTTTGTACTGAAAAAATATAAGTATAGTTACTTAGAACATTTGGACCTTTTTTATTTTTAAAGAGTTTGTACTTCTAAAAAATGGTGTTTGACCAAAGCAAGGAATTAAATGAAGGCAGTTAAAAATAAATGAACAATAAAACAATTAAGAGCCAACATACAACAACAAAAAAAGCAATTACAAGCTAGCCAGTGGAAGCACAGATCAAATGCAGGGCAAACTGGAAAAGTCTTAACCCAACTCCAAAAAGACAACACTGTGTGAGAATCTCCTAGATCAGGGCTTCTTAAACTTTCCACTCGCAACCCCTTTTCACCCGAGAAGTTTTACGCGACCCCAGGTATATAGGTATATATATCAGTTAATGTTTGATTTGTACACCTATTTTATATTGCCAAATTTTTCGCAATCCCCACATTCAGTTACACGACCCCATATGGGGTCGTGACCCATAGTTTATAAGGATCCACGACACTATTTTCAAATCCATCATCAGCACAGAGAATATCACACACACACACACATACACACACGTCGTTTCTTAGGGAATCTTAGCAAAAAAATTAAGCAAAAAATATGTTGAATGAAAGCCTTCATTTAGAGATAAAAGGTGGAGAAACCCTGAACGGTAACGATTAATGGGACGTTCTGAAGTTCTCCCAGCGTTTATCCTTCACGTTGATTTTAAAGTCCTTTTAAAGGGCCTCTAAAATAGCCTTGAGAACGCTTAGGATTAGTAATTAAATTGTATCATGGATTTTAACACGAGGCTTGGGGGATATTTGCAAAATAATTGTAACATTTTTTTTAGCTTGCTATTAGATTGGGATCCTAAAGGGTCCCACCAGTGGTCCTTAACTGGGCAAACGATCCTTTCAGAGCTTCCAGTGGAACTCTTTGCTGGCGGAATGGCTGAAAAATTGGGCCCCGCACACCCCGTAATGTGTAAACTTGCTGAGTTTCAGCTTGGTCCTATTTTTAACTGCAAGCTGCGTGCTGAAATGTTTCTGACTTGGCGCTGTACTTGTGCTCTTTCTTTGTGAGGAATTAAAAAAAAAAACACCTGCATTGCTGTGTGGCAAAATGGCCTGAGAGTCTTACAGACATCTGTGAGGTGGTAGGCACACCAGCGTTGGCTCCACTCCTCGAACTAGGGTTGCCAACCTCCAGGTACTAGCTGGAGATCTCCTGCTATTGCAACAGATCTCTAGCCGATAGAGATCAGTTCCCCTGGAGGAAATGGCCACTTTGGCAATTGGACTCTTTGGCATTGAAGTCCCTCCACTCCCCAAACCCCAGCCTCCTCAGGCTCCACCCCACAAACCTCCCACTGGTGGCGAAGAGAGACCTGGCAACCCTACCTCAGACAGCCCAGTTGGAATTAAACAAAGCTGGGCCAGAAGGGATTTGGCACTGCCAATGGTTGGACGAGCACCACCCCTTTGCCTCTGCTAGATGTGAAGGACTGGTGGAGAAAGTGATGGGTGGAGAACACGTGGAGTAACCAGGAAAGGAGAGGCAGGAACAGCAGTGCTCCAGGTATCCTTCTCCTCAGTCTCTGGATGGAAACCAGCAGAATTTCTTAACCAGTTCCTTCCTTTACTGGCTCCAATGTTCAATTCATTGCAGCTTTTTGAAGCAATAACGAAATTAGGAGAAACTGAGGAGAAGAGAAGAAGAGGCATTGGGTTTTTTTTTTAATGCCGACTTCTTCTACCACTTAAGGAGGAATCAAACCGGTTTTCAATCACCTTCCCTTCCCCTCCCCACAACAGACACCCTGTGAGGTAGGTGGGGCTGAGAGAGTGTGACTAGCCCAAGGTCACCCACAGCAGGCTTCGTGTATAGGAGTGGGGAGACAAATCCAGTTCACCAGATTAGCCTCCGCTGCTCATTTGGAGGAGTGAGGAATCAAACCCGGTTCTCCAGATCAGAGTCCACTGCTCCAAACCACCGCTCTTAACTACTACACCATGCTGTGGTTAGTTTAGGGTTAGAGGTTAGTTTTTTTGCTGTGATGACATGTGTTGACAACCAGGGTTGCCCTCTCCCCCCCCCCCCACACACACACCTTATTTATATACTACAACATTTTTGTCATAGCTGGAATGAAATTGTGAGGAATTCTTAAGAGTTTAGGATTAGGTTTTGTGTCAGCATTAATAATTAACATACAAAACCTTGAAGACTGAAGAATGAGTTGTGTGTGGGGTTGCCAGTCATCCCCCCTCAAAATGGTGATTGGGCCGATGATGTAACATCATTTTTGGGGAAAACCTGTAAGTTATGTCAAACCTCTCTAAAGAGTTACCAAAGTAACCATGCTTTTAAATAAGTTTCTGTGCAGATCTCTACCAGTTAGAATTATAACATCCCACACCATTTCATAAAATTAGTTTATTTTGAAGTTTTATTCAACAGTAAGAAACAGATCGTTTATCTCAGTATTCATCTCCATTCTTCATTTCTGGTTTAATACGTCACCGGGATACAATTGAACGGGTAAAGGTGTTAGTTCTTTAATTGGTTCACCTCAATATTACCTACACTATCTGGCATCAGCTCTCCCCAGCCTGAGACAGGGGACTTCCTCACTCTTTCCCCCTGAGATCCTTTCACTGGAGATGTTGGGGATTGAGCCTAGGGCTTTCTGTATGCAAAACGAGTGCTGAGTAGAGCTACTGAGCGATAAAGCTCCGCTTCCTCTCTCTCTCCCTAGTCATCAGGAAGCTTTGATCAGCTGCTACACGTTTCTTCTTTCAAACATGGTGTCTCTATGGTGTCCCTTGATGAAAAAGAGACGAGGATACCCTAGTCCATGTAACCGGCTCTGTTTTGAGGCCACATTTTAGGCTCGTGCCTTGCTCTCTACCTTCATACCATCTTTCCTCCATGGTATTATTTTTGTCTATTGGAAATGTGCTTAATTTCTGAATTGTGAGTCTTATGAAAGAGAACGAGTTGGCACTTTGGGTCTGATCTTTCGCATGGTCCCAGGGCCGTTTTAACAGCATTATAGGCCCCTGGGGCAAAGCAGTACACTGGTGCCCCTACCTACACTTGCCAACTTGGACAGCTTTAAGAGGGGAGTGGACATGTTCATGGAGGAGAGGGCTATTCATGGCTACTAGTCAAAATGGATACTAGTCATGATGCATACCTATTCTCTCCAGGATCAGAGGAGCATCCCTATTATATTAGGTGGTTTGGAACACAGGCTGCATAATGCTGCTGCACTCATCTTGTTTGTGGGCTTCCTGGAGGCACCTGGTTGGCCACTGTGGGAACAGACGGCTGGACTTGATGGGCCTTGGTCTGATCCAGCATGGCCTTTCTTATGTTCTGACTCAACCACGCACAGGAATAAAAATGTAAATGGTCGATAAAATTTAAAAATATATTTATTGGTGCTTCCATAATGAGCAAGTCCTTTCTTACATTATACTTCAGTATTTATCCTTAATCCAAACCAAAATTAACATTAATATTATTAATTATCTTTATTTGTTGACAGCAAGTCCCAACATAAATAGATTAGCATGGGGAATCAAACCCAGTTCTCCAGATCAGAGCCCACCGCTCCAAACCACCGCTCTTAACCATTACACCACGCTGGGTAGGTGGATCCTGGAGTTCTCCCAGAATTACAATCAGTCTCCAGATTAGAGAGATTGATTTCCCTGGAGAAAACGGCAGCTTCAGAGGGAAGACTCTATGGTATACCATAGCTTCTAGGTGAAATCCTCCCCAAACTCCCCCCCCCCTCTACAGGCCCCCAAATCTCCTAGAATTTCCCAGGCCAGACTTGGCAACCCTATGAGCCCCAGTGGGCATATACAGGCATGTGTGTGCCTTATGGGCCCCTTTGGTTCCCTGATTTGCAAAATGTCATTATTCCTTAGTATAGTTCTACATTTCAGGTTTTTTAAAAAAATGACGGAAAACAGTTGTTTGCTTGTGGGTCTGCATAATTACTAATATTATGCTGTTATTAATAGAAGTGGCGTAGAAACAGATATGCATAATCTCTCCTTGGTGTACCTCAAATGCATAAATTACCACATCAGATACCAGCCTCACCTTGGAAAGCTACATTTTGTATAAAAATAGACGATATAAATAAGCGTCGTTACATGTAATCAGAATAAACATTCTCGTTCCAAAAGGCTCGGGTGATGTAGAAAGGAGAGATGATTCATAAGCCTTCGTCCCGATGGAAAGAAAGTCACCTGAAAAGATGGGCATAATACTCTAAGTGTCCTAATGAAAAAGCCATGCTGGAAATACATTCTGAGATTACTCAAAAGCCCATTTCGGAATTACTTCTCCCCCGACTCCTTTGGGGACTCCATTAGCATTTTTTTTTTTACAGCTTCGTTCTATGAGACTCTCCGCCTGCAAATAAATATTTAGGATAGGGACATACCGGTAATGGTGGTTGTTCCGGTACAAGGTGAAAACTAGTGTCCTTGTTCTGGTATATTAAACAAGCCCAAGACATAACTTTGATGAAGTAACACAGGGACACCATTCTGTTGCCAGTCCCAACCACTGTTGACAGATCTGGCACTGCATAGTCACACAAAATTGGTTGTAGGGATATGTGAAGCAGCCTTATGCTGACCCCACCATTGGTCTTGTACTGACCAGTCTCCAGAGTACTGGATGGAGAGTATATATCTCCTGTGGATATCTCCAGAGTATCTCCTATGGAATACATTCCATGCATCTGATGAAGTGAGCCCTGACTCACAACTGTTTGTGCTGAAACAAGGTGCTACTGGACCTCAGTTTAATTTTGCTGTGTGGAGAAGGTTCTTTCTGAGCTAGCCAGCATGGTGTAGTGGTTAAGAGCAGCGGACTCTGATCTGGAGAACCGGGTTTCCATGAAGCCTGCTGGGTGACTGTGGGATAGTCAC
Organism: Euleptes europaea; assembly: GCF_029931775.1. NCBI lineage: Eukaryota > Metazoa > Chordata > Lepidosauria > Squamata > Sphaerodactylidae > Euleptes > Euleptes europaea. The sequence goes on along the minus strand of NC_079327.1, from coordinate 13,010,398 downwards.
AGTTCTCTCAGAACTCTCAGCTTGGAAGCTGAGAAGCACCGGTACTTGGATGAGAGACCACCAAGGAAGGCTCTGCAGAGGAAGGCAATGGCAAACAACCTCTGCTTGTGGTGTAGTGGTTAAGAGTGGTGGGCTCTGATCTGGAGAACCGGGTTTGATTCCCCACTCCTCTGCATAAGCGGTGGACTCTAATCCGGTGAACCAGGTTGGTTTCCCCACTCCTACACATGAAGCCAGCTGGGTGTCCTTGGGCTAGTCATAGTTCTGTCTGAACTGTGAAAGCCACAGCATCCCTCCTGTCTACATATCTAGAAATCGCTCTGCTACATCTGACACCATAACGCAGAATAATAGTTCCTTAAAAAAAACATCTAAAAGTATTCCACCCAGTCTATTATTTGTTTCTCTGAGTGTGATATCCTAAGAGTAAATGCTGGTATCACTTTCAGAGGGCTTCTTCTGTCTTAGCCCATGAATGTTTCTTGAATTTTTAAAGGCCTTTCCTTCCCAAGGAATCTTTTTCTCCTCAACAACCCCCCCCAAAAAAAAACCCCTCCAGCCACTGTGAAGAATTTGCCGAACACAGGCTGGCGCAGTCCCCTTCCAGCTCCCCTGCAGCCAAACCACTTCAAACTGTGATTTCGTCAGATCTTTTTTAAACGAGCAGGTCCGGGTATAATCAGTGATGGAAAAAAACGGACAGAGACAGAAAGGGAGCCTGGGCTGCTGTAGGAAATGATGCTGACAAAATTAGATCTATCGCTGCCTCCCCTTCAAGCGAGGATAGAACAAGTGCCAGGTATCGTACTGACAGAGGATGCCATCGGTCCTCAATTACTGATCAGATTGTGGCCATTTTTATTTATTTACTTATTTTATATCCCCTGGCATTTTTGACGAGTGAAAAAAATGATCCCTTTGTTATTCAAAGCGTGGTGTAGTGGTTAAGAGTGGTGGTTTGGAGCGGTGGAATCTGATCTGGAGAACCGGGTTTGATTCCCTACTCCACATGAGCGACAGAGGCTAATCTGGTGAACTGGATTTGTTTCCCCACTCCTCCCCACGAAGCCAGATGGGTGACCTTGGGCAAGTCACACTCTCAGCCGCACCTACCTCACAGGATGTCTGTTGTGGGGAGGGGAGGGGAAGGTGATTGTAAGCTGGTTTGAGTCTCCCTTAAGTGGTAGAGTAAGTCAGCGTACAAAAACCAACCTTCTTCTTCTTTAGAGAGCCAACTGAACTTACTCTGTAATGTCCAAATGTTCTGCAGTTGGGTTTCGATATTGCTAAGTGGCGTTTTGCATGTTGCGTTGAGTTTTATCATTATTTAAACTAACCTGAACAATTTGGTTATGTACAGACGTAGGCCATCGAGAGACTCATAGTGCTGATAACATGCCGTGAGCTGTCTTTTTCATGTACACCAGTGGAAGCGTATTCATAGATCTACCACTGATATATGCTACAACCATTAGCTAGTATCACTTCCACATCCTCCCCTCCTTCTGTTGAGAAATGAAGTGAACAACCTCCTGCTGGTGACCTGAGACTTGCTATGGGACACTTTCATTCCCAGCAGGAGGAAGGAGGAGGTTGTGGTGGCGACCGCAGAGGGCAGGCAAGCAAGAAGCAAAAGACAGTGCTTAGCTGCAGGGCACGTTCTTGCATTGCTCAACTGCTTTCACTATCATTGAGGCCGTCTCTTGGACATGTCCTGCAGCCAAACGCCTGAGATGAGGGTGGGCCATCTCTGTTTATCCAATCTTATCCCACCTGTCCTTCAAGGAGCTTGGAGTGCCATACATGGTTCTTTCCATTCATCCCCATTTTTAATATGTGAGATAAGGGAGGAGCGAACCAAGAACATTCTGCCCATGCGTCAATCCCCTTTGTTAACTGCGAGCCACAGATCTGCCACACTCTCCATGGCTCTTTATTGCCAGGGAATATTTGTAGAGGTGGACATGCTACTCTTGAGGGAATGTTTTCAAGGGGATCTCCTTGCTGGAGGACCTCTGATAAACGTCCGAGGAACCCCGGGTGCTCCAAATTCAGAACTTAAACCACTGCTTTAGCCTCAGAACAAGGGGATAACAGGAGTGCTCTTGGAGTGGAGAGAGAATCAGATTTAGGGGAAGAATCTCAGGGTATGAGACCAGGGATGGAGGATGTAACGATATTTGTGATGTTAGTCGGTCTGCTAATTCTAACGCTTGTCTCTTTGAATTGAAAAAAATAGAACTGATTACCTCCGTCTGTTGAACTGGAATGCAATTGACTAACACAAGAAGATTATTGTGTGGGCAAACAGGGGGTTTGGTTCTGCGTCCCGTTCTGCTAACATCAATACCTCCCCTGTACTGATTAGCAGGCTCCGGGTGTCAGGTTGCAGCGTCTTGGAAACAGAGAGCAAGGAGGGTTCCAGGAGTCAGAGTCTTTCAGTCCAAGGTCAGCTGTCGAGGGTTAGCCAGCACTATAAATCAAGCTAAGGTCCGAGTTCCAGGCAGCAGAGTGGCGTCAGGTAAGCATTTGCTTTACTCTTTGCAGCCACTCCCGACAGATTCCCCCCCAAGAGCCTTTTCTGTTTGGCTCCCGTTCAGTCAGAATCCTGCAACAACTCATCTCCTCTATTAGCAAACAGCTGCTTTCTGTTCTGGAGGTGAGCGCTGCGTCTTCTCTTTCGCAACTCCATTTGCAGTCTCCCCTTACATTGCTGCAAAGGTGTAGGTGAGCTGGAAGGGCCGGGCACCACTGCTTGCCCTTCGGCTGCTGGCTCAGGGCTGGGGGAAGGCCATGCTTTCTTGCCCAGCTCTGCCGGAGCCTCATTCCCTTGCTGGCTGCCTTCTGTTGGCTCTGGGCTGGCTACACAGGGCCCCTCTTCCTCTGATGAGCCCTCACAGCCGTCCAGTCCTGATTGACCCACAACATCCCCCCCAGTACAAAGTGCCTTCCCCGACACAAGGAACTCTGTTAGTGGAACAGGTTTTCAGGATCCAACCTGTAATGCACAGCAGATCCGTGCATCTGAGATGTGTTTAATTGGGCTATAGAGTGAACGGTATACACTAGTACATTCCCACTGAGCTGAAAAGCTCATCATAAAGCTGCTTTAAGTTATAAAAGATTATATCCCGAATTAATGAATTGCAGAATTTGAACCTGTCCCACTTTTATATATATCTTTCTCAGAGAGGCACCAATTTTCAAGGAGCAAGTATTGGATGACTCCAACAAGATAAACAGCACAATTATGTTTCCCAAAATATAAGTATTTAGAAGTAACTTACCATATGTTTGTAGTTATCTATGGCTACGTTTATGATCTGTGATACACATATACATTTCCTGGATTGCAGCTCTTTAAAGATTTGCTGTTTTATTTTTATGGTGTTTGTGTATGTTTCGGTGCTAGCAATTTATAGGAAGGTTTTAAAAATCCAAATAAAAACTGGAAAGTTTAATTCAAGCAGCAGTAAGTAGTAATCTCCCAATACATAAAACCCCCAGCAAGTTAGAAAGTTGCCACAACAAATTTAATATAAACTCTTTACTGCCTAATGAAATGCAGCGCGCAAAGTAAGAGAGTGTGTCGAGACTCTTTTTATAACAGTTTTTTGTTTGGAACAATTAGTATTTAAAGCAAGCTTTTAAGTAGCATGGGACTCTTCTACAAGCTGAATGTTTGGCAGGAGATGGGGGAGCAGTAGACGTTCCTCAACCAGATTGTGGCATTTCTTCCTCTTGGTCAGTCCAGCCAGTCTTTAAGCACCCAGTTCTGCAATAATTTATTATCAAAGTAGAGACATTTTGGAGCATAGTAGAACATTGGATTGGATCCATCCACCTTTTTCATTCAGTTTTGGCAAATTCTTTTCCATACTACTTCTCTCGACCTGCATGGCTTTTGTTCATTCAGATCCCGTGTTTGGATCCAACCCATTGTATGCATATTGCTGCCTCTTTGTCTCTGGACCAGACTCTCTGTCTCTGGACCAGACTCAGCCTGTCTTTTACCAAAAGTATTGGAAAATGGGTGTTTTTCCCCCCCGTAAGTGTCAGCTTTTTAAAGAAAAAATGTCTTGGGCTAGAAAAAATGTCTTGGGCTGCATACTTCATTAACCACACACTCTGAATACTGTGTACAGTTCTGGTCACTACACCTAGAAATAAATATTGCAGAGCTTGAGAAGGTGCAAAAAAGAGCAACCAAAACGATCAGGGGACTAGAGCAACTGCCCTATGAGGAGCAGTTAAAAAACTTAGAGCTGTTTAGCTTGGAGAGAAGGTAGTTAAGGGGAGACATGATAGAGGTCTATAACGTTATGCATGGTTTGGAGAGAGTGGACAGAGAGAAGCTTTTCTCCCTCTCTCATAATACCAGAACACTGGGGCATCTGCTGAAGCTGGAGGGTGAGAGATTCAAAACAGATAAAAGGAAGAAATTGTTCACACAACACATAGTTAAATTGTGGAACATCCTGCCCCTGGATGTGGTGATGGCTGCCAACTTGGAAGGCTTTAAGAGGGGAGTGGACATATTTATGGAGGATAGGGATATTCTTGGCCAGTAGTCAAAATGAATACTAGTCATGATGCATACCAATTCTCTCCAGGATCAGAGGAGCATGCCTATTATATTAGGTGCTGTTGGACACAGGCAGGAAAATGCTGCTGCAGTCGTCTTGATTGTGGGCTTCCTAGAGGCACCTGGTTGGCCACTGTGTGAACAGACTGCAGGACTTGATGGGCCTTGGTCTGATCCAGCAGGGCTTTTCTTATGTTCTTATGTTCACTTCCTTAGCTATCATGATCAGGTTGACTCAGTCCTCAGTGGAAGGAGTTATGCATTATATTATGTTCCCACTTTGATTTATCTTCTGGTTTACCTTCAACCCCATAGAAGACTGGCCCTTCGGCCCTCTAGGTCCTCTTTATGCACACCATGAAGCAGACGGCCTTTTGCCTGTGGAAGCTCAGACTGCAAGAAGCTAGTTTGACTCAAGATGCCCAGGCAGATTGTCTGGATCCTTCAGGTAGATTCTTCTATCTCTTTTTTGCCTTGGAAATCCAGACGTTGAGAGGCATTTGTGGTGACAGTCCCGTCACCCAACTTAAAAACCCCTTTCCCCCCACATTTAAGATGAAACCACTTGTCTGTGTCATGGTTCTGTGAGTTGGCAGGATGGCTTAATGAGGAGGCAGATATCACATGCAGGGAAGAGGGACTGAGACAGTTCCCATTGTACATAATAATCCTGGCCATATAACAGAACAATTTCTGAATGGTTTTCCCTGCACTTATAAATCCTGACAGCCAGCGTGGTGTAGTGGTTAAGAGCGGTGGACTCTAATCTGGAGAGCCGGGTTCGAATCCCCACTCCTCCACCTGAAGCTTGCTGGGTGACCTTGGGCCAGTCACAGTTCTCTCAGAACTCTCTCAGCCCCACCTACCTCACAAGGTGTCTTGTGGGGAGAGGAAGGGAAGATGATTGTAAGCCAGTTTGAGATTCCTTATCGCAGAGAGAAGTGGGTTTAAAAACCAACTCTTCTTCTTTTTCTTCTATGAGCATGTGAAGGAAAGACCCACCCCATTCTATGCTAGAATTAAGACAGTGAGATGAGTGTGTGTGTGTGCGCACGTGCGTGTGTATGAAGTGCTGTCACGTTGCAACTGAGTAATGGCAACCCAGCAAGGGGCTTTCAAGGCAAGCGAGTAGCAGAGGTGGTTTGCCATTGCCTTCCTCTGCAGAGTCTCCCTTGGTGGTCTCCCTTCCAAGTACCGACCCTGCTTAGCTTCTGAGATCTGATGAGATCAGGCTATACCATGCCGCCTTTCCTTCCCTGTGACTATCTACCAGTTTTCAAATAATCTTTCAAAAGGAGACACCAAACATTCTTCTTTGTTCTGTTCCTGATCATCTCTGGAGGAGTGAGGAAAAGACCATATCCTGTTGTTTACCCCTCTAGCAGCAAGGTATTGAAGCTTGCCAGGGAATGTATCATGTTAGCTGACCTGGTTACGCTTTTATTGCTTTTTTTGTGGAGCTGTCTGACTTCTCTTTTGCTTCCCCGTTGTATGTGCCGATCCCAACTTGCCCATCCTTCTCTACTTTTTCTGTGCAAATAAACTTCCTTGCTTTTACTTGGAATATCTTGCTGCTCTGGTTTTTACTGCACTCTCTCTGCACGGGTCCTGCTGACCACTGAGCATCGCTGTCTTGGGAAAGCACGGGAGGGGTTTCCATCCCTGGTGTCTTTCGTTGTTTTCTCCACTGGTTAGCTCAGACAGGCTACTGTCCATGGTCCTGGAAGAGCAGGAAGAGCCGAAGCGGCAGCTGACAGCAGCAGCAAAAACCTTCTCCTGGCTTTTGGGGAACCGTGACCAAGAACAGTACCCTTACCTTATTTACACGGCCTGCAGATGAGTGTTCCTTCAACTTTAGCTACTAGTGTTTTGTATTGCTGAAAGTCAAGGTAGTCCCCTGTGCAAGCACCGGGTCATTCCTGACCCATGGGGTGACATCACATCCCGACGTTTACTAGGCAGACTATGTTTACGGGGTGGTTTGCCATTGCCTTCCCCAGTCCTCTACACTTTACCCCCAGCAAGCTGGGTGCTCATTTCACCAACCTAGGAAGGATGGAAGGCTGAGTCAGCCTTGAGCCGGCTACCTGAAACCAACTTCCCTTGGGATCGAACTCAGGACGTGAGCAGAGCTTAGACTGCAGTACTGCAGCTTACCACTCTGTGCCACGGGGCTCCTACATATTGCTACACTGTGATAAGTGCAAAATATAAGTGGAGGTGTGCATACTTACAAATATGGATCCATGTGGTGGACATGGGGAGTTAAGATCAGCTGCGATTCCCTGATCTGTTTCAGATGTAAAGAGGACTTAAGAGTATCTAAGTTGGGATCCACACATAACTGGATACTTTCTACCATTGAGCCATAGCAATAATTCACAACTGGATTTCCCTGTTTGGACAAAAAAAACCACCCACTTTTGAATTATTGCTGTAGATCAGTGGTTCCCAAACGTTTAGGGCCACACACCCCCTTGGTTCCACAAATGCAACCCCAGCGCCCCCCCCATCCTATAAAAAGCATTATTCAAAATAGGGATTTGCATGACTCAATCAAGAAGATAAGAACAATAAAATTTCAAAATAATAACACTTAACTGCACATCTATTCAAAATCAAATTGAAACTTTTCAGTTGAAATTTATTCAACAAAATTGATGAACTTGATCCAGTGGTACCAGCTCTTCAACGTCTGGAAAAAATTCTGATAGTTTCCACCAAATTTGCCAGCATGGTGCCATAGCTTGATCTATTGTAAATTAGTGAACAACACAATTGAAGGGGCCTACATTTAGCACCCCCTGCTGCCCTCTTGCCTCTTAGTGCCCCCCTAGGTAATCCCACCTCCCCCCAGGGGGTGGTACTGCCCATTTTGGGAACCACTGCTGTAGATAGAGCAATGAGAGTGAAATATCCAGTGAAGTGTTGCCTCTGAGTAAGTACAGCTAGGCAACAAAGTAAGTCTGATTTCCTGGAGAAAATTACCAGATTACAGGTCTCTAGTGGTGGCATCATAATGCTACAGTGTCCAGTTATGAGAACGGCTAGATTTGAGTCCAGTAGCACCAACAAGATTTTTGGGGTATAAGCTTTCGAGAGTCAAAGCTCTCTTCATCAGATACTGGTGTGAGAACATGCAGAAAACCCTGTTGTATCAATTTGATGCTGTGAAGCTGTTTCAGATCAGATATTCCCCTTCAGAATGTTATCTGGGCAAACCGGACACAGCAATCTGGACTCTTTGAATTAGATAAATATTTGAAGATTAGAACATTGTGTTTTTGCTATTTGTTGATGATCATCTACAGGTTCATCTAATTTGTAGATCAACAGATATGCGTGCATGAATGGAACTTTGCAACAACACTTATTTTTTCTAAGTGGAAGATGGCAAGTTTTGATAAACCTGGTTAGGATGTTCAAAGAAGATTATATTTGTGCCTAACCTCTTTTTCCCCCCAGAAAGAGGATAAGGACTAGATTGTTACTGTGCCACATTGTAAGGCCTTCTGCTTTTGGAGGGGTAAATGGCTCTCTGTAGCCAGCCCAAGTGGATTTGTTGTGGTTGTGCACGTTGCTTCCTGTGTGAGCAGCGCAGTCCCAGGCCTCATTGTGAAACTCAGCAGATTCTCTGTTGACAAGCTTCCAATTTGACCCGAAGTTGAATCCAAGTGTGTAAAATCGGAAGACTTTTTATAACAATATAGTTTTTGATGAACAGTGTATAAAGTGCTATGAAAGTTACAGTGAGGTTAGGTAGGAATAAATCCCAAACACGAGCCTTTGTGTAGCATATAGAAAATAGCTCCCTTGATGCCAAGCTAGCCTATCTTAGTATGTGTATCTTTCATCACTGGCTATCTTTCCTTGACAGTCAGAGCCCGATTTTCCCCAGCCAATAGGTTGATATGATAACAGTAGGCTCTTTCTTTGCATTTTGATAATGAAAAAGTCTCTCTGAAAACTGAATCAGACGTGGCTTTGCATTTCTTTTCCGGGGCAAACAGTATGATCCTCTTTTGGAAGGATGGCAAGAGCCAATCTGCCTCAGTTTCACAGGAGGGCAGTTATTGAGAAAACAAAAAATTAACAGAGCTGTGATTGGGATCGGCCAGGGATGGGCTACGCGGCCATCCAAATCGACCAACAGATGCTTGTGAAACAGGCTAGATAAGCTTTCTTCTCCCATTCCCTAGCAGAAATGTAGTGGTCCATTGGGTCTCCCATCTATGAATGCCAAACTCTATCCATGCCTAAGATGATTCAGTGATGGAACAAAGGATTAGTATGTTGTTGTGTGTTTCCCAGACTTGATTCCTGGATACATACACATGTTTTTGTTTGCCAGATGAACATGAAAAGCATACTTCAGAATTGTGCTCAGTCAGAAGAACAGATGGACATCTTTCTTGCGACTTCAGGATGGCCCAGATAAAGCAGGAAGTTACCAGTGCCTCCTCCTATCGTCTCCTTGGTTCATGGATAGGGTTATGAGTCTGGATACTGGTGATGATTCTGAGATTCTACCTTCTTGGGCCTCATCTCACCAGGGGTTACCTGCAATCATCAGCTTTGATCTGTACATGTATGTTTAATGGGCCTTCAAGTTGCAGGTGACCTATGGCAACCTATGGTAGGGTTTCAAGGCAAGAGACCAACAGAGATGGTTTGCTATTGCCTTCCTCTGCATAGTGACCCTGGAATTCCCTGCACCTGTCAACTGTAGTACAGGCTGCAGCTGACAACTCTGGATAATACTTTCTTGTGTAACTCAAAATAAAACAGAGTGCAACACCAAAACATTAGTAATTTCTAAAGATTTCCAGAGACCACCATTCATCACTATTTTTAGTGATCACAATAGTAATATCAAATATACTGAATAATAGGTGAGTTTCCATTCAGATTTTGATCCGCTTCTTTCTAAATACAACCTCTGCCAGGAAGATTTTGTTCTCTCCCTGACGTAGCACTTACTTTTTGTTCCTTGCAAAAGCCCAAGAGTTAATTGCTCCATCTTCACTACTGAATGGAATAAAAAAGCCAGCCTCAGCCTGCAGAAGGAGTAATTGCTCTCGCCGTTTTTGCTAACCCTGTTGAAAATTCCCTTCAACGTCGAGCAGGAAACGTGTCTCTGGAGTCCCTATTTTAACTTTATTGTGTGATATTGGGCATCTTCAGAAAGCCCAGACACCTAGTTTGGCACTGTGTAATCGTTCGCAATGAGTTGAAAAGCTCTCAAGGCATTATCTGCATTGTACCCTCATGCACCTCAAGGGCCAGGTTAACAGATGTATTGATGAGAGCCCTAGTCTCCCATTATATTTAATGGTGCTCCATCAAACATCAGATATTATACTGTGATGTAAAGAGCCCCTAAATCTCTACGGCTCTAGGGCATCATATTCCTATCATTTGTCCTTGGGTTTCTCTGACGCCAGCTACTTTCTACAACTCAGTTCTTCACTTTATGTTTTTTGTTTCCCGCCCCATGTTCTCACCTGAAATTGCCTTCCCAGGCACGAAGGATATTTCTTTGTGTGGAAAACAATTGATTTGTGCTTGTGCATGCACACAGGCATGTGCATCTTTGAATTCACCGGACTGCTCCAACTATATTTCAGTCAGAAATGTAATAAGAGTTGCTTGTAAAGGCCGTTGTTTTCCTTTCCACAACCCAGCACACAGATGTTGAATGTGTATTACATTTTGCTGGATATCCCTGTAAAAAGTCTCATCAGTTAATTTATTTCTTCATACTGCTGGGTAAGCTGAACAGCAGGTGTCAGGCCGATGCCCTAAGCAGAGGTACGGGTTCTACCACTCTCCTCAGACAAGTTTAAGGCTTTCCCCTGGCCTAGGGAGCCTTCCTTCAACAGCAGTGACTCCTCCATTGGGAGAAGAGCCCCTGAAGTTGGAGAAAGGTTTCTGACTTTGCGGAAGGATGCATGCCATGGCAAATATACTCTTGAGATCCTAAAACAACTAGGCCAAAATATTGATGGTTTGGTCAAAGATTTGGACTATGAGATTATGATCTCTGCAGTCTTTATCAAAAGATCAAAAACCATGGATAATCTATCACTGTCTGGAGCTGTGTCCACTATCCCAATGTCATCTGAAAGTCTAAACACAACTGATGCTTGATCTGGTACCTTGCCTTCTGCAAGGAAGAAGAAGAAGAAGAAGTAGTAGTAGTAGTAGTAGTAGTAGTGTTGGTTTTTATATGCTGCCTTTCTCTACCACTTAAGGAAGAATCAAACGGGTTTACAATCACCTTCCCTTCCTCTCCCCACAACAGACACCCTGCGAGGTAGGTTGGGCTGAGAGAGCTCTAAGAGAGCTGTGACTAGCCCAAGGTCACCCAGCTAGCTTCATGTGGAGGAGTGGGGAAACCAACCTAGCTCACCAGATTAGCGTCCGCCGCTCATGTGGAGGAGCGGGGGAATCAAACCTGGTTCTCCAGATCAGACTCCACCGCTACAAACCACCGCTCTTAACCACTACACCACTTTGGCTCTAGAACCTAGAACCTTTTAGGTGCTCTGTCACTGAGCTTTGGTTCCTTTCCCGGGACCCATCAGCGGTAGCGGTTGGAGGATGCTTCAGTGGTGATTTTGACATGGGTATTGCTGTGCAGAGGAAGGCACTGGCAAACCACCTCTGTTAGTCTCTTGCCATGAAAACCCCAAAAAGGGGTCGCCATAAGTCGGCTGCGACTTGAAGGCACTTTACACACACACACATTGTGGGGAAAGAGAAAGAGAGAGTGTAAGAACACAGGTTCCTATTCTCCTTTGTGAGAAGAGAGTAGCATGTAGAAGGGCCCTCAGGGACATTCCAGTGATGTATTTCAGTCCTAGGGAGACAAAATAGAAGAAATGAGCCCAGGGGATGATTTCTTGAAGTGATATCAGCGAATGATAAATTTCTTGTTTTACTCATGCTGTAAACGTGTTAAGAACACCTCTGTTCCAAAGTTGAAAAGAAAGTTGTTGAAATTTTAATCTGGGCGCTGATAATAAAAAGGAGCATTTCCTGAAGGAAAATGAGGATGCATTAGCATTAAAAATGTATGGGGGGAGGGATGCGGCATCCTCTGTTTAATGGAGCTGCTGATGCGTTTCATAAAGGCAGTGAGAAGGACTTAGGCATCCATAATTGTTACAAGGATGGAGCTACTGCTCTGCCTTCTATCAGCTGTCAACTGTAACTGACTGGTCACAGTCCCCTAGCCAGAACTTTTATGGCGAGAGGGGCATGAGTCTCTGAGGGGGGCTAAAAGCCCTGTCATCTCAAACCCTGGGAATCATAGGGTATTGCCAGTTAACATCACACTGAATAGCAATATACCCCACTGAGGTCCTTCTCCTCCCCGAACCCCATCCTCCCCTGGCTTCACCCCCAAATCTCCAGAAATTGCCCAACCCAGAGATAGCAACCCTACAAAACAGCACATAGAAGAGCAATCCTACTCAGAATTCTACTGAAGTCTGCTTAATGGGGCTTACTCCCAGGAAAATGTTCCTAGAATTGCACTGTATGCTTCTGCTAATATACTTCATGATAGGTTTTCTAGCATTTATTCATTTAGAAGAAGAATAAGAAGAGTTGGTTTTTATATGCCGACTTTCTCTACCACATAAGGAAGACTCAAACCGGCTTACAATCACCTTCCCCTCCCCTCCCCACAACAGACACCCTGTGAGATAGGTGAGGCTGAGAGAGCTCTAAGAGCTGTGACTAGCTCAAGGTCACCCTGCTGGCTTCGTGTGTAGGAGTAGGGAAACGAATCCAGTTCACCAGATTAGCCTCCACCGCTCATGTGGAGGAGTGGGGAATCAAACCCGGTTCTCCAGATGAGAGTCCACCACTCCAAACCAAATCTCTTAACCGTTAACACCACACTGGCTCTCAGTTTATAACTGTAGTCTAGGAGAAAGCTCAAGCAAAGGACAACATTGATTCAAAACTAGATAGTGATAAATTTCCTGTGTAGTTTATGTATGACAATATGTATCTAAAAAATTGGAGAAAAAAAACCTCGCAAGCCTGGAACTTCTGTATTATGGACTCCAGTAAAAATGACACAAATCCCATCCTGCCGTCGAAAGGCCAAATAATAACCCCAAATACCAGCCAGCCCCAACTAAATGGATGGCAGTCAAGCCTTTTCTTCATATCATGAAAAAGAACTACTAGTGATACAGTATTGCTGGCTGTACAATAGAGAAGGGTGTATATAAACCTGGCAACTAGGGAGGGGCGGGGGATTACAGATTTATTCCGAGCCAGCCTCAGAAATAACAAGCTAACAATAACTAGTCCAGCTGAGAATATATGCTTTTGATGGATCTACAGGCTACTTCGATTTCATGGACATAGAGTGGGTAGAGGAGCTGCAACTCCGTGTGTGAATGTTCTTCAAAGTCAGAAACTCATAAATATCTTTCTCGCCGCTCTTTCACCGCCAGGGCTTCCAGAAGGTATCAGACAGACTGAAACCATGGTGATCTCTAGAGCCATCTATGTGGTGGAGTGCGGGATATTGCCATAACAGAAGAACACAGCGCATAAATATTTCAGTCATATGAATAAATATTAGATGTAGCCGGAATCTACACAAAAGTGCCATGTTTGTGCTGCCCATTGTTCCATGCTCCTTGAGTCAGGTGTAAGTGGCTTGCGCAGGTTCAAAACCACCACTGTTTCTTCCTCTGTTCGTGTTGAACATGTGGTGCCTACTATTCTACTTCCGTTGGCTTTGCTGTCTTCTGTTTGCGTCCCTTGTTACATAACCCTACTGGGGAAACAGGCAAGAGACTGCCTTTTGACTACCAAATAGTCTATGGTGGGATGTGTGGGACCTATATAATAGCCAACCGCATGAGACGCTGATTACAATAAGGAGGAGAAACAGAGGACATTGAGTAGACAGCTAGTAGAATCTAATCCAACAAAATTCATATGTAAGTTTTTTTAAAGCCAGAGGCATTTCAGTTCTTTTTCCTAGACATAATTTCTATATATTTTGTCAAGAATGCATTGATTTAATTGCATGAGACCTATTCCCTCATTGTCGTAAGGGATTTGTTATTCTTAAGTCTAGTATCTGCAACTAGGGATATGGAATGGTATGGTATAACCCAATCTGGTCTGATCATGGAAGCTAAGCAGGGTTGGTTCTTGAAAGGGAGACCATGTAAATGCAGTAGTGCATATTTAAAAGGATCAACATATAAATATGCAAGAGAAAGCCAGCCAAAACCCATTTGATCAATATCTTCTTCAGAAGTTGAACCAACCATGATAATGCATATTAAAGACTCCCTCGATCACAGTGTTGTACGCTGCCTGCCTGTGATACTGTCTAAGAAGCAAAACAAGAGATTTATTATCCCACCCTTCCTTCAGGAAGCTTGTGGTGGTGTATATGGTTCTCCATCCCAACTCTGCAAGGTAGGTTAGAGTGGACGAGAATGGCTGGCCCCAGATCGCCCAGAGAGCTTCCTGGGGCTCATTTCGAAATGTCCAAATTCAGAAAGGAAATCTGTTCCCCATCTCTATTGTCCACATTTAACTACTCGTAATAGCTTTAATGGAAAACAAATACATCAAGTAACACTTGATGATTCAAAGATAGCTTGATCATAAAACATTTCTGAAACCCCACACAACAATGTCGTTTTTCTCTGAAAGGGTAGCTACATCATCCACGCAAGGTCCGATCAAGAATAAACCCAGAGGAAACGAGATTGATCCAGGAACTGAGCATTTTCGAATTGTTCCCAACATGCATGGGTTGTATGGAGAGCCAGTGTGGTGTAGTGGTTAAATTAGGGTTGCCAACCTCCAGGTACTAGCTGGAGATCTCCTGCTATTACAACTGATCTCCAGCCGATAGAGATCAGTTCACCTGGAGAAAATGGCCACTTTGGCAATTGGACTCTATGGCAATAAAGTCCCCTCCCCAAACCCCAGCCTCCTTAGACTCCACCCCAAAAACCTCCCACTGGTGGCAAAGAGGGACCTGGCAACCCTAGATTAAATGTCAGACTAGGATCTGGGAGACTCAGGTTCAAATCCTCGCTCGCGCCATGGATGTTTGCTGGGTGACCTTGGACTAGTCACATACGCTCAGCGTAACCTACCTCACAGGGTTGTTGTGAGGAGAATGATGCAAGCCACTCTGGGTCCTCATTGGAGAGAATGGTGGGATATAAATAAATAAATAATAAGTGAGTAAATAAAATAATAATAAACATTTAAATGTACAAGGAACCAAAAAGGAAAAAAAGGATCATGTTATAATAGATGTTCTATCTTAAATGAATGGGGACACATTTGATAGGTCACTTTAGACCTCTAGGATACAGTGTTCCCAAACTAGGAATCTGGAATTTCTCTTTGCGTAAATAATTTATTGGTATAAATCCAAGTGTAAAAATATTTATGTAATATCTTGATGCTAATCAGTTGCTCTATGGCTTTTTTGTGTGGCAGAAGTGAGCTAGTAGAATGCCCTCCATGTTGTCATTTATGATTTTGATGAGATGTTCAGAAATCCTGAGAGCCAGCATGGTGTAGTGGCTAAGAGCGGTGGTTTGGAGCAGTGGACTCTGATCTGGAGAACCGGGTTTGATTCCCCACTCCGCCACATGAGCGGCGGACGCTAATCTGGTGAATTGGATTTGTTTCCCCACTCCTCCACATGAAGCCAGCTGGGTGACCTTGGGCTAGTCACATTCTCTCCGTTTCAACTACCACACAGGGTGTCTGTTGTGGGGAGGGGAAGGGAAGGTGATTGTAAGCCTGTTTGGGTCTTCCTTAAGTGGTAGAGAAAGTCGGCATATAAAAACCAACTCTTCTTCTGCATTAAACAAGAAGGACTAAAGAGAGACTTCAAGGGGGAGTTGTACAATGATGATGCTTTCCTATGAGTTGTGCACAAAATCCATTTCTACGGAGGGTACATCTAATAAAGTTGCCTTGAGGGGTGAGCCAAGCAACTATCAACAAAGCAAAGACAAAAAATCCACATAATCTGTCTATTTTCTAAGGCTCAGTAGCTGTTCTTAATTGAACGTGTGGGTTTTATTAGGAGAGCCGTTGCTTTCCAGGATGCAATCTATGCTGGGTTCTAGGAACTACAGTGGGGGGAAATGTCAATGTTTTCTGTAAAATATAGCCACAGTTTCAAAACTGTCCATTAAAACTCTATAGGTGGCCTTATTTCCCACTCATATACGATGAAGGAGGCTGATGGACTGGTAGTTTTCATGTCATTTTGTCATGCGTACTCACCCGGAGACAGTTTCCTTTTAAAAGCAATTCCATTTTTTTTTTAATACAAAAGGGATTCTTGGTGCTCATGGAACGACAGTGAGCCCCAACAGAGCCACTTGCTTCCAGCTTCCATCCTAACAGAATGTAGGGAGCTGCATTATGAAGCTGAGATTAGGTGTTATTTGAGGAGCAAGCCTACTTTATCTAACTTTCAATCCCAGTGCCATAGGACTTAAATCATGTAGCTAGGAAGTTGAACCACATAGGGAGTTTGAAAGGGGAGGTCACTTTCAGCCTCTCCAAGCCCTGGAGAAATTTAGACTGACCGGGGAAATGACCAGTATGGTTGGGGTGAAGTTAAGGTTGCCAAGCCTACCTGGTATCCTAATGGGAGAAATCGAGGGGCAGGGACAAAGGATTTGGTGTTACGCTGGCATGCGGCATCACTTCAGGTGTGAAAGCAGAAGCAATGTTATCACATTGGGGCAATGTTCTAGGGTTCACCAAAAACTGTATGGTAAGACCATAGAGCTAGGACAGATCCTAGAGTGTTGTGCCATAGTGAGGACATCCCTTACGGTTTTGCGCCAAAGTGAATCCCCTCCATTTCCTCACCACACCCTTCTGAGCTATGGTGGGGAATGGATGTTGAGGCTGGGAGATCTCCCCCACAGTGGATTCACTCCCCAGTTTTGTGCATTTGGCTCTTGACCTTCATCCCAAAGCCTTCTTATGGGACAAGGGGGCTTTGACAGGTACTTGGATGGAAGACTTCCAAGGAAGACTCTACAGAGGAAGGCCAAGCAAACTACCTCTGCTTTTCACTTGCCTGGAAAGCCCCTTGCTGGGGTCACCATGGATCGGCTGCAACTCAATGGCACATGCATATATATCTGTAACTGGGTACAAGAAGTATTTGTAAGAAATGGCCCATGGTCTATTTTTACAAGCTGTGGCGCAGCATTCCCCAGAACTGTATCTGTCAAAAGAGAACATCAGCATGAAGATGAAGAAGAGTTGGTTTTTATATGCCGACTTTCTCTACCACTTAAGGAAGACTCAAACTGACTTGCAATCACCTTCCCTTCCCCTCCCCACAACAGACACCCTGTGAGGTAGGTGGGGCTGAGAGAGTGTGACTGGCCCAAGGTCACCCAGCTGACTTCATGTGTAGGAGTGGGGAAACCAACCCACTTCACCAGATTAGCATCCACAGCTCATGTGGAGGAGCTGGGAATCAAACCCAGTCCTCCAGATCAGACTCCACCACTCCAAACCACCGCTCTTAACCACTACTTCTGTATGTAGGACTACCAGGTCCTCCCTCGCCATTGGCGGGAGCTTTGTGGTGGTGAGGCTGGGGGGAGATCGGTGCAATAACGTCACTTCTGGGTTTACCCTAGAAGTGATAGGGATGCTCTAGCACATTCCTCCAAAAAAACTATGGAAACCATAGAGTTTTTAGTGGAATGTGCTAGAGAGTCCCCGTCACTTCCGGGATAAATCCAGAAGTCACGTTAATCATGCCCCCTTCAGCTGGCCTGCTTCCACCCCTTTACCCCCTTTAAAGGGCAGCCCCTTTACTTGGTTGGCAATAGCCCGCCATTACCTGGTATCTGGCAACCGTATCTGTATGGGATATTTTGCTTATATGACAAGGAGCATAATTTCCACACAGCTGTATGAGCTAGACTATGTAACATGAGAAGTGGTTTCTGAGAAGTTCTTGTTAGGTTTCCAACAGTGGCTGTTTATTCACGGGAGGTTTTGCCTTGGATTTGCCACTCTCTAGATGGACATTTTCCCCATCCAAATTCTCAAAACTCAAAAATAAGCCTCCATGCAGAGTTTTGGGAATTCGGATGGGGAAAATGTGCATCTAGAGAGCAGCAAATCCAAGGCAAAACCTCCCATGCATAAACGGCCAGTGTGATCCTTTGTGGAGTCATTCCAGTCTAATGCCATTCATTTCATCGAGCTAAGACCGGAGTAACTCTCTATAGGATTTCACTGTACATTATGTATGCATGGCGTTAGACCTTTCCAAGGCAATCCTGTTTATTGACCCGATAAGAAACCAGCCTTCATTTTGGCAGTGTGAGATTTATAATTCATGTCTAGCTATCACACTGTCGCCCCATATTATCATGAGTTGGGGCTATTTGTATATTAAATTATTTTTGTCAGGGATAGAGAATTGTAAGAAACACCTTGTTTACAGAGGTGGCTTACAGATGAAGGAGGACAGGAGTAATATGTTTTTCTTATATTACAGAATGAAATAGAAGAAGCAAATTCACTTAATAAAACCAATAAACGTTAAAATGCTACGGCTCAAATAAGGGGACCACTGCAATCTGCACTAAATATTGCCGCAAATTTACCGAATTTATGGCAGGACTCAAATAGACCTGAAAATTGTTCCGTGCAATTGTGAATGTCAGGAAAAAGGGAGGCTTGGTTTCTCCAGCCAGCTCAGATCTCAATAATGGTAGCACCAAAAACTTACATTTAATTGGGAACCCATCATATAAAAACAACATGTTTCAATAATCAGTTTGCTAGGATGAATAAATGTATTTGTTTTACATAAGAACATAAGAAAAGCCCTGCTGGATCCGACCAAGGCCCATCAAATCCAGCAGTCTGTTCACACAGTGGCCAACCAGGTGCCTCTAGGAAGCCTCCAAACAAGACGACTGCAGCAGCAGCCTGAGTTCCACAGCACCTACGATAATAGGCATGCTCCTCTGATCCTGGAGAGATATTTTGGATATTTATACCCCAATGGGGACTCAAAGAGCTTACAATGCTGTTTTCCCCTCCTCCATTGTATCCATACAATTACAACCTTCTGAGGTAGTGTTAGGCTGAGAGTATGTGACCGGTGAAAGGTCACCAGGTGAGTTTTCATGGCAGAGCAGGGATTCCGTCCTGGTCTCTAGACACTATACCATGCCCAGTGGATGGTGTCAGTAGGGTTGCCAGATCCCTCTTCACCACCAGTGGGAGGTTTTTGGGGCAGAGCCTGAGGAGGGTGGGGTTTGGGGAGGGGAGGGACTTCAATGCCATTGAGTCCAATGGTCAAAGCAGCCATTTTCTCCAGGTGAACTGACCTCTATCGGCTGGAGATCAGTTATAATAGCAGGAGGTCTCCAGCTAGTAACTGGAGGTTGGCAACCGTCAGAGGTTGCCTTGCTCCCTGGCAACCCTACACATTCCCCAGAATCCTCTGCAAAGCTCAGAGATTTTCAAAGTTTTTTTTAGCACGTGGTTTGCAAAGCCTACCCAACTATTTAAAAAGTCTGAAAAACACTGGATGATATCACTTGCAAATGATCTTGTGATACAGGGTGACATGAAAGTGGTGGGAATCTGTACAAGGGCCAGAGTACATTAGGGAAAAAATGGCAAAGATAGATTTTGTAGATCTTTCTAGAAGTGATAACAGATGATGTAGTAATTTAGAAGTATAAATTAAATAGCTGCAGAAAGTTCATTCTTTTTAGGTGCTGGAGATTTGGGGGTAGAGCCTGGAGACAGCGAGGTGTGGAGATTTTAGTGGGGTATAATGTAATAGAGACCACAACCGCCATTTTCTCCAGGGGAACTGATCTCTGTCATCGGGAGATCAGTTGTAATTCTGGGAGTTCTTCAGGCTCCACCTGGAAGTTTGGATATGTGAATAGTATTATTTTTCTATTTCATTGCAAATTGTATTTTTTTGCATATTCTTTAGACTGTGCGAACATTATGGTGTGTTTCACTCCTTGGGTGTTTTATTGACTTTATATCGAGGTGTGATCATTACAATATGTTTTAATATTTATCAATCTTATGGGTCAAGGTGTTTCTTATGTTAGATGGCATAGTATAGCCGGATCTAGTCAGATCTCAGAAGCTAAGCAGGATCAGTACTTGGAAGGGAGACCTCCAAGGAAGACCCTACAGAGCAAGGCAATAGTCAACCACCTCTCCTTCTCACTTGCCTTTAATGCCCCTTCCTGGGGTCGCCATAAGTTGGCCGAGACTTGATGGCACTTTACACATATTGGCCAGACTTGACAAGATGTCAGGAATCTGAATTAGGATCTATTCAAAGAAACAAAAAACTTAGCTGTAGTCCCAAACGATATACCTTTAACAGAAAAGAAGAGAGTTTAAGAATGAATAAGGCTTGGCTTCCTGTCCTGAAAACCTCCAGACTAACAAAGACTACAGTCAACAATAGCCATGCAGATTAGCTTTGGATTTCACACATTAACAGATCACTTCAGGATACAATGGTTCCATATTAACATACCACACCCTCATTAGCACATTATCTTGATACTTACAGGACAATGATTAGCACATTACCTTTGATACTTTTTGCGGGACAATGATTCAGCTCAAACCCAACCCCTTTCTGACTATATATTACTCTTCCTACACACTTGACACTGAGAGACACTGTCCGTCAGTGTTACTCCTCTGAAGATGCCTGCCACAGCTGCTGGCGAAACGTCAGGAAAGAAAATACCAAGACCACGGTTACACAGCCCGGATAACCTTCAAGAACCAACGATATACCTGTCTTTTGCCTCTCTGTTTCAGAGGCGTTATCTGAAGCATCAAAGAGGCAAGAGAGGAAAGAGTTCAACAGTTCCTGCTCTGGCAATCCTTTTCCAGTCTTCCCTGTAGCCTCATGGGGGCTACTAATTCGTTTTAAAGAACCGCAAGAGATCCCAATCACAGATCTCTCATCTTGTCTAGTTGAGTCCTGTGTGAACTACAAAGCTAAGACACCGCTGTTAAGTGCAGATGCAAATGTATTTTTTAACATTAAGCTCTCGCTCTCGCAATCGTTGATTGCTGTGAACTGTCTGATTAGACCACTCAACCAATCAGACTTTTATTTGGTGAGCCGTGTCTTTCCTAAAGTCCACCCTCGCCGCTGTTTCTTGAAAACGGGTTTATGTGCTTGTTGTCCTCCATCTCGATTTAAAACTCTCTCCAAGGGTTGCCAACTCTGGGTTGGGAAATTGCTGGGGATTTGGGGGGTGGAGCCTGAGGAGGGTAGTGGCGGGGAGACCTCAGCAGGGTACCATGCCATAGAGGCCACCCTCCAAAGCAGCCGTTTTCTCTTCTATAATTCTATGGTATAAGACTTAGAGTGTCAGACTAGGATCGATCCAGGTTCAAAACCCCACTCTGCCACAGAAGCTTGTTGCATGACCTTGTCTAGGCACACACTCTCAGCCTAGCCTACTTTGCAGGGTTGTTAGTTGTGAGGATAAAATGGAGGAGAGAATGATGTAAGCAGCTTTGGGTCCCCATAGGGAAGAAAGGCAGGGTATCAATAAGGTAAATAAAATAAAATATAAAGTACACGTGAACACATGAAGCAATTAGACTCTTGGTCCATCAAAGTCAGTCTTGTCTACTCAGACCAGCAGCGGCTCTCCAGGGTCTCAGGCAGAGGCCTTTCCCATCACCTACTTGCCTAGTCCCTCTAACTGGAGATGCCAGAGATTGAACCTGGGACCTTCTGCATGCCAAGCAGATGCTCTACCACTGAGCCACAGCCCCTCCCCTCAAGTAGGAGCTGAAAGAGAAAATTCTCAGAAAAGCAATATGTTTTTATGAACTTCTGCCTAGGCACCTCATAATTACTGAACTGATTCACCTTGAAGAGAAGGGGGGTCACCATTGGGCAAAGCTTATTGTTAAAAAAATAGCCCTTTGAATGACTGAAGTGCATCCAGGAGATTGCTTATACATGGGTAGCCCTTGCATTATGGCCAAAGGTTTTAAAATAAGGAATGATAAATGACCTAATTAAATTGGTCTCACTCCTGAGTTGTCAAGGACACAGTAGAAACCACTGAAGGATAATAATGTTTGCCTTCTGTCAGTACCTATGTGTGAAGAAGAAAAAACCTTTGCACATCGAATGCTGAAATGTTCTGCAAATTTCACACCTTCCTAAAACAATCTTTGGGGGGAACTGCACAGTGGGAATGAATAAAGAGATATCTCTTTCCAGGCTTCTTGACTACGGATGCAGGCACCTTGAAAGAGCACCGGGGACTCCGGGGAAAACAAAGTTTCAGTGTTATTCAGGTTTCTCCACTTGGATGAGGCAGGACTGCAGGTCAAAAAACACCTAAACTCAGACAATGATGTCTAGAATGATGTTTGCAGAGGGTCTGTGGCTCAATGGTAGAGCATCTACCTTGGGCTAGTCACACACTCTCAGCCCCACCTACCTCACAGGGTGTCTGTTGTGGGGGGGGAAGGTGATTGTAAGTCGGTTTGATTCTCCCTTAAGTGGTAGAGAAATTCCGCATATAAAAACCAACTCTTCTTCTTCTTCTTCTTCTTATCATGCAGAAGGTCCCAGGTTCAATCCCTGGCATCTCCAGTTAAAGGGACTAGGCAAGCAGATGATGGGAAAGACCTCTACCTCAGACCCTGGAGAACTGCTGCCGGTCTGAGTAGACAATGTTGACTTTGATGGGTGGGGTCAGGCATATTTTCACATGAGGTGTGGGTGGGTAGAGTGTTCGACACTCCCAATCTAGATATATGCAAAAACTAAGTAAAGTATATCTCAGGGTCTCAGATAGGTTCGCCAATCTCCAGGTAATAGCTGGAGATATCCTGCTTTTACAACTGATCTCCAGTCAATGGAGATCAGATCACCTGGAGAAAATGGCCATTTTGGCAATTGGACTCTATGGCATTGAAGTCCCTTCCCTCCCCAAACCCCGCCCTCCTCAGGCACCTCCCCAAAAACCTCCTGCCAGTGGCGAAGAGGGACCTGGCAACCCTAGCCTCAGATTAAAATTACAAAATTACCACGTTATTCTGATGCTATGAGGCCTCTATAGGGCACATATAACACCTATGAGCAATTGAACTCTATGGCAATTGGACCTTGTGGCTTCCCATGCTGGGTACGCATGGTTCTCCAAACCTGGGAATGACACCATCATCTGACAGCCAGGATCACGGCGCCATAATTGTCTATTGATAATCTAATATTTTAATTATGTATATGACATTATTTTAATTGTAATTCTATGTTGTTAGCTGCC
Organism: Euleptes europaea; assembly: GCF_029931775.1. Lineage (NCBI taxonomy): Eukaryota > Metazoa > Chordata > Lepidosauria > Squamata > Sphaerodactylidae > Euleptes > Euleptes europaea. Next base: position 12,987,442 of record NC_079327.1, on the reverse strand, counting down.
CTGAGCCAGGATTTAGTTGGGAAGGGTGGGATAACAATATAATAAATAAATAAACAAATAAATAAATAAAATCCGACAAAGCGTAGGGCCTTGGCATGTCTTAATCCGGCCTAGGCTCCCGAACCACAGCTGGCAACCTGCTGGGAAGCATTGGGGGATGGCACGCGACTTCCTTCTGGTGCCAAAGCAGAAGTGACATCATTCTGCTGGTGACCCTCTGGGATTCACTCTGTGGTTAATCATAGAATTTTGGGTGAACCCTAGAGCAAACCCTAGATGGCTCTCCCAACGCAGTGATGTTACTTTCCTTTTTTGCTGGGCGCGATAGAGCGATGCCAGCATGCCCCCCACCCCCCGCACTAGCCTGTGAAGCACCAGTGGGGAATAAAATAGATAATTCCTATAGGTGGAATAATTCCTATACCTGGCTCCCCTAATCCAGCTCTCCTCTTAATCACCCACTAGGGTCAGAGAATAGGACAGTGGGACATCTTTATTGAGCCTCGGAGCAGGTTCATTATCAAACGTGTGCAGAAATCTTTCTTTTCCCCGGTTCTGGAATTGATGTCTTATGATTCTTAATGCCTGTTGCCTAGGACACTGTTTCTTTCTGCTACATTTGGGATTAAAAACAGTCGTACTCACATTAGGCTCTGGAGACACCAGCGTTTGGCATGTGATAGTGACAGCAATAGCACAGCACCTAATGGATTTCCTTGACAAGCTCTTTCTTCAATGCTTTCTTTTTTAAAAAAATGTGCCTCCTTCAAAGTGATACATTTCCACTTCCTTTTCTTATATCTATATCTCTCCTGGCATTTCTCTTCTCAGTTTTCTTGTCTGTGATTCCCCCCCCCCCTTTAAAAGAAAATCTCTTCTCCCTTTTGCACTGTTATTTTTGTTGACTTCTCTGCTTATCATCTCTCCTTCTTTCTCACTGGATCCCCCCCCCCCCGAGATTTTGTTTGTTCACTGCTGCATGTATTTGTTTTCCACTGGCAACATCTTACACGGCATAACAGGGCGCCACACTCCTGCGCGCACACACTCACGTACAAGATTCAGTAAGTGATCACAGCTGGCTGGTTTCACCACCAAATAGGGTTGCCAGCTCCGGGTTGGGAAATACCTGGAGATTTTGGGGGTGGGGCCTGAGGAGGGAGGGGTTTGGAGAGGGGAGGGACGTCAATGCCATAGAATTCACTCTCCAAAGGGGCCATTTTTTCCAGGGGACTGATTTCTATGGCCTGGAGATCAGTTGTAATAGCGGAAGATCTCCAGCCACCACCTGGAGGTTGGCAGCCCTATTACCAAATCTCAGGCTTGCTGCCAACCGTTCTCCAGATTTTGGCTGCATGTCAAAGGTTCAACGTTATAAGAATTCCCTCTTCAAAATACTGTATGCCATATACACTGGACCCAGTTGATTCTAAGTCCGTCATTCTTTAGAAGGTAAGCAGATGCATACTTACGGTATAAGTCCACATTTGCACAAGTATGCTCACTTGGCGATAGCAAGTAGTAGTAGTAGTAGTAGTAGTAGTAGTAGTAGTAGTAGTAGTAGTAGTAGTAGTAGAAGAAGAAGAAGAAGAAGAAGAAGAAGAGTTGGCTTTTATACGCCGACTTTCTCTACCACTTAAGGGAGACTCAAACTGGCTTACAATCACCTTCCCTTCCCCTCCCCACAACAGACACCCTGTGAGGTAGGTGGGGCTGAGAGAGCTCTAGCAGAGCTGTGACTTACCTAAGGTCACCTAGCTGACTTCACGTGTAGGAGCGGGGAAACAAATCCAGTCCACCAGATTAGCCTCCGTCGCTCACGTGGAGGAGTGGGGACTCAAACCCGGCTGTCCAGATTAGAGTCCACCGCTCTTAACCACTACACCACGCTGGCTGGTGCTTCTCAATGTCTTGCCTTCCTTAGGCTGCAGGCACACTCAATATTACAAAACTTGACCAAAAGCAATCCTTCACAACCAGATGGAAACTAGCTAGTCCAGTTCCAAATGATTGCTACAGCTCAACGGAAATGATGTGCGGAGAGAGCATCCATGTTTGTAACATTTATAAATTACAGTCCTCTTCTGTCGTCCTTTCTCTGTTTCTTAATAAACTAACTCCTGGTCTGAATCACTGCGGGAAAAGTACTTGACAAGGTTTCACAACAATAGCCTGAAGTGGATGGTTAACAGCTATCTGTCAAGTGTCAAGCGCATCTTAAGGACTTTCATAAATTTAGCAAAGAAGATTTTTCTGGTTGTCCTGCATTGTTATAATATTGGATTTTGTATTTCCTATTATTGTAGTGGGATATTTAGTGTTTATTTACTGAGGATGTTCTTGATTATTTATTGACTACTGTCACACTGCTTTTAGTGTAGGGAAGTTAGTGTGAAAATATTTTCAATAAACACTGCAAGGACATGAAGAAGACTTTCAGATGATGAACTGCAGGGAGGAATCAGCCAGTTCTACATGTAGGGTAGCCAGGTCCCTCTTTGCCACCAGCGGGAGGTTTTTAAGGCGGAGCCTGAAGAGGGTGGGGTTTGGGGAGGGGAGGGACTTCAGTGCCATAGAGTCCAATGGCCAAAGCGGCCATTTTCTCCAGGGGAACTGATCTCTATCAGCTGGAGATCAGTTGTCATAGCAGGAGATCTCCAGCTAGTACCTGGAGGTTGGATGCCACGTGTTGGTGGATGCCATGAAGCCCAAGAGCACCATGGTGGGGACCCCTGTTATAGAAGATGTATGTAGACAGAGCCAGAATGTTCAAATCGTGCCCTGCATGCACATTGCTTTGCACAGGGCTATGGAAGCCTTTGGATTGGCCACACATGGTATCGGTACAGAAACTCTCATCTTCATGCCTGCTGCCCTTCAAACTCTGATTCCTAGTTGTGCCTAGGGCTAGGGTTGCCAGGTCCCTCTTCGCCACGAGCATTGGGAGGTTTTTTGGGAGACGGAGCCTGGGGAGGGTGGGGTTTGGAGAGGGGAGGGACTTCAATGCCCTAGGGTACAATGGCCACAGTGGCCATTTCCTCCAGGTGAACTGATCTCTGTCGGCTGGAGATCAGTTGTAATAGCAGGAGATCTCCAGCTAGTACCTGGAGGTTGGCAACCCTACCTATGGTGGCTCCAGTAGCCAGCTGAAGCTTTGGCAACTACGTTTATGAACCAAACTCTTAGGATTACCAGGCACCCTCAAATTCCCAGGGTTGTCAGTTAGAGGCTGTTTTTAACATAGAGTTTTGCCCAAATACCAGAGCATCCCCGTGATTGTCGGCGATGTGATGATGTCACTTCCGAAAATGACATCGGCGCATCAGTGCTGGACTCAGCCAGCGTGGTGTAGTGGTTAAGAGCAGCGGACTCTAATCTGGAGAACCAGGCATGATTCCCCACTCCTCCACATGAAGCCTGCTTGGTGATCTTGAGCTAGTCACAGTTCTCTCAGAACTCTCTCAGCCCCACCTACCTCACAAGGTGTCTGTTGGGGGGAGAGGAAGGGAAGGCAATTGTAAACTGCTTTGAGACTCCTTAAAGGTAGAGAAAAGTGGGGCATAAAAACCAACTCTTCTTCTTCTTCTCCCTTCAGCCTCCCTTTGCAGCTAGTAAGTCCCCCTGTCAGCTGGCTGAATGGCAACGGGGCTCGGGGGCTCGGAGGGGACTTGGAGCAGGGAATCCCGCGCCACCAGTGGGGATTGGCAACCCTACAAACTCCACTTCCAGGTTTGAGTGCAGCCGCCCATGGCCCTGGCCTGGCTTTGAGAAAAGCTACCCATGGAAACCTGGCTCAGAGCCTCTCTCCCTCGCATTTACGTAACAAGAAAATAAATGCTCAGAACACATCGCCTGCTTCCTGAGCTGTTAACAAAATAATGGATACACTAGTAAAACATTTCCGGAATGGAAGATGAAATGGAACTACAAAGCATTACAATATTAAAATATTCTTTTAAAAAATTACAGCCGCTCACCTTTAACCATCCATCCATATAACTTGCGTGTTGCGCTTTGTGTTGGAAATGGATCTAAATTAAAAGCAGCCGTGCATCGCTGGCTCTATCATTTTATCGCAGCTGCCTCGGGTAAAATATGGATGAGAGGTGAATAAAACAGATGGAACAGTGTGGAGGAAACCAACGGATAACCTCTCTCGTTGATGTTGGAGGGGCCGTGGCTCAGTGGTAGAGCATCTGCTTGGCATGCAGAAGGTCCCATGTTCAATCCCTGGCATCTCCAGTTAAAGGGAATAGGCAAGTAGGTGATGTGAAAGGACCTCTGCCTGAGACCCTGGACAGCCGCTGCGGGTCTGAGTAGACAATACTGACTTTGATGGACCAAGGGTCTGATTCAGTGTAAGGCAGCTTCATGTCTTCATGTGTTCATGTGACCATGGTTCCAGCTTGTAAAGTGAGGCTGGTTCTGCCAGCAAGACAGTCTGCTGTAGCATAGGATGTGTTTTTAGGGGAGGGGCTGGGGTTCAGTGGTAGAGCATCTGCTTGGCATGCAGAAGGTCCCAGGTTCAATCCCCGGCATCTCCAAGTAAAAGGACTAGGTGAGTAGGTGATGTGAAAGACCTCTGCCTGAGACCCTGGAGAGCTGCTGCCCATCTGAGAAGGCAATACTGACTTTGATGGACCAAGGGTCTGATTCAGTAAAAGGCAGCTTCGTGTGTTCATGTGATGTGACCCTCATTTTATTTGCCCTATTACCCTCAAGCAGTGTGGTGTGTGGAGGTAATCAGACCTGACCCATAGTGATTATGCAAATACATGTTTTATTTAGTTTGTCTACCAACCGGAGTTGCAGGTCTTGACGGCAACAGGGTACAGATTTCACCTCCTTACTTGGCTCTCAGGAATTCGGAACTGATACCAGCCGTTTATGCCAGTGTGACAGGCTGCCTGCTGCTTTGATTTCTGTCTGAATTATGGGACTGATTAATGGAATTGCACTTAATTATATTCATTTCCGCCCTGATCTTTGTGATTTTACACTTCGTAATGGAGGTTGCCTGAAAGGCGTTAAGATCCTAAAGATAGCAAACAGACTTTGAGTAATACAATTTAAGTAATCTTGGGCTGCCGGAGCAAAGGAACGAACAATAGCCTTTTCAAGCTTCGTGCGGTGATGGCATTTTTGCTTCTGCATAGCAGGGGGGGGGGACCCCATGAGAAAGTCTCATTTATCTAACAGTCCTTCCTGGATTTTGCAAAACCAGAGCTGGATCATAAGAGCACATTGCTAAACCAAAGCATCAGCTCGCACATTATGTACATTTGAGATGTTTGGAAAAAGTGTTTTCAGATGTGTATTACAGACATAAAAGTGCCAGGATGCATTAAGATTTACCGGACGGGATCTCATTGCCCCACGCCTTCTGGCTTTTCTTGTTTGCCTGCCCATCTGTGCCTGCAGCCTCTCCTCTTTCCTTCTCCCCCACGTGGTAATTTTATAATTTTAATCTGAGGCTAGGGTTGCCAGGTCCCTCTTCGCCACCTTCGCCAGGAGATTTTGGGGGCAGAGCCTGAGGAGGGTGGGGTTTGGGGAGGGGACTTCAATGCCATAGAGTCCAATTGCCAAAGGGGCCATTTTCTCCAGGGGAACTGATGGAGAGCCAACGTGGTGTAGTCATTAAGAGCAGTGGTTTGGAGCAGTGGAGAACCGGCCTTGATTCCCCTCTCCTCCACATTAGCAGCGGGGGCTAATCTGGTGAACTGGATTGGTTTCCCCACTCCTACACATGAAGCCAGCTTGCTGGCCTTGAGCTAGCCACAGCTCTCTTAGAGCTCTCTCAGCCCCACCTACCTTACAGGGTGTCTGTTGTGGGGAGAGGAAGGGAAGGAGATTGTAAGCTGGTTTGATTCTCCCTTAAGTGGTAGAGAAAGTAGACCTATAAAAACCAACTCTTCTTCCTCCTCCTCTTTCTCTTCTTCTTCTTCAGTTTAGAGGCATGGTCTGCCTTCCTTTCATCTTCCTTTAAAGCATCTGCCCGATGTATGCCATCCTATCTTAGATCCCACTGGTCGAGTGGGCACGTTCATCCTGGCACTATCAGATAGTGGTAACCCCATCCTAGCGGTCACTTCTGTTTTCCTCCCCAAAGCACCCAGCGAGAGAAATAAATGTTTAGCCCTAGGCTGTAATTTCTCTGAGCACAGGAGCATAATATAAAAACCAACTCTTCTTCTTCTCTATAGGCCTGAAATCGGTTGTAACAGCAGGAGAGCGCCAGCTATTACCTGGAGGTTGGCAACCCTATCCCCCACCCACCTCCTTACCTACCTTTTCTTGCTTCTTCGCACGGAAGCCTATGTGCCCCCCTCTCTCCCTCCCCCACCTTTTTCGGTTCCCCTCCCTCATCTTCAGATTTTCCTTTTTGCCTCCTCTGCTCCTGCCCATCTCCAGCTTTACCTTCCCATTTTCTTCTCTTTTAGGCTGTTACCGCACTAGGTGTTCCCAGCAATGTATTAAGAGTTTGGAAATGTTATAAAAAAATACTGTTCGCACTTTCTGTGTATTCCCACCGATGTATTAAGAGTCTGAAACTGTTATAAAAAATACTGTTCGCACTTTGTTTGGCCCCTTTAGCTGTGAAGACGTCTTCCAACCATTTTTTAGCCGTGGCATCCAAAGACCCTTTTAAAACGATGTTTTTTATAACATTTCCAAACTCTTGATACATCGCTGGGAATACAAAGTGCGGTAACAGTGTTAGTCTCTCTCTCTCCACCCTCCCCTGCGCTGATACTAACCAAAGCTTAAAATCCTCAACAGTATTGGTTGGTGGTTGCCAACCACCTTCAAAATGGCCACTGATGTAGTCTCCTGTGATCTCAGAGGCTCAGTTTGCTTAAAGAAGTAGACATTGCTTTTATGATTTTGGGGTTTTTCTAACTACTAATATGTATATTTTACATTTTCTTTTTTTTTTCCTGCAAACTCCAGGCTTATAGAGAAATTCCCCATTGTTTGGATTTTTGACCCACACTCTATGACCAAATCTGGATTTAGATAGTTTATTTACTTACTTGCTTCATTTATGCCCCACTTTTATCCGCAATGGGGACTCCAAGAGGTTTATAACATCATTCTCCTCTTCTCCATTTTATTCTCACAACAACCCTGTGAGGTAGGTTAGGCTAAGAATGTGCGTCTGGCCTCAGGTCACCCAGCAAGCTTCCATGGCAGAGTAAGAATTACATCTTGGGCCCCCAGGTCCTAGCCCAACACTCTACCCCTACGTTAAATAGTTTAAAGAGAAGCTCCCCGCAACGGTCCCTCATCCCATTTTGATGGATTTTTTCCATACTCTTGCTCCTCTCATTAGCTGTGCAAATAGGGTTGCCAGGTCACTTAGACTGGCAGGCAATTGCCCGCCAATCCAGTGCCCGGCTTGGAAGCAGGGATCGCATGTGCGTGCGGCCATGCCAACGTGATCCCGTCACTTCCGGTTTACACCTGGAAGCGCCGCATCGCAACGGGACTTTTACCACTCAAACTCCCAGGACCTGGGAGAGCAAGATTTAATTCTTACTCTGCCATGGAAGCTTGCTGGGTGACCTGAGGCCAGTCGCACATTCTTAGCCTAACCTACCTCACAGGGTTGTTGTGAGGATAAAATGGAAAAGAGGATAATGATGTTAGAAACCTCCTGGAGTCCCCATTGCAGAGGAAAGTGGGGTATAAATGAAGCAAGTAAGTAAATAAACAATCCCAAATTGGGTCATTGAGTGTGGGTCAAAAATCCCAGTTTGAGTGGTAAAAGGCCCAGTGGTAAAACTCCCAGTTTGAGTGGTAAAAGGCCCGTCATGATGCGAAGCTTCCAGGTGTAAAAAGAAAGTGACGCGATTGCATTGGTGCGGTCGCGCGTACACAATCCCTGCCTCAGCTCCACCCCAAAAACCTCCCGCCGGAGCCGAGAGGGGACCTGGCAACCCTATGTGCAAAGAGCACACATTACCCTTGCCCTCTGTGCATGCACACTAGCAACAGATCCTTCCAAAAAGCCACAAAAAATGTAGCTCTATAGGAACCGGTAGGTGTGCTTGGTGGGGCTCCATGACTCACCTGAGGACCACAACCCACGGGCTGAAAACTACTGCTTTAAAATACCTGGACAGTATTCCCCGTGGCGGTTCCACGGTCTTGCATACGGTTTTGAATTTGACGAGGATATTAACGGTATCGGAGTTATTACCAGGGTTTCCCCCCAACCCCACCCCATAAAAGTCTTGCCAGGATCTTGTGCTACCCAAGGACTTGATTTGACAGGTTACTAAACGAACAGCGCCGGGGAGACATAGAGGAAGGAAAAGGTGCCAATCAAACCAATTGTTCCCGCTTTGTTTTGCAAGGATTGGGGAGGGGGGACAACAAGGGAAGCAGATGTAGCTCCTGGTATTTTAGTTCTGTGCCAGCGTTTTGATGTCTGGCTGTATTAAAAACTGCCATAAAATAATATGCTTAACCATATAAGCATAATAAAACGGACTGCCTAAGTATGTGTCATCAGGGTGGAAAAGAGCAGCCGTGTAATAACTTGACCATCTGACTAAAATCCCGGCCACATACGAGTAAAGAGCAGATTGCCAAATCTAGCACATATTTCAGCCTCAGTTTAGAAGCCTCTTCTGTTGAACCCATGAAGCTGCGTTATGCTGTGGTAGACCATTGATCTATCACTGTCCGTGCTGCCTATTCTGTGAGTAGCAGCAGTTCTCAAAATCACACAAGGTTGGAAGAGACCACAAGGGCCATCCAGTCCAACCCCCTGCCATGCAGGATCCCACAATCAAAGCGCTCCCCACAGATGGCCATTCAACCTCTGCTTAAAGACCTCCAAAGATGGGGACTCCACCCCCCTGCCAGGCAGCGCATTCCACCGTCGAACCGCCCTCACCGTCAGAAAGTTCTTCCTAATGTTGAGGTGGAATCGTTTTTGTCTTAGTTTAAATCCATTACTCCGTGTCCTAGTCTCTGAAGCAACAGAGAACAAGCTAGTTCTCTCATTAACATGGCATCCCGTCAAATGTTTAAACATGGCTATCATGTCACCCCTTAACCTTCTCTTCTCCAGACTAAACAAACCCAGCTCCTTAAGCTCTCCAACCTCTAAAGTAGAGGTCTTTCACGTCGCCTGCCACTACCTTATCCTTTTATCTGGAGATGCTGAGCACTGAACCTGGGACCTTCTGCACACAAAGTAGCCGCCATTCCACTGAGCCATGGCCCCTCCTAAGGCTCCTTGGTCCAGAGAAAGGTTTCAGACTTGGATGAGCAGAATAGTAGGATACAAGCCAGTTGATTCAAAACAAGCTTATCTCTATCACTTTTCCTTTACCCTCTTTCTTTATCGGGTTCAGGGACAGTGCTTGGTGCTGGTGGAGCCTTGGCAAAAATGCCTTTGATACCCCCTGTACTAGGGACCTCCCACCTGCAGGTCAGGCCCACCACCGCTACTCATTAGTTGTTTTCTGTTGCCCCAGAAGATCAGACCAGAACCAACGGGTCAAAATTAAATCAAAAGAGTTTCCTGACAGTTAGAGTGGTTCCTCAGTGGAACAGGCTTCTTCAGGAGGTGGTGGGCTCTCCTTCCTTAGAGGCTTTTAAGCAGAGGCTAGATGAGGCCTCTGTCAGCAATGCTGATAGTGTGAACTTAGGTAGATCATGAGAGGGAAGGCAGAAAGGGATGAGTCAGTGCTAGGCTCTCGTGGCCCTTCCTTACATGCCCAGGGTAATGCCGATTGCCACTTCAGAGTCTGGAAGGAATTTTCCTCCAGGCCTGATTGACCATGGATCCTGGAGGTTTTTTGCCTTCCTCTGGGCACAGAGAAGTGTGTGTGTGTGGGGGAGGTAGTTGTGAATTTCCTGCGTTGTGCAGAGAGTTGGACTAGATGACCTCTGGGCACAGAGAAGTGTGGGGGGGAGGTAATTGTGAATTTCCTGCGTTGTGCAGAGGGTTGGACTAGATGACCCTTGAGGTCCCTTCCAGCTCTATGTTTCTATGGTCTTTTATGCATGGCTGTTGCCCTCACCGTTACCTCTCCAATGACTTCGGGTCTTTGTATTGATTATGCATGCCATTTTCTGACCATCAGAAGTCGCCTTTCCCTGCCTTTCCCCGCATTTAGCCTGCCTTTTCAGAGACCTGTTTTATCTCAAATTTGAACATGTGGACAAAACGCAGGGAAAGGCAGGGGGAGAGTGAGGCAACCTCTGATGGTCGGAAAGGGCAGACATAACCAACACAAAGACCCAAAGTTGTCAGAGGGTGACGGTAGGGTTGCCAACTGCCAGGTAGTAGCAGGAGATCTCCTGCTAATTCAACTGATCTCCAGCCGATAGAGATCAGATCACCTGGAGAAAAATGGCCGCTTTGGCAATTGAACTCTATGGCATTGAAATCCCTCCCCTCTCCAAACCCCGCCCTCTTCAGGCTCCACCCCCAAAATCTCCTGCCGGCTGCAAAGAGGGACCTGGCAACCCTACGTGACGGATAGTGAAACAGCCATGCATAAAAGACCCATGTTTCTAGGTTTTTGGCGCAGAGCCTGAGGAGGACAGGGTTTGAGGAGGGGAGGGACTTCAGTGCCATAGAATCCAATTGCCCAAGCAGCCATTTTCTCCAGGTGAACTGATTTCTATCGCCTGGAGATCAGTTGTATTAGCAGGAGATCTTCAGCTAGTACCTGGAGGCTAGCAACCCTAACCAGAGGGTTGCTGTGGCTGCCAAGTGCCAACCCTATTAGAGTAGGATATGGGAACCCTGCTTCGAACCTTTACACTGCCATGAAGCCGGATGAGTGATCATGAGCCAGTCACACTACCTCAGCCTAACCACACAGTTGTCTGGTGGATAAAATAAGGAATGCGTGCTGCTCTGAGCTCCTTGGAGGAAGAGCGAAATAAAAATGAACATGATAGATGTTTAGGCCCTGAAAAGGTGCGTGAGAAGTGTAAGCAGTTTGGGTTCAGCTCTATAACAAGGTCATTTGGGAAGCCTCCCTGAAAGGTGGAATTAATTGGAAGAATTTCACCGATAGAATTCCTCCTCGTTCCGAGACATGCTTTTTCAGAGACGGCTACATCTCGGGTTTTCTGATCCCAGGACTTCTGCGCTTCCAATTTGTAACAGATGCCTACGAATGGAATGCGTCTCACAGCGTTTTGATCTAATCTTAAAACCGCCTGTGAAATATTATATATGCAAGGGAACCACCCGGCCCCCTTTCAAAAAGGTATTTTTTTTTACTTGTGACAGTTTTACAGAACCGCTCTGGGTGACGACTCAAGGAAGGTGATAGCGACCTGCTGAGCTGCTACAGATCCTTCCTGATATGCCCTGGCACCCCGGAGCTCATGCCAACTGCCGGTCTCTGAACTGAGTTCCTGAATGACATTGATACCGAAGGGTGCGGCAATCCCTTCCAAGCTGTCTCTTGTACGGCAAGCAGACAGTGCTCAGAGTTATAATGATCCTTCTTCTTCTTTTTATTTCTAAATGTATTAACCACCTATGCTGTTGTTGTCCTCCTTTTATACTGGTAATCAAAAGGCAAAGAAAAAAAGTTTATGGGTGTATGTATTAGGGTTGCCAGGCCCCTCTTCGCCACCGACGGGAGGTTTGTGGGGCAGAGCCTGAAGAAGGCAGGGTTTGGGGAGGGGAGGGACTTCAATGCCATAGAGTCCAGTTGCCAAAGTGGCCATTTTCTCCAGGGGAAGTGATCTCTGTCGGCTGGAGATCAGTTGTAATAGCAGGAGACTCCAGCTACTACCCTAGTATGTATTTGTGTGTGTGTGTGTGTGTGTGTGTGTAAGAATTTGCAACAGATATTAAGCCCTCAACCAATAGTGCTGTAATTATGGTTTCGCTGTTTTTCCTTTTTTTCCTTTTGTTTGCTTTGTGTGTTTGTGTGTTCCTGTGTTTGTGAACTGTGATTGTATTTATATCTGTTAATAAAATTATATGTGTGTGTGTGTGTGTGTGTGCGTGTGTGTGTGTGCGCTCAGAGGGAGGACAGGCTAATGGGAGGACTGGCTGCATTTGAGCTAATGCCCCTTCATTGCAAAGATTAATTTTATTCATTTTAGCAGGATTTTAAATATATTTACTGGGAGATCATATGACATATGCCATAGATGCTTCCTGTTGCAATTAGTTTGAATTTTTTTTGGGGGGGGGTAACTCTGTGAGGGAAGGGCCTTTCAAGTTAAATTCCTGGTGGTTTTCAGGAAATTAGATTTTTGTAGGTAAATTGTACGAATCCTCCAGTGAGCGCCATATTATTGAATTTAATAGGGCTGCAGCTGATGCTGACCGTGGGGGTTTAGATATGTGGGCGGGGAGGTATGCAAGCTTGATTTTGCGGGTTGCTGTCTTTCCCCCACACTCCCTAACCTTTCCACTTTAATCGGCACTCAGAAAGTTCAGAAATAGGTTTTCTTTTTTAAAAAATCCTTCTGTAAAAAAAATCGTGGGAGGTATCACAAAGTGGATTTATTTGGGGCAAGCGTACACATTCCCACGGGAATCCGTGTGATCTGTTGAATGTAATTGGATGACAACTTGGGGTTAAATGGGTGCGAAAGGCCAGGAAGCTGGAGAGAAGCTTTGTTTAGTCTCTTTGCTCTGCTTGAGATGTTGTTTTTTAAAAAAAACTTGTCAGTTTTGCAGAGAGTAAGGAAGCCTTTGCAAATTCGTAGGTAGATGGAACAAGCTAGAAGCTGGTCTTGGGCATTACGGCCGCCGGCGGAGGGAGGGAGCTGTTGCTTTTTTGCCTTTATTGATCAAACCGAGAGCTGCGAGTGATCTTTAGATGCTGTTTACTCGGCTGCACATGCCACAAAGGCTAAATGTTTAGCAGCTGTAAAAGGCTTTTGTGGGGGGGAAGTCAGCAAGGTGAGGGATGCAGGATTCTGAAGTAAGAGAGAGAGAGAAAGAAGCAGGAGTAAAGGAGAAAAATGCCTGCTGGAGAGCAACAGATAAAAAGGAAAGTCAGCAGGCTGACTGCCGGACAAGATCCCCGGAAGGGCAAGGCCACATGCACACACACAACTACACACACACACAAGCTCTAAACATGCAATCTATTAAAACACAGCTGTGGTTGTAAGAAAAATAAAGAAAAGCCAAAGCAAGCACGGGACTGTATTCAAGAATCTCGCCTTCAACTATCGTACGTCAGCAGCATATGTGAGGTTCTTTTTCTTCTGGCAGGAGTCCAGTGATGTGTTAAAGACTAACAGACTTTATCCAACATGAACTTTGGTGAGTTAGGCTTCATCGGATGTATAAAGCGTACATCCCAAGCAACTACGTAGGGTTTCCCGCTCCGGGTTGGGAAATTCCTGAAGATTTGGGGATGGAGCCTGGGGAAGGGCAGGGTTTGGGGGAAAGGGAGAGACCTCAGTACAGTATAATGCTATAGAGTCTACCCTCCAGTGTGGTGTAGTGGTTAAGAGCAGTGGTTTAGAGCAGTGGACTCTAATCTGGAGAACCAGGTTTGATTCCCCACTCCTCCACATGAGCGGCAGACGCTAATCTGGTGAACCGGGCTGGTTTCCCCACTCTTCCACATGAAGCCAGCTGGGTGACCTTGGGCTAGTCACAGCTCTCTCAGCCCAACCTATCTCACAGGGTGTCTGTTGTGGGGAGGGGAAGGGGAGGTGATTGTAGGCCGGTTTGATTCTTCCTTAAGTGGTAGAGAAAGTCAGCATATAAAAACCAACTCTTCTTCTTCTCCTCCTCCTCCTCCTCCAAAGGAGCTGTGTTTTCCGGGGCCACTGCTTCCTGTAGTCTGGAGATCAGTTGTAATTCTGGGAGATCTCCAGGTCCCATCTGGAGGTTGGCAACCCTAGCTGGGAGTTCGAGCAACAGAAAAGGGAGGCAGGAGTGGGGAGACGTTTGCAAGGAGAGACCGCATAAGACGAGAATGAGTCAAAGCATAACAGAGTGGATGAGAAGCTCTCCCAACTGTTGATAGGTAGGCAGGGTAAAATTAATATAAAATCTAATGATGGAAAATACAGTTTGAGACACATTAAGCATATTCAGTAGGGCAGTGCAGAGAACATATGAAAGTACAGTTGAATTAATTAGCATCTGTGGATCATGCTGAGACATTAGCACCTATAGTGAGTGCGGAAACCAAGGTCCTCATTCAAACTTGAATGGTAGTTAAACTTCTTGATGGATTTTAATTCAGTAGTTTCTTTTCCCTTTGATTTTTTTAATGAGAATAATAGTTTTTCAGACCAGCAACACTGTGCCCTGGAAGACATGTGCGAGTTTTATGTCTCTAGAAGTCCAAGTGTGTGTGTGTGTGGGGGGGGTATGTGGTATGATATCTGCCCCCATTTTTGTCATACAGATACACTGCCAAGCATTAGCCTATTAGCGAACAGAGAATCTGACTCTTACCTTCCTGCTTCTGTATGGAGGTGGGAGGGGGATGACCTCTTCCAGACCCCATGACGTCGGACCTCCTGACCCAATCTTCATCAAACTTGGGGGTTCTTGCAAGGAAAATCCCTGCATGCTAACCTGGAGCTTCGCAAAGCCTGGGGAGAACCTGGAAAAAACGGATAATTACCTGTTTTTTTCGGGAGTGGCCAATTCGGCTTTGGCTTTCCCCCAAGGTTTTGGAATTTGGTAAACCTGAACCCGAAATTTACCAAAATGGCTTTTTTCCGGCTTATTTTCGGTTTGGGTTTATCATGCACAGTCCTACACTGAGGTCCCTGCCCTCCAGGCTCTATCCCCAAATCTCCAGGAGTTTCTCAACCTGAAACTGGCAACCTATCCCCCCACCTCCCTTCCAGTGGTCAAGGGGACCTGGCAACCTGGTGAATTACCACTAGGACCATTTAGTTCTTGCAAATGCCAGTTCATCCTGGAGTCTGGAGTCTTGTACATATTGAGCTCCCCTGCCTTCTTTTAAATATCATGAAGATGTCTGAGAGATCTCATATCCTGAATTGCTGGTTCTCTCAAACTCTCTTCTATCACTACAATCTTGGTACTTTGACCCCATGTACTGGGAGAGCGTGCAAGGCACAATCACAAAGCAAATCGATCTGATTCTTCATTGTTCCTGATGTAGGTATCTCATTTCCCCTATGTACATATTTGCTGTATACTGTCATGAAGAAGAAGAAGAAGAAGAAGAAGAAGAAGAAGAAAGCAGCAGCAGCAGCAGCTTTGGAACACAAGCAGGACAATGCTGCTGCAATTGTCTTGTTTGTGGACTTCCTAGAGGAACCAGGTTGGCCACTGTGTGAACAGACTGCTGGGCTTCATGGGTCTTGCTTTGATCCAGCATGGCTTTTCTTATGTTCTTACCAGGTAAACAGCAACTCTCCCTTGTAAATAAGGGCAGTCAGCGCATGTGAAATTGGATATTTGAATTTCAGCAAATGATGGTTTAAAAGAATGAGAAAAGTATCGCCTGAAACCAAAAGCATAAATCCATAGAGGTACAAAGATACAATAAGGAAATGGGAAACATTCAAAGATAAATTAACATATGCCCAAGAGCCTTATACGTACTCTATTTAGAAATGTGCTAGAAAGTAAGAAAGCCAGAAGTTCATGACAAGATTTGAATATAAGCGATGCTTGCACAAATCTATGCAAATCTAACTGAAGCATTATCTGAAATGAACTAATGTACCCAATTAAAATATGTACGTACGTATGTACTGTCAAATCACAACCGACTGAATGGCGACCCCGGCAAGGGGCTTTCAAGGCAAGTGAGAAGCAGCGGTAGTTTGCCATTGCCTTCTTCTGCAGACCCCCTTCCTTGGGGTCTCCCTTCCAAGTACCGACCCTGCTTAGCTTCTGAGATCTGACCAGATTAGGCGATACCATGCTCCCTTTCCTTCCCCACTTAAAATACTTAAATCTTCAAGTGTCTTTAATCTTTACTTTTCCTTTTATTATTGTTACGGTCTTTGACCAGTAAAATGCACATTCATACATATGAAACATTCAAGTGAAGAAGAAAACAATTTTCGATAGGACAAGACCAGACGACTAATTCATGATAATAGTAATGCCGTTTCACCACTTGTATAATACCAATAACAATAGAGTCTAGAAATAAATCTATAAAAGCTACAATAAAAATAAAACACAATAAAATATGTATATAAAATTTGAGATTTAAATTCATTTAACATTTTTTTCAATTGTACTTGCAGTGAACTTTATAGACAAAAGCACGGAACATAGCAACATTACTTGTGACCTGTCAATATTCATCAGAGAGGAGTTTTTCGAGTTGAGGTTTTTCAGAATGACCTGTGTCTTTAATCATTTTTTGTGGTTTCTAATATCATAGCTGATGTTGCACTGCCGTTCCCTGGGAAGCTGAAAGATAGGTCAATTTATTTCATTGCTGAAAGATAGGTCAATTTATTTCATTGCTGAAGCCATTGGCCAGAGCGATATAAAATCATTGTACATATTGACATGAATCCAAAATGTCAGTTACAGAAACAGCCTATAAAATGCTGATACAGAATACTTCCATTCATTCAGCCAAAGGCAGCACTGCAATAGAACTAGGAAGGCCCCCTTGCCCCATGCCAATAGTCCTACAAGTGACTTGACACTGAAAGGCCCAGTTACATGATTTCTTTCTCTCCCCATATAGTTCCTACATATGTGGCTTTTGGGATACTGGGGTGAATCCAGCTATCTTTTTCTACAGGCAAAGGAGAGGTCCTGTTTGACCACTAGGGTGGTTAACTCCAGGTTGGGAATAGGGCTGCCGGGTCCCTCTTCGCCACCGGTGGGAGGTTTTTGGGGCGGAACCTGAGGAGGACGGGGTTTGGGGAGGGGAGGGACTTCAGTGCCATAGAGTCCAATTGCCAAAGCAGCCGTTTTCTCCAGGGGAACTGATCGCTGTCGGCTGGAGATTAGTTGTAATAACAGGAGATTTCCAGCTAGTACCTGGAGGTTGGCAACCCTAGTTGAGAAACATGTAGAGATTCGGGGGTGGGGCCTGAGGAGGGTGGATTTGGGGGAGGGACTTCAGTGGGGTATAATGCCATAGAGTCCACCTTCCAAAGTGGCCATTTTCTCCAGGTAGGGTTGCCAAACTATGGCATCAAAGACCCTTCCCTCCCCAAACCCCGCCCTCCTCAGGCTCCCCCCCCAAAAAACCTCCCACTGGTGGAGAAGAGGGACCTGGCAACTCTATCTCCAGGTGAATGGATCTCTGTCATCTGGAGGTCAGTAACAATCTCAGGAGATCTCCAGCCGCTACCTGGAAGTTGGCATCCCTACCCAAAAAGGTTTGCAATGACAAAAGCCTTCTGTGACAGGGGCTCTAGTAAGGAGGGGAAATCAGTGAGATGGAGTGAAAAAGCTGGCTGGATCCAACCCACTGAACTGAATGACACAGCATGACCTGGGCATATCTGCTGGTGCTCCTGTTCAGGTTCTGTGTTAATTTAAATTTTCTTCATACACAGTCTGGACATCTCCCTCATAACCTGTGGCTGGTCAAGAATCAACTCTGGATTTACTTCCTCCCTCCTACAGCATTTAGTGTGAGAGCCCTTCACGACCTGAAACCCTCATAGTTAGGGGACATCTTCTTTAGGGTTGTCACCGGCGGGAGTTTTTGGGTTGGATCTTGAGGAGAGCGGGGTTTGGGGAGGGGAGGGACTTCAATGCCATAGAGTCCAATGGCCAACGCGGGCATTTTCTCCAGGTGATCTGATCTTTATCGGCTGGAGATCAGTTGTAATAGCTGATCTCCAGCTAGTACCTTGAGGTTGGCAACCCTAATCTTCTTCCTGTATAGGCCCACTTGTCAGGCACATCGACTCACACACAAACTTGGCTTTATCTGTAAGCCATACACAATCTCCCCTTTCCTCCATGCAGTGGGGTAGATCCCTTGGAAGATTACAGTCGTACAATGGTTCTTATGTGAGCGGAAACACAAAAATGGTTTTTTCCTCTCTGTTTGAGCTTTACGAAACTATTGTATGCACGTTATCTTTTCCAGGTATGCAAGACATTGCATAAAATACTTCATCTGAAGCAATTTCGAAAACCAAAGCATGCAAAGTCCTAGGGTTGCCAGCTTCAAGTTGGGAAATTCCTGGATATTTGGGTGGGGGGGGAGGCCTGGCAAGGGTGGGGTTTGGGGAGGGACCTTAGAGGATATAATGCCGTAGACTCCACCCTCCAAAGCAGCCATTTTCTCCAGGGTACCTGATCCCAGTAGTCTAGAGATCCGTTTTAATTCTGGGAGATCTCCAGACCCCACCTGGAGGTTGGCAACCCTGTACAAAGAACCTGTTGCTACATATGCATATTGTTGTTTTGTTGAAAATTATACTAAAGCTCTATGTATTGCTCAAGCTGTCATGCTATTGTTTGTGTAAATGGAACTGCTTTCAGAACATTCTCCCCCCCCCCCCCCGCTCAGCCTGGTGTAGTGGTTAGGAGCAGCGGACTCTAATCTGGTGAACTGGGTTGGTTTCCCCACTCCTCCACATGAAGCCTGCTGGGTGACCTTGGGCTAGTCACAGCTCTCTTGGTTGCCCGCCGACCCTCGGCTGGTTGGCAGGCAGTGGGTTGCATTGGCGGGATTTTGCTCGCCACCACCGGGTACTTGGCAGCCCTAGCTGTTAGTCGTGTAGAACTGCTTACAAGCATTCTGCCTTAGTTGGATTGCTGCCTTAAAGATTAATAGCTGTATGCCCCCTCCCCCATCCTCTGCTGGTGGCCGGGAAGACCTAGCAACCCTAGTACAATATGTACCTGGCCTGCAGTGTTGCATGGATGAATTCTCCCCCTCTCGCCACCTGACTTCTTGTGCTGCAAACTGTGTTGACATCCAGTATTTTCTTTAGAGGCGAGGCAATGGTAAACAAGTTGCGTTCACATGCACCCACGCACCCGATCACTGTTCTTGACACATCACTCCCCCAGAAGGGAACTGCGCTTCAGGATTTGGGATTGGCAGGAGGGAAAAGAAGAACTCTACTCGAGGCGGCGAGAAACATTCACAGCATAATCTCGGCTCGCTTAATATTAAAAGAAGTTAATGGAATTTCACCCTGTTAAAATTGGAGAGCAAGAGTTCACGCAGGCATATTTAAACATGCCTATTCATTTAAACCCTATAAGCCGTACCGCTGCAGCTTTGCATTAATTACCCATCTTGGGCTGTGCTCCGGCTCATTCTGCGAGAATATAATGTGGCTCATCAGCGGTTCTATTTATCTTTGGTTTGAAACAGTTAGGGACTAAATTAAAACAGTTGAAACAAATTAAAGGAAGCAAGGAGGGGGAGGATATTTTTGTCTTTCGGCCTCCCTTTTCCAACCACATCCTCCTCCTTCTCCCCTTAAGTGGGTTAAGCGAAGTTCAACTGTCTTGGAGATGAGCGGGGTGGGGGGGGGGGTGGAGGAGATTCCATATGAGAGGTGACCTTCACCGTCCTTGCTCTTTTTCGGCCTCTTTAGCTTACGACGAGGGCCAAAAAGCTGCCCGGGGAGAGTTTAGCGTGCAGAGATGCAAATGGAGTGGAAGGGAAGTGGGAAGCATTTGGGAGCCACTCCCGACTGACAGGAAAATCGCCTTGCTTGAAAACCGCAGCTATTATCCCCCGCCGGTCCCTCTTGTTCGGAGCAGGTGTTCAAATAATTAATTTAATGCACATTATTTCCATTTCTTTTTTCGGGTCATTCAGCGAGCCTCGTTTACTCCTTCTGCATAAAACCCCAATTGTACGTTAGAAAAACCCAGTCCGCACCAAGTAGCTTGAAATCTGGCAGGAGTTGTCCTTAGCAGACAGGAATTTTAAATCTCTTCTTTCAAAGGTCCAGAGAAAGCCCCCAAGGGCTGATCGCAAGATCTCTGTGCTCCGTTTAATGTTGCCATTTCTCAGTTAATAATGGATTTTTATAGCAAAGTAAACTCAACTTTCCCCCTAAATAAAAGCCCGCTGTCTTGTGATGTGCATCAACAAACGGAATCGCTAAAATACGTATGACGTTCAGTCACCCTTTGAATAGATTGACAAGCGTATTCACACCCTTGTGCCTAAGGGTAAGAAGGTAAAGGTCCCCTGTGCAAGCACCGGGTCTTTCCTGACCCATGGGGTGACATTACTAGGCAGACTTTGTTTATGGGGTGGTTTGCCATTGCCTTCCCAGTTGTTTGCATTTTACCCCCAGCAAGCTGGGTACTCATTTTACCAACCTTGGAAGGATGGAAGGCCGAGTCAACCTTGAGCCGGCTACCTGAAACCGACTTCCGTCGGAATCGAACTCAGGTCATGAGCAGAGCTTGGACGGCAGTACTGCAGCTTACCACTCTGCGCCATATCTTTAGCATATTGTTTCTATCACCGCATAACATGTAAATCTTATATGTATCTTTAAAGCGTCAACTTACAGGGTTGGATTCAGGGAAATTTTCCATCAACAGAAGGGAGAAAGATTTTCACTGACACCCCCCATGCTGTTCCAGGCATCCCATCTCCAAAGTCCAACTTGGGGGGGGGGATTTGGGGTATAGTGGGAGGGGAGAGGCAGGGGTGTCCTGTTCCACTGGCAGAAACCCCTTCCTTCAGCGGAGATTTTGTGTAGGATCCAACTCATTCTTAACATAATCTATAAACACAGACCACATTTCATTCAAATTCCTTAACTATTTTTTTTTCTCATGAGCTAGCATTTGTATATATTTTGGCCCTGATTGAGCATAAAATGTAAAGGTAAAGATCCTCTGTGCAAGCACCGGGTCATTCCTGACCCATGGGGACGTCACATCCCAACGTTTACTAGGCAGGCTTTGTTTATGGGGTGGTTTGCCATTGCTTTCCCCAGACATCTTCCCATTGCCCCCAGCAAGCTGCTGGGTACTCGTTTTACCGACCTTGGAAGGATGGAAGGCTGAATCAAGCTTGAGCCGGCTACCTGAAACCAACTTCCGTTGGGATCGAACTCAGGTCAAGAGCAGAGCTTGGACTGTAGTACTGCAGCTTATATTCTTTCTCAAGCTTCAAAGCATCACCCAAGGCAGCAAGAGAAAAAGTGGAGGTGATTCTAAGATCCTCCTTCACTGCTTTGAGATTTTGTGTGTAGATGGAGAAATAATATCCCCGGCTGGGAGAAGCATATTCTCCCTTGTCCTGACAGAATATGGATAATTTGTTCTTTCTCGATAGCAGCTTTATATGAACAATAGATGACATCCTTAATGGACTCCAGATCAAATCTGGATTTTGGTTCCGGGATAATGTTATTCATGAATAAGTCTTCCATGCAAGATTTTTAAAATGGGTATCTCAGAATCAGCTCTCAGAAACTGTTGCTTATGAAATAGGAAATGAGATTTTAAAATGGCAGGTTTAACAACAACAAAAAGGATGGGGAAATGAGCTTTCGCTTGGAGGAGGATCTGTAAATAGCATGGAGCAATGAGGTAGTAAAACCTGTGTAAGTAGTTTTGAGCTTGCAAATACTTGCAATGCACTTTCCTGAAGAGTAGTGCATCCCTGAAAATATCCCCTTCAACTTTTACGGTTCGAATGGTAAGCGTGTATTGAGGATAAGCAGAAATCTAATTCCGTGGGGAGTTCATCCCACCAAAGTGAATCCACAGAAACCATTAAGAACAACTTTAAATTCAACAAAAGAGGGGGGAAAGAATGAATATAAATTCATCTGAAAATCGAACGCTTGGTCAGAATCATATTCACTTTGGGTTTAAATATGGCCAGTTAAGGGACAGGTAATAATTGGAGCAAGGGGAAGAATTATAGTACAGGGGTCTGTAGTTTCCCTCCAAGTATTGCTTTCATGACAACAGAAAACTGATTTTAAAACGTGCAGAATTGTTTCTTTTCTGCGCTGTCGGGTATCCAATCACTATCATTGATGGTTTAAACCTAAATTCATAAGAAATGTGGAATTTTGATGGTTATGGGAGCTTTGAAATTCAGCGCTTCCAATGTGTGTTTTTTTCCAAATATGAAAAAACAAAAACAAAGGACATATGTCTTTGGAAATTCCTCTGTTCCAGTATGAGAGTGAAAATCAGGGCTTTGAATCTGTCTATTAAGTTAACATCACGGGTTGATATTAGAGCCAGTGTGGTGTAGTGGTTAAGAGCAGTGGATTTTAATCTGGAAAACCAGGTTTGATTCCCCACTCCTCCACATGAATGGCTGACTCTAATCTGGAGAACTGAGTTGGTTTCCCCACTCCTCCACATGAAGCCTGCTAGATGACCTTGGGCCAGTCATGGTTCTCTCCAAACTCTCTCAGCCCCACCTACCTCACAAGGTGCCTGTTGTGGGGAGGGGAAGGTGATTGTAAGCCGGTTTGAGACTCCTTCAAGGTAGAGAAAATCAGTGTATAAAAACCAACTCTTCTTCCTTTAGAAATTGCAGGAAGAGATTGTTCCTTGCATTCCTGACTTGTGAGTTTCCAGGAGGTACCTGGTTGGCCACTATGGGAAACAGGTTGCTGGATTAGGTGGGCTGTGAGTGTGATACTGCAGAGTTTTTACGAATGTTGAATGTTTTATACCTGCATTTTTCTCTATGGTCAGTCCAACAGCACTGTAATATTCAGCTTGGTGACTTTGCTAGAGCGTACTGGTCAGATTTCTCTACTCTTAGCATGGGAAATCTTTGATTTGGTAGTAGGTTTGTGAATACAAAGAAATGAAGGATGTGTTTCCTTCTCTATTGGTCCTCAAGCTGTTACCTCTGATGCTGCCTAGCATTTTCCTTTTCCCTTTCTTTGCACCTCGCCCAATGGCAGGCCATATAAGTGGTACTGCACCCCAGTGTACTGGTGCCCATCAAATTGAATGTACTTCGAAACCATAGTGTCCTAATAACTGCCACCAACTCAATGCACATTGGTACCCAGAAAGAAGAAGAAAGAAGTCATCCAGATTTTTGAAATTCTAAGAAGGGCTGAGGCTGGAAAAGGAAATGGGGGAAAGTCTGCTGAATGTAAATCAGAAACAAATGCTTGGCTTGCCTAAACCTCCCGAGAATCAGCAGAGCCATGGAGAAGTAATATATCTGGAATTTCATATTGGCCTATTTATTCAGCACAATGGGAAGGCAAATGCGTTGCTTAAACTTGAAAGCATCCAGGTGTGACAGCTTTAGCACTGCGAAGAACTCTGGTGGGGAGGGGGGGAAAGATCCACAGCAAAATAAATATAATTACATCTTTTCCCCTCACGGAAGATGCGGCTCTGAAAACTGCATGTAGCCGCGATGGAAAGGGAAGAGATAGTAGGAGATGCCACTGTAGCCACTTCTGGGAAGAGTGAGAGAGGCAAGGTGGTTTGGCCCTTATCCTCTTTGGAAAGTGGAGAGGGACCATGGCTTACCAGAAAAACACATGCCCTGCATGTAGAAAGTCCCAGGTTTGACCGCCTCCCCAGCTAGGGTTGCCAACCTCCAGGTACTAGCTGGAGATCTCCTGCTATTACAACTGATCTCCAGCTGAGAGAGATCAGTTCACCTGGAGAAAATGGCCGCTCTGGCAATTGGACTTTATGGCATTGAAGTCCCACCCCTCCCCAAACCCCATCCTCCTCAGGCTCCACCCCAAAAACCTCCCGATGGTGGCAAAGAGGGACCTGGCAACCCTACCCCCTGCCCAGCAGGGTCTCAGGTATGTTGCCAGCTCTGGGTTGGGAAATGCCTGGAGATTTTTGGGGCAGAGCCTGAGGAGGGCAGGGTTTGGGGAGGGACTTCAATGCCATAGAGTCCAATTGCCAAAGCGGCCATTTTCTCCAGGTGCAGATCAGCTGGAGATCAGTTATAACAGCAGGAGATCTCCAGCGAGTACTTGGAAAGGCTGGCAACCCTACTCCACTCCCAAATCTCCAGGAATTTTCCAACCCCAAATAAGCAATCCTATTCCAACCCCTTCCTTGCTGTCGTCTGTGGTGTTTCTAACTGTGCAGTATCTTTTTCCGAGACACGACGACCAGAACTACACACAGTATTCCAAATGAGGCTGAACCACAGATCTAGGCAGGGGCATTACAGTTACAGTATTGGCTGTTTTTATTTTCATTTCATTCATCAGACACAGTCTAATAAGAATGTTTTGCTTAAAGTGTTACAAGGACAGTCAAAATTTTCATTGAAGTTCACACAAATTTCAGCCATGGACAGGAAAGTATTTTGCCTGCAAAGTGGTAAAGTGGCTTGCAATTCCTATAAGAAATCATCTAAAATCTGCTGCCGGAGGCACCTACTTCAGTTGTCCACATGCCAGAGCGGGCCATGTCTGAACATATCTCAATATCTTTTTTGAAAACTGTTAAAAAAAAACACCCAAAAGGATATTTATGCTTATGGTGCATCATACTGAAATCACCAGGTTGAATCCAACCAGCTTTTCCACTGGTGGAGGGGATCTCCATTGGTCCCACGAGAAGGATATGCTGGAGATCATGTACCTCTGTATGGGATGGGGGCTTCTAGTAAGGAGGAGAATTTGGTGTGGTGGTGGTGGTAAGTGTCGTCAAGTCACAGCTGACTTATAGTGATCCGGTAGGGTATTCAAGGCAAGAGCCATTCAGAGGTGGTTTGCCTTTGCCTGCCTCCACATGGGCTAAGAGAGTTCTGAGAGAACTGTGACTGGCCCAAGGTCACCCAGCAGGCTTCATAGGGCAGAGTAGGGAATCAAACCCGGTTCTCCAGATTAGACTCTGCCACTCTTACCACTACACCACGCGGGCTGGGACTGAGTGAAAAGGCTGGTAGGATCCAATCTGCTACATGTTCCCCAAAGGGGTTGACCCTTATTGGTCTCCTCGGCACTGTCTCCAGACAGGATACTCTCCATCAGGGCTCCCATTTCCCAGGCTCACCTTCTGTGTTTTGGAAGGCTCTCAACAACCTGTGTTTTCTTTTCCTCCAATCTGCCCAACACAAATATGGACAAGAAATTATTTCTCCTGTATTTCATGCCTTGCATCATATTGGCATATAGCCCTAGAGTAGTTGGACAGATCGTAATATGCCTCTTCTCAAGTATGTAATTTGTGGACTTTAACAACATGATGGTACCATATTATCTGTTCAATATTCTGAAATTATTGTGCTTCCTCTCCCTTCCGTTCCCTTCTCATGATGGCTCCGATAGTGACAGCATTCAGACGTAATTAACCTGTAAATGTGCATTATTGAGTTAATAGTTTGCAATGGCTCCATAGGAGCCATTACCAAGGATCTCATATTGTAAATACACAATTATGGACTTGTTAAAGCAGGCTTTTACTCAGTAGTCTAGGCAGGCTCCTTCAAGTCTACCCTGCAAGCAGATCTATATTTAATGTAACATTGATCAGCCATTGGAAAGCATTAGGAAGCTAATAATGAAATGTATCATAAACAATAGCATGCCAGAAACTTCGTGTGTGGTATGCAAGTGCTTTGAGATAACTAATAAAGCTGTCTTTTTGCCCCTCTGTTTGCTTTCATTTGGAGATGACGCTACTGATTAATTTCCTATAATTGGCTATAAAACTGAACTGAAAACTCAAGGTGAGCCAAGAATGGATTTTTAAAAGCCGACTTATTGAAAGGAGGCAAAGATGGGTCATGACCAAGGAAACGCTGCCGGGCCTTCCAGCACTGTGGTTATCCTTTTTGTTTGTCAAGGTCAGCCAAGCTAAGCCCTTCCCTGACCTCTTGTGCTCCGTGCTTTAGTTTAAGCCATCCCTGGGGCTACTTCCTCCTTCTCGAACTACACTCAGAGCAAGCCCATTTTTCAATTAGTTTCCCCCCCCCCCATTGATACCCTGTCCTTCCCCTATAGTTTGAGGGCAGGTAGCAAGATGTTAAACCCCAGAGACTCAGTCATGCAAATTAAACCTCATCCTTTCCTGTCTCTGGTCATCCAAACCCAAGTTGAATAAAATGTCCTTATATCCCTTCCAGAAGACCTATAGTACCATCTGAAGCAGAATTACACCCTTCTAAGCCCAGTGACTTCAACAGATTCAGATGGGATGTAAAGGTAAAGGTGGTGACCCATAGGAGTGACATCACAGCCCGACATTTGCTGATAGGGTTGCCAACCTCCAGGTAGCGGCTAAAGATCTCCTGCTATTACAACTGATCTCCAGCCTATAGAGATCAGTTCCCCTGGAGAAAATTGTTCCTTTGGCAATCGGACTCTACGACATTCAACTCTCTCCCCTCCCCACACCCCGCCCTCCTCAGGCTCCACCCCCAGTCATCTACACTTTACCCCCAAGCAAGCTGCGTACTCATTTTACTGACCTTGGAAGGATGGAAGGCTGAGTCAACCTCGAGCCAGCTACCTGGAACCGACTTCCGCTGGAATCGAAGGCCGTGAGCAGAGCTTTTGACTGCAGTACTGGGGCTTACCCCTGCATGCCTATCAGGCATGCAGTGTAGTGGACCGATAAGGATAGGAACCATGGTGCAAAAAACAGGGGGATTAAGCCTCTTGCTGAACTAGGTTTTCCAGCTAGGATGGCCCTGAAGAGCAGCTTTTTGTCCTGTAGAGGCAAGTATAGAGTACCCGTAGGGCAAATAGTGAACACATGAAGCTGCCTTATACTGAACCAGACCCTTGGTCCATCAAAGTCAGTACTGTCTACTCAGACCGGGAGCTGCTCTCCAGGGACCTGGGACCTTCTGCATGCCAAGCAGATGCTCTACCACTGAGCCACGGCCCCTCCCCGTAAAGTTGGGGGACCCTTGAACACATGAAGTTGCCTTATACTGAACCAGATTCTTGGTCCATCAAAGTCAGTATTGCCTACTCAGACCGGCAGTGGCTCTCCAGGGTCTCAGGCAGAGGTCTTTCACATCACCTACTTGCCTAGTCAGTACCAGGCAGCTACATGTGTTAATGTGTTCCAGATCAAATCATTAAAAAAATCTCCACAGGGAATATGGTTTATTTAATGGTATTAATGTAACACATGACTGTATGTAATACATAGGATTACATGACTTATTTTTATTACTAAGATACAGATGGATCCATTTGCACAGTACTTTATGCTTATAGCATGCAGAACAACATATGTGGAAAGCTCTCATCAATTACATTATGACATTGGGTTGGAGGCTACGAAACAATTCTGCTAACCGTGGTGTTTTCCTCCAGTGACTCTGACTTTGCACTAATGGAAGAGAGACTTGCATCAGCAGAAGCATCTTTACACCCAAGTAAAACGGCAGCAAACTTGTCAGCACTTTACACACACAAAATGCCAGCAAAAAAGTTCCATATGATCCACCCCAATATATATTAAGTACCGTGGGAAGATTCATGCTACAGACAATGCAATCCTATGCAGAGTCGCTCCAGCCTAAGCTTCCTGAAATGAATTGATTCATAGGATAACTGCACTGTAAATTTCTCAGCATGATCATGTATCAGGTCTACACCCTCACGGACTTTCTCCAAACATGTTCACAGACTGTACATGACTTTTAAAAATAATTACTAAGATTGTTATTACTCTTATTAAAATCAAATAACCCAGAAATGGTCCGGGAACCCCCTACCCTAACCCACCCATTAGAGGAAAGGATCAAGAGAAGTATAGCTAGTATATTAGGTGTTGTGGAACACAGGCAGGACAATGCTGCTGCAGTCATCTTGCTTGTGGGCTTCCTACAGGCCTAGGGCTGTTGATTCGGTTCGGCCCGAATTGAAAATCAGCCGAATTTCCCCTGATTCGGTGGTTTTTAGTTCGGGAGGAACCGAACTCAAAAATGGCAGGAAACCAGGGAGCCGAATTCAGCAAGTTCGGAGTTCACGAATAAATCCGGCAAATTCGGGGCCGTCAGTAAGCAGCATAACCGTCAGTAAGCAGCATTCTCCTCCCCCGGCCAATCGGTGGCCAAGCTGGGTCTTCTTCTGGCCAATCAGTCAGGATTGAGTACTGGAGGAATCAGCTGATGTGCGGCCCGGCCAGGGAGAGAGAGAGCGAAATCCTCGTGTGTGTGTGTGGGGGGGGTGTGCTTGTGCACATTCGCTCCTTTCTGTGGCTGCAGGGGCCTATTTTTGGGGGTACAGACACAAAACTTTCAGTGGAGCTTCAGATGAAGCTTCTTAAGATACCCCCCAAGTTTTGTAAACATTGGGTCAGGGGGTCCCGAGATATGGGCTCCCCCCTTTTTCTTTCCATGGCTGCAGGGGGTGCATTTTTGGGGGTACAGACCCCAAACTTTCAGTGGAGCTTCAGATGAAGCTTCTTAAGATACCCCCCAAGTTTTGTAAACATTGGGTCAGGGGGTCTTGAGATATGGGCTCTCCCCCTTTTCCCTCCCCCCTTTTTCCATTTATGTGGCTGCAGGGGGCGCTTTTTTGGGGATATAGCCCCCAAACTTTCAGCATAGCTTCAGACAATCATTCTTAAGATACCACTCAAGTTTTGTAAAGATGGGTTCAGTGGGGGCAGAAATATCGCCTCCCCCCTTTTCTCTTTCCGTGGCTGCAGGGGGCGCATTTTTGGGGGTGCAGATCCCAAACTTTGAGCAGAGTTTCAGACAAGTGTTCTTAAGAGACCACCCAAGTTTTGTGAACATTGGGTCAGGGGGTCCCGAGATATGGGCTTTCCCCTTTTCCCTTTCCCCTATTGGGATGAATGGATCAGCCGATCCTGTGTGCATCTCCAGAGCAAAACGTCCCGTGCCTAATTGGAATCATCTTGGATTACAAGTCCTCCCCAGCCCCTCCTGATGGAACAGAAGACAGCCACAGTAAGACCCCTTTGGGGGCTTTAACCTATAATTTTTCTCCTGTGTATGTGTGTGTGTGTGTGGGGAAAGCAGAGTCTGTGTGTGTGTGGGGAGGGAGCAGTTTCTGTGGGTGGGGGGGAAGCCAAAGGGGGCTTTCGTTGGTTCTGCCTGGGGTGTGTGTTCCCCCTCGAGTCTCTCGCTCCCTGGTTTGAGGGGGGAGGTTTCAGTTGTGTGTCTTCTGGTTTTCCCTGTTGCAAAGGTGTTGTTTTACAAGGTTGTATTGCTTTGCAGTTGCTTTACAAACTTTTCAGCTGTTGTCGGGGCTGGGAGCTTTGTGCGTGGGCGGCAAGCTCTGCTGAGAGATGCACGTTAAGGGTGGGGGGGACCCCTTTCAGGGCCCATATCTCAGCCCCCCCTGACCCAATCTTTACAAAACCTGGGGAGTCTTTCAATAAATGTCCTTTGAAGCTCTGCTGAATGTTTGGGACCTCTAACCCCAAAAATGCCCCCCCCAGAGCCACGGAAAGGCGCAATTGTGTTTTTAATGGCTTTATTCGGCCGAATTTTTTCCCCGAACTTTGAATTCCCGCCGAATTGAACAGACCCGAAGTGGGGGAGTTCGGACTTCGGCATATCCCGAATCTAAACGGGCCGAATTCGGCCGAATCCGAACTATACCGAATTTTTTTTAAATTCAACAGCCCTATACAGGCCCACAGTTGGACCACTGTGTGAACAGACTGCTGGAATTGATGGGCCTTGGTAGGGTTGCCAATCACCAGGTTTTAGCTCGAGATCTCCTGCTGTAACAACTGATCTCCAGCCGATAGAGATCACCTGGAGAAAATGGCTGCTTTGGCAATTGGACTCTATGGCTTTGAAGTCCCTCCCCTCCCCAAACCACGCCCTTCTCAGGCTATGCCCCAAAAATCTCCCGCCGGTGGCAAAGAGGCAGCTAGCAACCCTAGCAACCATTGTTCTGATCCAGCATGGCATTTCTTATGTTTCCTTATGTTCTTAAAGGTAATACAAAACAAAGGAAGTGGGTTACAAGAATAAGTGGAACAGAAATAGTAAGAGATAAAAAAGAAAAGGCTTAGTGCAGAATTGACAGGGGAGGAATGGGACCCAGGAGATTTTAAAATCTTAACGCTTTTTTTACTTCACAACTCAAATTCTCCAATGTCTTCACTAGAGCTCTAGGTCTCAGTTATGAACACTGATCCTCTCTTCAGATTTAATCTAATCTTGCAAAATAAAAATGAGGTTTCAAGCTCTTGGGTTGGATCCAGTGCTAGTTTTCTGCCAGAAGAAGTAAACAATTTTAAATTATTCTCCACTCTCACTGGAGACCCTCCAACTTGCCCCTCTTAAGGGGCAACTTTCCAGGGGACAGAAAAGTTCTATTCCACTGGAACTGCTTTCTGTCAACAGTGTATTACTGCTGGATCCACATCCTTGTCTTTTTTTGGGGCGGGGGGGGCATTCGTATCCATTGCTTTTATTTACAGAATTGTTGTTTACTCTGGCCAAACCACAGCAGCAGGTGCCGGGGCTCTTGACCCAGCAGAATTGTCCTTTCGGTGGATAACATACACTGACATGTCTATTGCACTTTGAAAAACAAGAATTTGAGGATGACCTCTTGGTTCAGACCTCCCGTTTGACAACCTGCTACAGGAAACATGTGGATATTTGTATATTTCCCCTATTGGCGAAAACAACAACTTCAGGTGGAAAGAGAGTTTACATTGGAGAAATGATGGGGGGGAGAGAAAGTTAAATTTTGCCATGGTCCCATTCCAAGTTATCCCACTTTATCTTGCCCCATACCTGTCATTAAAAGAAGAGTTGGTAGTAGGGTTGCCATGTTCCCCTTGGCCACTGGCAGGGGATGGAGAGGTAGGGTTGCCAGATCCAGATTGGGAAACTCTTGGAGATTTGGGGGGCACAGTAGGGTTGTTGACTTCCAGGTAGTAAGCTGAAGATCTCCTGCTATTACAACTGATCTCCAGCCGATAGAGAACAGTCCACCTGGAGAAAATGGCCACTTTGGCAATTGGACTCTATGGCAGGGGTGGGGAACATCAGGCCCGGAGGCCGTTTAAGGCCTGCGAAATCGTTTGGTCTGGCCCTTTGTGGGTCCTGGCAGATATCTAGCTCAGAAGGATCTAAGCTTGGTGATCCCCCCCATCCCACAAACAGTTATAGCCTCTATTCAAGGTGGATGTGAGTTTGTTTTGCCGAGAAGAGGAACCTTTTTCCCCCTTGCAGAAGAGTCGTTAGCTATGGAGCTGCTAGGACCACCCAAGAAACTTTGTTAACCCTAACGAATTCTCTTTGTACTACAACAGGGCTGGGGGCGGAAGTGTGACAATGGAGGAGTTAAAGGAGGCAGAGCCAGAATGCGCGCACAGGGGGGCGGAGTTCTTAGCCAGTGTGTCCTCATTTCATCTCTGCAGGTGGAGGTAGCAGGAGCCAGCTGTAGAATCCGGCCCCCTACCATGCGAAACAGCAGCAACTCCGGCATGCGGCTGGACGGCTATGCCCAGCTGGTGCAACAGACCATCCTGTGCCACTAGGTGGGCGAGTGAGCCACTGGATGGATGCCTGACTGCTTGCCTGCGAAAGGGGGGGTCATCTGGGGCAGCTGCATGCTTGGGGGCTTGGTTGGCTAATTTTTAAGTTAATAATTTTGTATGGCCCGCAAATGATGTTATAAATATCCAAATGGCCCTTGGCGGAAAAAAGGTTCTCCACCCTTGCTCTATGGCATTGAAGTCCTTCCCCTCCCCAAACCCCACCCCCTCAGGCTCCGCCCCAGAAACTTCCCACCGGGGGTGAAGAGAGACCTGGCAACCCTAGGGCACAGGGACCTCAGTGGGATACAATACCATACAGTCCAGCCTCCAAAGCAGCCATTTTCTCCAGAGGAACTGATCTCTGTAGGCTGGAGATGAGCTATAATTCCAGGGGATCCCCAGGTCATACCTGGAGGCTGGCCTCTCCCTAGTTGGAAGTCCCAGTTGCAGAGATCTGCCATCCTGCCAAGTTTAACCATTGCCTCCCCTAAGTTCTTACATCTGCCAGGCTTGTAAGCCAATGTCCTATAGAGGCTACGGTGTTGCACTAGGATATGGGAGACCCAGGTTTGAATCCCCACTCCAGCATGGAAGCTTGTTGGGTGACCCGGGACCAGTTATACACTCTCTGCCTAATCTAGACCTGTTGTGGGGATAAAATGGAGGAGATAAGAATGATGTAAGTGGCTTTGGGTCTCTATTAGGGATTAGGTCAGGGTATACGTGTGGTGTAGCGGTTAAGAGTGGTGGTTAGGAATGGTAGACTCTAATCTGGAGAACCAGGTTTGTTTCCCCACTCCTCCACATGAACGGTGGAAGCTAATCTGGTGAACTGGGTTGGTTTCCCGACTCCTCCACCTGAAGCCAGCTGGGTGACCTTGGGCTAGTCACAGGTCTCACGAAGTTCTCTCAGCCCCACTTACCTCACAGGGTAGGGTTGCCAGGTCCCTCTTTGCCACCGGCGGGAGGTTTTTGGGGTGGAGCCTGAGGAAGGCGTGGTTTGGGGAGGGACTTCAGTGCCATAGAGTCCAATTGCCAAAGCGGCCATTTTCTCCAGTTGGATCTCTATTGGCTGGAGATTAGTTGTAATAGTGGGAGATCTCCAGCCACCACCTGGAGGCTGGCAACCCTAACACAGGGTATCTGTTGTGGGGAGGGGGAGGGAAGGTGATTGGAAGCCGGTTTGATTCTGCCTTAAGTGGTAGAGAAAGTCGGCATATAAAAACCAACTCCTCCTCCTCCTCCTCTTCTTCTTCTTCTTTAAATGCTGTCCCTCACGAGGAAAGATATATGGCAGTAAATGTGGCTTCCGTGGACTGGTCCAGCGAGAGAAGCAGGCAACAAGATTTATTGTTTTCTGCGAGGGCTTCGTTTGCTGCTTTTCTTACTAATCAGGGTGGTGGAAGCATTTTTCCACACTCTTTTAGACCAGGAACAATATGTCAGTGTGGGAAGAAAAGGTCTACGCTTCCCTGTGCTTTTTTAGCCGCTTCAAAGAGCCAACTGCCATGTTACTGCCCGTTGCTTTCCATTTGGTTATTAAAGACACAGAGCATAGATTAAACATAAATCCTCCCATGAGTGACTATTTTGTAGCCGGTTTTAATCCTTTTGATTAAATACCGGAAGAGTTAGTGCCATACAGTTATTATAATGACGGCATATTTTATACGGACAAAAGCAGGTCCAATTAATGAGGAAAGAGGAAATGGATTTGTATTATCATTCTGTTGTTCAGCCCAGCATCCTACCAATAATAAAAATGTTTCTATCAATCTTTTGTTATCCTTCTCATAACCTGATGTAATTTGTAAGTTTCACTTCACTCCAGGTACTACAAGACCAATGGCCGATGGCCATAACAATAAATGTAATGTAATTACCTGTGCTGATAATAGGACAATACTAACTCACACAAAAAAGCACACTAGATGGATGAATTCATATTAACACCTGTACTTAATAGAAATGAAGATTACACTTCCTACATGTATACATAGAGGTTAGGATCATGTAGGAAGTGTAATCTTCATTTCTATTAAGTACAGATGTTTTAATTGTCGTCTTTATGTCTTTGTATGTACTTTTAACACTGGTTTTAATTGCTTTAATGATGTGGATTTGGAAGGGGCTTGGTTTTAATGGTTTTAAAATATGATTTTATTGTGCATGTTCTCATTTGTCAGCCACCTCGGTGGCCCTTCTGGGGGGCAGAAAGGCAGGATATAAACTTTGTAAAATAAATAAAACCCCAAAGGTTGTGCTAAACAATTGAAATCCTACCATCCAGGCAAATACTGCAGGGGCCCCAAGCCTGTGTCTCCAGTAGTTGGGAACCACTTGGGTTGCTGTATGAAGGAGATTTCTTTTTCCAAGAAATGGCAGCCTTGATTTGAGCTCCTATTAATAGTCTTTATGCAAATTCCAAATCAAATGTTTCAACCTGATCTGTCCCCTGGTTCTAAAGGGCTACAGTAACCTGAGAGGACTCGTATTTTTATACATATGTTTTTCCAAAGATGCCCCCCCCAATACAAATGAAGTCTTCTGTATTTCACTGCGTGAGAAGAGCAATGGCATTATTTAACCTCCCCATGCTGTATCATCAGGAATCGCATGTCATATTCAGATCTCAGTAGATCTTTCAAACACCGCGCGGACACAGTTTACTCGCCCGGCGTAGCTTGCGCCGACTATGTTAAAGAGGGCTGTTCCCTCTATGTCATGTGTCTGTTCCTCTAATTGTTCCATTTTCTGCATTAACGTTAATTAGTAAATTCATCTTTCAAACTTTCACACATGGGACAGATTCAGTCAGGGTTGGGTGAGTAGGGAATTTAATTAATCTATCAGCAAATTGAAATTTTATTAGGTGCCCTTGCTTTCTGCTCCCCTCCCGTTTCAATAGATTTTTCCCCCTACCGTATGTACTTTCTATTAAAATGTGTTGGTTCTTTTTAGCTTCCAGTCTTGAATATAGATGTTCTTAATTGAATGGCATTTTTTTCCAAGTCGGTCAGTCTAGTTTGTTTGATTGCAAACAAGGCTCCATTCAGAGCTCAAGAAGGGGTCGTAAGGCGTGGCTCCGTCGGAGAGTATCTGCTTGGCATGCAGGTGGTCCAGTGTTCAATCCCTGGTGTCTCCAATTTAAAGGAACTGATAGTGTGTGTCATGGCCCAGGCTTCAACAGGCGAAACTTCATCAGAGGAAGAGCCTGAGCAGGGAGAAATAACGGGCATTGCACCTCAGACAGCTGAGAATGCAGGGCAGGGTGAAGGACAACAGGTAGGAGTAAACACCAGCCCCGCTGAGGAGTTGGAAGTAAACACAGAATCACCTCCTTCGGCACAACCAGATGCAGCTGTAACTCCACAGAAGCAGGACCCACCCAGCTCACCTGAAGCCACTCAACAACAGCACAGGCAAAAAGGAAGAATGGAGTTGCAAAGTAAAAGGAGAAGTGCGCGTCTACAGGCACTAAGGAGATGGCTCCAAGACTGTGAGTTGTCTGAGGATGAGAACTAAGGCAAAGAGAAACAGCTTAAACCCAGGCTTGGAACAGACAGACGTTGCGAAAGCAATTTGTTGCAAAAGGATCTCTGACTTTTGTTGCTGACGCTCCTGGACTTTGATAAACGGACATCTGACCCTTGGACCGGACTTTTGACTTCCACTCTGCACACTGACTTTATTTTGGTTTCCAGCTCCTGCCAGGACTCCCCCGGATTCCTGCATTCCTGAGATAACAGCCTGCTCTCAAGACCAGTAGCCGGCAGTAACCCGAGACGACCTGGCCTAGCACAGTGTGGTGGAAAGTGCCATCATGTCACAGCCAAATTACGGTAACCCCTTAGAGTTTTCAAGGCAAGAGATGGCTGTTGCCTATATCTGCACTGCAACCCTTCCTCCTTGATGATCTCCCATCCAAGTCCTAACCAGGGCTGACCCTGCTTAGCTTCTGAGATCTGATGAGATTGTGCTCCTTGGGCTATCTAGGTTTGGTAGGAGATGCAAAAGACATCTGCCTTAGATCCTGGAGAGCCAGCGTGGTGTCATGGTTAAGAGCGGTGGTTTGGAGCGGTGAACTCTAATCTGGAGAATCAGGTTTGATTCCCCACTCCTCCACATGGGCCACGGAGGCTAATCTGGTGAACTGGGTTGGTTTCCCCACTCCTACACATCTGAGTGACCTTGGGCTAGTCACAGTTCTCTTAGAGCTCTTTCAGCCCCACCTACCTCACAGGGTGTCTGTTGTGGGGAGGGGAAGGGAAGGTGATTGTAAGCCAGTTTGATTCTTCCTTAAGTGGTGGAGAAAGTTAGCATATAAAAACCAAGTCGTCGTCGTCGTCATCGTCTTCTTCTTCTTCTTCTTCTTCTTTGTCAGCCTGAGTAGACAGTACTAACTTTGATGGACCAATAGTCTGAATCAGTTTAAGGAAGCTTCATGCGTGTGATTTCAACATGCAGACCAGATGAATATAACCATTCATTTTCCAGTCACAAAAACAGGAGGAGATTGGGTTGGGTCCAATCAGCCTTATTACTGCTGAAAACAGGTGGAAAGGTCCCCTTTGATCTCTCACAAATGCTAGAAATCATGGGACCTTTTTTGTGCCATCAAATCACAGCTGATTTATGGCAACCCTGTAGGGTTTTCAAGGCAAGAGACGTTCTGAGGTGGTCGCCCATCCAAATACTAATCAGGGCCGACCCTGCTTAGCTTCTGAGATCTGACAAGATCAGGCTAGCCTGGGGCTATCCAGGTCATGCGACCTACATGGACAAAAACCATATGGGATGGGGGCTGTAGTGAGGTGAGACTGAGTGAAAGGCTGGCTGGATCCAACCCATAATGTGTTTTGTTTTTTAAATAGACCCAAAAGCGAGGCATCGTGTCCCCACTAACTTTGCAAGGAGGTTCTTTGCTGCGCCCCCTTTCCCCCATGCCAGGCTAACCTAATGGGAATTCTTAAGTTACAGTAAAGCTGCCAATAGTTAGATGAATAAAAGCCTGATATTTATGGCTTCAGAACAAAGGGTATCAGCGTGTGAGAATTCAATTCAGCAAGGCTAATCTCAAATGCAATTAATGTTCACATTCTTTATGTGTCCCCATGGTGGTGTGTTTGCCCAAGGAATTTATTGGAAGTGATACATTTAATTAAACTCCTTGAAACACTTGGGCAATGATATATTATTTGGTCTATAAGGCGCCACTTATGGAAAGTGGATGGTGATACGAAATGATTGCATATTCTTCCATCTTTCCAGAGTGGGGAAGCTTTTCAAAATGTGAATGACAGGGCCCAGTACAATGTGACAAGGTGGCCCCATGTGAATGTGCTGATAAATGTTTCTTTGTTATGCAGCATTTTATCTGTATCCCTTTCAGTGGTAGTTCAGTCATCTGCCGATTTGGTTTGTACTCTGTTCGTAGGGTGTGACCATCACGGCCGAACGTTCGGCAAACTGTTTGCATGTGTCCGAAGAGCTGGAACATGTTGTATACAGTTGTATAGGCATGATCGTATGGTGCCTTTCTACACAGCACCCTGCCACTGCCACCAGCCCACATGCTTGTGTGCCACATTCTTTCAGTATACTGAATATTAACATTTCACAAGAAGCAACTTATTTGTGGGGTGTCTCTCTGTCCTTTTATGGTTCCGTGACTCGCTGTTCCCCCCCCCCACATCTGGATCTGTGTGTATGTCTTTTCATACTAAAGGGTTACGGTTATTGGGTGTGGGGGTCTATCATTCCCACCGCAACCACAATTACTCATGTGTCTTCTGTCATCATGAAGATCTGCTCTGATTGGCTATCACCACACAGTCAAAGCAACTGACGCCACAAAGCACAGGTACAAAACTGCTCTATGAGGCACTTGAGTCCAACTTTTTGAGCAACCGGTTCAGAGGGATACAGTGAGGGCCTCGACTCACATTTAAATAAACAGTTTGATCATGGTAAGTTCAAAAGGCAAGCATCTTTCTTTCTTTCTTTCTTTCTTTCTTTCTTTCTTTCTTTCTTTCTTTCTTTCTTTCTTTCTCGCCAGGTTTGGGGATGATATTTAGCAAAACAAGCCCACTGGTTTTCTTAACGTGTCATGACAAACATAGTAAGTGCTCTGAAAGGTTACCCAAAGCTGCCTTTTTTACTTCACCGACACCTCTATGTTGTGCCCACACGTACTCCTGCAGATGCAATTCACAGTTGCTTGTGGAGACGCCCTCAAGGATCTCTTCCAAATCAAGCAAAACTAATCTGATAAAAAGACGTTTTGCTATCTCAGCCTCTTTCTCTGTGTTTCAAGCAACGCCTGCTGAACACAGCGCAAACACAAGCAGAATTCACCCAAGTGCTCGGCTAAACGTAGACGATCTTTCCCACAAGCTGGGTCTCAAATTTGTTATGGGAGTCTAGAAAAACACTCAGAAATTGGGAAGAGAATGGTCCGGAGAAAGGCTAGTCTTCCCCACTATATCTTCTAGTGAGTGGGATATTTTTATAATCCAGTACACTGATAATAGCACTGCCTTCTCCTATATTACTAATAAGAACACAAAGGCTCTTCCCAACTTTGCTAAAGTCTCTCTATACTTGATATATATATTTTAAAAAAAACAAGAAATCTAAAAAAAGAGTGACAAAGCAGACAATAACAAATGAGGATTTATGTGCTAGTTGCAACCCAGCGTGGATCCATACATCTTTCTCCGTGTAGGTGTGCCAGCACTTCATCAATCCCCAAAGCGGCACTGACAGGAGGGTTATAAGGTATCCTGCAGCCCCATTAGTTATACTGTCGGCTCATCATGCGGGGATGTCGGATACAGAACCCGAAGACAATATTTTCGAGATCCCAGGAGGCACGAGCGAAATGATTTCAAGACTACATTTTTTACACCCTCCTAAGTTTAATTGTTTTTAATTAAATTATTGCTACAGTTTTACCGTTTCAACAACACACATGAGTGCAAGCGCACCAATGTGGTCAGCTTGATTTAAAAAGTGGCGGAGACCCCAGTGCCTGAACATCAGGGTTTTAGAATGATCTAAAAAAGCATTTTTGGGAAGAGGGAAAACAACTTGCTTTCTCACTAAGGCTTAAGGTGGTTAATTCTAGGGGTGTGCGTTCGGTAGGGTTGCCAACTGCCAGGTAGTAGCAGGAAATCTCCTTCTAATTCAACTGATCTCCACCCAATAGAGATCGCATCACCTGGAAAAAAATGGCCACTTTGGCCATTGAACTCTATGGCATTGAAGTCCTTCCCCTCCCCAAACCCCGCCCTCCAAGGCTCCGCCCCAAAAATCTCCCACTGGTGGCAAAGAGGGACCTGGCAACCCTAGCGTTCAGCAAAGCCAAACTGAAAACACCCCCCCCCCAAATATCTTATTGGTATTTTGGTGTTTTTTTTCTCTGCTCAGCCCAGCATTCAGTCTGCGCCATTACCACCTCCAAACTCCACATGGGTCTTGGAGGCATAGAGTCCAATTGCCAAAGCGGCCATTTTCTCCAGGGGAACTGATCTCTATCAGCTGGAGATCAGCTGTAATAGCGGGAGATCTCCACCTAGTACAGGGGTGGGGAAACTTTTTCCTGCCAAGGGCCATTTTCACATTTATGACATCATTCAGGGGCCATTCCAGGTGTAGATCTCCCAGGGGGGAGAGGCTAGGGTTGCCAGGTCTCCAGCCACCACCTGGAGGTTGGCAACCCCAGGGGAGGCCACACAGAGAAGTCCTGCAGGGTGCCCCGACTCCCCCCCTCCCAGGCGGGAGGGCAGCCAGCGGTGGGCCCGAGCAAACAAGGTGCCAGGGGGGCACAGCCCACAGTTGGTCGGCAAGGGAGGAAGGAAAACAGAGAAAGAGGAGAAGGGAGGGAGGGAGAATGAGAGAGAAAGGGAGAAAGGGAGAAAGAAATGGAGAGTGGGGGATAAAGAAAGAAAAGGACGGAGAAGAAAAGGATGGAGGGAGACAAAGAAAGAGACAGAAAAAGAGGGAGAAAGAGAGAGAGAGAGAGAAAGGAGAAAGAGTGACAGAAAAAGAGGCAGGGCCCCAGAGCTCCCAAGGGTCACAAAAAATGTCCTCCTGAGGTTCCCCATCCCTGACCTAGTACCTGGAGGTTGGCAACCCTACTGGTGACCCTAAAAGCAGAGATTATCCAGTGCACTTGGAACTTTTTTGTAGGTTCCAAGCCCAAGTGTGTTTGAGTACATGGGAAATTAATATAATTGTAAAATTATATATTATAAATGTAAATAAATATAGTTTTGTATGTGGTAGTTAATGGTGATATCTTCATAAGTAACCATGAACACCAATTCCTTGGGTAGGCAAACAGGCTTCCTATTGGACTCTGTTCGCCATTGCCCTAAAAGCCAAAGGCCAGAAGATTATTACCTTGTTTGTCTACTAATTTTAAGCAGTATGTACCAATGTACTGGAAGCCCTCGATCTTGTGGGGCACCAAATAGTTTTTCTCCCTTCATCCCCCTCTCTGTACTGCTTGAAGCTCAGACAGATAGGAAGGCAGGGTTCCAGAGCACAGAAAGGAATGGAAAGCCTGACTGGGCCTAGGGGCCCAAATCACTCGCAGTAACCATAAGAGGGGAGGGGCCGTGGCTCAGTGGGAGAGCCTCTGCTTGGCATGCAGAAGGTCTCCGGTTCAATCCCCAGCATCTCCAGTTAAAGGGACTAGGCAAGTAGGTGACGTGAAAGACCTCTACCTGAGACCCTGGAGAGCCGCTGCCAATCTGAGTAGACAGTACTGACTTTGATGTACCAAGGGTCTGATTCAGTAGACGGCAGCTTCATGGGTTCATGTGTTCAAAGGCTGTGAATTCTAATCCAAAGTCGGCCTGGGTTTCTCTGGAGACTTGTTAACTTGTTCTAAACCAGTGGTTCCCAAAGTGGGCAGTACCACCCCCTGGGGGGCAGAGGGATTACTTAGGGGGGCACTAAGAGGCGGGGGGCGCTAGAAGTGGGCCCCTTCTACTGTGTTGTTGGATAGGGTAGGGGGCGCTGGGGTTGAGTTTATGGAACCAAGGGGGTGGTGGCCCAAAAAGTTTGGGAACCACTGTCCTAAACAGTGTGTCAGCGAGGGCATCCAGTCGGGCCACGGAAGTCTGACACAGTGTCTGGTCAGCAAGCAACAAGTGGGGCCGACACACTAACAGAAAGTGAAGGTTTCGATCCTGGCAGCTGTTTGGTCAAGGCGTCTTGCTCTTCCCGCCACAGACTCTGCGGAACCAGGCTGCCTCTATTCACATGCCTGCGCTCGAGTGAGCAACGTCCTAGCGTAAAACAAACAAGTGATTTAAACCACCTCCATACATTGCCAATGTTCCTGTGAAACAGTTGCTGGGCTGTTTCCTAATGCGGGCTGCTGCATCAGACATTCATGCTCCGACGCGATACAGCTGGTTCAGAGCAGAGCCGTAATATAAATATTTCTGTTTTCTCTTCCTCTGTGAATTGTGTGCCTGTAGCGGAGCTGTCTCCATTAATAATAATGGGAAATATTTGTATAAATCTTCTTGCGCGCACTATGTAAAAATAGACTCCCCAGCATATTCTTGCGTGGAACAATGCAGCTCTCAAGCCATGAAGGGAAGCTATCAAATATTAACTACAGATTGATTTAGCTTAGTCAGAATATTCCTCCCCCCACCCTCAATATTGCACATGAATGATTTATTTTGTAGAGGGGAAGACAGTATCTTAAATTATGGAAAAAGGTGTATGTTAAGGGAGTGCTCCAGGGCAGAGAAGTGGAATTGTACAGTACCGTGGCATTCCTAAAGTCACGAGTTCAATCTCCGGCCTTTGCAATCTCATATCTGTCTGTTGTTGAACAAACATTTGTTAACATCTCTAAAACACAAGGAATTTGAGATCTCAGCAAACCAAAGGCCACAAGCGCCAAGATGGCCGAGCAGCTAGGAAAACAAATATGCGTGCATCAATAGGTGCTTGAGGCATTTTTCACAAGTTTGAGAAATCCTGTTCACCCTCTTTGTGCCCATCCATTTTCTGTCTGCTTTACCCCAATTCCAGATTGTTTATGAACAAGTTAAATAGCGCATTTCTTAATAGTGATCCCTGAGGGATCTCACGGTTTACTTCCCTCCATTGTGAGAGCAGTCGGTGTGCATCTATCTTCTGCCTCCAGCTGTTCAATCAGTTATCAATCCACAAGAAAATCCATCCTGTAATGCTGAATTTTCTCAGGAGCCTTTGGTGAGATTCTTATCATATTTAGTTGACTCGCTGCGTTTCCCCGTGTTTTGCCCGCGTTTTGAAATTTGAGGTAAAACAGGTCTCTGAAAACACGGGCAAAACGCAGGGAAACGCGGGGGAGAGCGAGGCAACCTCTAATGGTCGGAAACGGCATACACAATCAACACAAAGACTTGAAGTCGGAAGGTGATCAAGAGGGAAACAGCCGTGCATAAAAGACCTCAGTTCTCCAGATACTTCCATCAACGTAGTGTTCTGGGTGGGCCACCAGCCTATGTTTTCTACATTGAAGACCTGCACAAGGAATTAATTCATTTTCTTTGCAATCTCCCTTATTAATCCTGTCAGTGCCTAGTTGCCCAATGGCCCAACGGCATCTCTGGCTGTTTTCCTGCTGATGACAAATTTTAAAAATCTTTATTGTTTGTATTACTATTTTTTTAGTATTATGTCTGAATGGAAACTCAGGTCTGATTTGTGGCTCAAACATCTCTAACCAGTTTCAGGTTGTACTAGCTATGCCAAGCAAGATGTGAGCATGGGTTATTCATAGAATCACAGAGTCGGAAGGGGCCATACAGGCCATCTAGTCCAACCCCCTGCTCAATGCAGGATCAGCCTAGAGCATCCCTGACAAGTGCTTGTCCGGCCTCTGCTTAAAGACTGCCAGTGGGGGGGGGGGCTCACCACCTCCCTAGGTAGCTGATTCCACTGTCAAACAACGCTTACTGTAAAACACTTTTTCCTAATATCCAGCTGTTACCTCTCTGCCTGCAATTTAAACCCATCATTGCAGGTTCTATCCTCTGTTCGCAGGCTGTCCATGTCCCTTTGCATTAAGAACATTCCTGCATTAGTCATAATGTACACAGAGAAACCAAAGGCGTAAATCTCCAACACAAAATGTCAACAAAATCCCTTTCAACACAGTGAATTTAAGTTGGAGACAGTAGGGGTCAGGGACAGTGGGGGAGGAGGGGCAGCTGTGATGAGCTGAATGAATGAATGGGACATATACTAGGGTTGCCAAGTCCCTCTTTGCCACCAGCGGGAGGTTTTGGGGGTGGAGCCTGAGGAGGCAGGGTTTGGGGAGGGGAGGGATTTCAATGCCATAGAGTCCAATTGCCAAAGTGGCCATTTTGTCCAGGGGAACTGATCTTTATTGGCTGGAGATCAGTTGTAATAGCAAGAGATCTCCAGCTACTACCTGGAGGTTGGCAACCCTAGACATATATAGACTTTGAGTGGAGACAAATAGCCTGTTTAATGTTCAGCTCCCCTGACTGCTACCCTCGAGCAGGATGTG
This sequence comes from Euleptes europaea, assembly GCF_029931775.1. NCBI lineage: Eukaryota > Metazoa > Chordata > Lepidosauria > Squamata > Sphaerodactylidae > Euleptes > Euleptes europaea. The sequence goes on along the minus strand of NC_079327.1, from coordinate 12,944,558 downwards.
AGCTGAACCAGCAGGGAATCGAGCATCTCTGCTTTTAGTTCGTTGCTAAGCCCAATTTAAAGTGCTATTTTTTTTTACCTGTAATACACTAAATGGTTTGAGGAAACGGGTATCCTACTCCCGTATGAATTTGCCTGGCTGTTCAGATCTTCAACAGAAGCCTGCCGTGCGTGTCCTCGCTTTCTTTAAGGTGAGTGGCGGCAACAGAGCCTTTTCGGTCGTGGCCCCCAATTTGTGGAATTCCTTCCCTATATTAGTTTCCGTGGCACCTACACTTTGGAGTTTTAGGAGCTAGCGAGGTGAAGACATTTCTATTCTTACTGCTGTTTTGTAAGAGGCATGTTCAATTAAGTTATATTTGTAACTGTTCCTGTTTTATTAATGTTTTTACATGTTGTTGTATCTGTTCTTGCTCTGCGCATTGATTTCCTTGTGTCATTATATGAATTGTTTTTATTGTATTGTTTTTAATTTTCTGGTGAGCTGCCTCGGGGACGTGGTATTGAAGACCGGTAAAACATTTTACTAGAGGTTGAACAGACTGTAAAGTTTATTTATATCAAGGGGGGAAGGATGTTTAGATAGGAAGCCTTGGGGGAAAAGCTATCTTTGTTGCCGGATTCATGACTGGTAACTTGATCCTAGGCCCCAGGTGGGGGTCCATCACAGACACCGGTGTGGGGCTAGCATAGCTGATCAGTATTTTACACTTGAAAATGTTTTTAGCTATGATTGTAAGCCGCCTTGAACTGCAAGGAAGGTGGGATATAAATGTTGTAATAAATAAAGAGTCAGCATGGTGTGGTGGTTAAGAGCGGCGGGCTCTAATCTGGAGAACCGGGCTTGATTCCTCATTCCTCCACATGAGCGGTAGACTCTAATCTGGAGAACTGGGTTGGATTCTGTATGGCATTATACCCTACCTAAGTCCCTCCCCTCCCTAAATCCCACTCTCCCGGGCTCCATCCTCAAATCTCCAAGTAGTCACCAGCCCAAACCTGGCAACCCTAGAAATACCTGGAAATTTGGAGGGGGGAGTCTGGGCAGGGCGGGGTTTAGGGAAAGGAGGGACCTCAGCATGGAACAATACCGTAGAGTCCACCCTTCAAAGCAGCCCTTTTCTCCAGGGGAACTGATGTCTGTCATCTGGAGATCAGTTGTAGAGGCGGGAGATCTCCAGGCTCCACTTGGAATTTGGCAGCCCTACCCCCTGTTGGGTGGAGGATTGCCTCCAGAAAATCAGGTAAAGCTTTGCTAAAATATTCATGGGAAATTTCTTCCCCTTTTTTAAAGACCACAAATGACTGACATATTTGTGGGTGTGCAAGCTGTTGGTTTTGTTTGTTATATTTTGTTTTTTTTGTAGGCTACTCACTTTCATGGCCTTACTTGGATTGCTGATGTTTTGCATTAGAATTTGCTGAACTGGAAACCCAACAATATCTTAATATTCCCCCCCCTCTCAAAAGCATTATGGGGTGCAGAGTACTATGTATACAAACTTTGAATGTCATTTGTGTGTGTGTACATGTGCATAGGATGTGTGCCTGTGTATATGTGTGTGTAAGAGTTTCAAATCCCATCCCATGTTAGAGAACAAGAGTGAACTAAAATGGAAACTTTGTGTACTAAAAGATAAATAAAAATTTGAATATGCAGGTATTGGAGGGTATGTCAAGTGATGCACCTGCAAACGGGTTCATATTATTTAGATTATAGAAAGAGCAGATGGTATAAAGTTGCTCCAAATCCCGTTCCCAGTTTTGTGTTGTTTTTTGGAAGAATGGCAAACTGCTCAGTGAAGGAGCTCCTGGCACATCCTAGTAATTTATAGCGGCAAATAAGTAGGGCTTCATAAGTTGTTTGCCTATTTTATTACAGGGATGTAAAATATACACATGGTAATAAAAGAAACTGTAAAAGCTCCTTTGGGAACCGAGCGATTTTTTTCCCTATATATAATGTCACAAGGGAAATGTATTTTGGTAGTGGGTGGGAAGAAAAAGATTATGAAGATGAATGACTGCCGTCAAGGCACTATTCCGGGGGAAACCTACACAGTAAAGCTGGTAGATCCTGCCATATTTTATTTATTATTGTGTCTTTATTATTCATGTTGTTAGCTCGCCTTAAATCTCCCCACACCAGTCGTCGTTGGTCTGAAGGGAAATGTGATGTGACTAAAGGCCAGTGAACTAGACACATTTTCAATCTAGTAGAAACAAGAGAGGGAGTATATAAATACTAACCAGAAACATTAGCTGCGACCTCCTAGACAAACCAGGCCAGGATTCTGTAATGGCTTATTCGGATGTAACATAACTAATGAGCGGTGTGCAAGCTGGAGGTTTCCAGATTGGGTCCCTTGCAATTAAGAAGTTCATTAAGATTTTTTGAATTCATTATTGCGCCTTTGGTTTTGTCATTTTGCCATCCACACAGTCTATATTTGCTAAATCAATGGAGGGCTCTGCCTATCTAGTACATTTTTATCCTTCCCGCCCTCTAAGGAGCTCTGGTAGGGTTGCCAACTCCGGGTTGGGAAATACCTGGAGATTTTTGGGACGGTGCCTCAAGAAGGCAAGGTTTGGGGAGCGGAAAGACTTCAATGGGGTATAATACCATAGAATCCACCTTCCAGGTGAACTGATCTCCAGGTGAACTGATCTCTTTTCTCCAGGTGAACTGATCTCTGTCGGCTGGAGATCAGTAGTAATCCCAGGAGATCCCCAGCTAGTACCTGGATAATTGCAACCCTAAGCTTCAGGCAATGTACCATGGACCTCTCGTCCTCATTTTATCCTCCGTCCTCCTCACCGCAACACTGTGAGGTAGGTTGAGAGACAGCAACTGACCCCGGGCCCTCTAGTTGTGTGGCAGAGTAGAGATTTGAAGCTATTTTAGAAAAACCCTATTGCAGGGGGAGGTGGGACAGGTAATGGGGCTAATCAGAAGAGAGGGGTGAGAGGAGGAGGGTGAGGGGTGAGGCCTCAGAAGCGTTCTCCTCACATGCATTCCACATGAGTGGATGGCAAGGGAAGGAAGAGATGCAGCATTATAACATCCCAGTGCAACTTGAATGGGGTGGAGCCTTGGCGCAGAGGTAGACAACTTGCTCTGTGTGCAGAAGGCCACAAGTTCAATCCCTGCCGTCTCCCATTCAAAAGGATGTGTTTATTTAGTAGCACATTTATTTCATTGTACTTTCCTCCAAGGAGATCAGGGCAGAGTACATCAATTCTGCCCCATTTTGTCCTCGACACAATTCCGCGAAGTATTTTAGGCTGAGTGTAGGGTTGCCAGGTGGGTGGTTTTGGCGGGCAATTGTCCACCAGTGCACTCAGTCGCTCCAGAACTCCGGGGTTTGAGTGCTAAATCGGCCGTGGCATGCGGCGCTTCCGGAAGTAAACCTGGAAGGAACAATCATCGTGTGCGCGCAGTTGTGCATGCGTGCGGCACCCCAGCCTCGCTACTTAAAACCTCCCACTGATAGAGAGGAGGGATCTGGCAACCCTAGCTGAGAGTGTGCAATTGGCCCAAGGTCACTCAGCAAGCTTCCATGACAGAGTGGAGATTTAAACCTGGGTTCCCCAGATCCTAGTTTCACACTGTAACCACTGTACCCCATCTTGAAAACCACTGATCTCACACAAACGAAAGGGCTAGCAGATGAAGAAGCACAACAGAGACTTATCGTGCATGCTCATTCATAGGACTTATGTAGCATGCTCATTCGTAGGATCTGAGCTGTTATCTCCCTTTTGAAATTACTTAAAAAGTAGGATAATCCAACATAACACATTGCCAGTAGGTTCCAGATTCTTCATGCACCCGTAAATAAGAAACATGCTACGCAGCATAGCACTGCCGTGTGCTGTGGTCAATAACTCAAAGCCAAATGACATGACATGGAATATCACCTGTTCAATGCATAGCCCTAACGGGGTTGTACCATTTAGAAAAACAAGATGTGAGTCCTATGTCTGAACATTCCCCTGCTTAATAAGATGCAAAGATGGGATGTAGCTTGATTTTTTTCTTCTTGGGAAAGTATTATTGTTGTGCATCCATTGGCTTTTTATTATATATCCCTTCAAGAAACTTAGAGGGGAGAGCAAACTATTATTGTCTACCAGTATTGCTCAAGTGTTTAACAAGTGCTTGAATCATAGAATCATAGAGTTGGAAGGGACCACCAGGGTCATCTAATCCAACCCCCTGCACAATGCAGGAAATTTACAACTACCTCCTCCCCCACATCCCCAGTGACCCCCACTACATGACCAGAAGATGACCAAGATGCCTTCCCTCTCATCATTTGCTTAAGGTTATAGAATCAGCATTGCTGACAGATGGCCATCTAACCTCTTCTTAAAAACCTCCAGGGAAGGAGAGCACTTACCATCTCCCGAGGAAACCTGTTCCACTGAGGAACTGCTCAAACTGTTAGAAAATTCTTCCTAATGTCTAGATGGAAACTCTTTTGATTTAATTTCAGCCCGTTGGATCTGGTCCGACCTTCTGGGGCAACAGAAAACAACTCAACACTATCCTCTATGTGACAGCCCTTCAAGTACTTGAAGATGGTTATCATGTCCCCTCTCAGTCTTCTCTTCTTCAGGCTAAACATACTCAGCTCCTTCAACCTTTCCTCATATGATTTGGTTCTTTTTATTATCCTTTTTATTATCAGGCAAGTTTTTATTATCAGGGAATCCTTTTTATTATCAGGGAAGTTTTCATTCTGATTTTGGGAGAGGAACCCTAAAGGGTTGTAAATCTTGGAATCACCAAGGAAAGCGTTAAAATTTACCTCACTCATACTTGTAACCTCTGTTTTGCTCTTTCAAAAATGAGAATAACCGAATACATCATTTTGTTTTACATCACCTTTGGAGGCTACCTCAACAAAATACATGAATTAGGATAATACAAGCATATGTAGCACTTAGCAATTTTACGCTCTGGTTTTCATTTGGTGTACTTTTTAAGTATTACACCATTCCCTGTATTTCCTTATCTTTTTGTCCGCACAAATTGGAAATTAATGCAGGTTGTATTTATAATTAGGTACAGTATCACTAGTTCCCTTATTTTAAAAAATAATTGTTTAATTTACTTATGATTAGGATTATAATGCGCTTTTCTACGATAAGTAACAAAAACCAGCTTAAGCCACTTTCGGCAATTAAAATGTAACATCCCTAAACATTATTTATCTTTGTGCTTTGCTTATCTTCCAGTATTAGAAAATGCTGACAGTTACACCTTGCTAAATATTTGCATTCAAAAGGTTTTCTTTATTTTAAAAAGCTCGAGGTAATTAAACTGCAACATAGTCATTATGATAATACACATTCTTGTGTTGTCTAACCAGTGTTTGCTGAAGTAGTAGACGTCAGAAGGATAAGTTCATAAAGATGGGAACAGAGACAGAATACCTCCAAGGTAAACCCACACCTGAGACAAGTTCAGTTTTCATAGCTAAATACCGTAGAACGAATACCTCAATGCAGAGGATCCCTTAGCAATTTGCAAAGGAACATAAGGACACACCAGTTAGACCCAAACTCTCATGGCCGGGCAAGAAAAGACTCGGCCAGATCTGTGATCAGACATTTGTTGTATTTTTATTGCTAAATTGCAGCTGGGGAGAGTAAGGTTGCCAGGTCCCTCTTCATCACCGGCAGGAGGTTTTGGGGGGTGGAGCCTGAGGAGGGCAGGGTTTGAAGAGGAGAGGGACTTCAATGCCATAGAGTCCAATTGCCAAAGCAGCCATTTTCTCCAGGGGAACTGATCATCAGCTGGGGAGCAGTTGTAATAGCGGGAGATCTCCAGCTAGTAACTCAAGGTTGGCAATACTAGGGGAGACGGGAGTTCAGGCCGTAGCTGCGGCACTGGAGGAAGAGGTTTCCTTCTTTCTCCCACACCATTCTGACATCGAGTGGTTTCCCAGAGCCGCTCTTCTCCTTATTGTATGCAATTTTCATTTATTCTGCCACAGCTTGTCTTGAGGTGTTTTAAAAACCAAGAGGAGGCTTTCAAGTTAAACGTTTGCTAGAAAAACAGTTTGTTACTAACATTTCAGATGAGCTTCACTCCCAGTGTTGTGTAGTGCCTAGAGTTGTGATACTCATTCAGTCGCTTGGGAGACACCTGTGGGCACCTGTGGCTAGGGGTGCCAAGTGCTCGGTGATGGCAGGTAAAATCTTGCCAATCCACCGGGCTTCCCGTCGACCAACTAAGGGCCGGTGGGCACCACGGGCACACGTGCACGCACAACAAGCCTACGTCACTTCTGGGTTTACCCGGAAGCGGCGTGGACGCTCTAGCAACTTCAGCCAAGATTGATAGAGCGTCTGCATCACTTCCAAGTAAACTGGAAGAGACATAGGCACGCTGGCACATCATGCCAGGCGCGCGCGTGCACCGCACGCTCCAAGAAACCTCCCGCTCATGGACCAACAGGACCTGGTAAGCCTACCTGTGGCTCTTCTGAGCCCTGTTCCCCAATGTGATACCTACCCCTACTGGTGGGCTTGCCAGGTCCCTCTTCGCCACCGGCAGGAGGTTTTTGGGGTGGAGCCTGAGGAGGGCGGGGTTTGGACCTTCGGCTTGTCAAGCAGATGCTCCACTTCATCAGTTGCTGTTTGCAGTGATGAGGAAATCTGAAGCATGATGATGGGACAGCCCTAAACATCACAGGAGAAGCAGAAACTCAGAGCTGCGGTTTTCAGTGGCAGCCCTGTGTGTTCTGAAACATTCAGTTACTGCCTCATTGTTTACCTTGGGGGACAGGTCAGAATCTTGTGCAATGCAGAGAGGCTTCTCAACAGACAAGTTAGAAGGCCTTCTCTAGAGAATAAAAGTCTCAGAAACACTGAGCTAGCCAAATATCTGCCTAGGGCAGTTTACAGAAAGGCGGTTGGCCTACATTCGCAGATCACTCTGTCCACCTCCATTTCTAACATCATCTAAGCGCCGTGCACATGGGGAACAATCGTGACATTTGAAGAGGGCTATAAATACTTGAATAATCAGAACTCAAGAGTTGACAGGCCTTAAATTGTCTGAGTGGTTTGTGGCATTACTAGCGAGGAACCCGAGGTATAAACAAATGATCTTTTTTTTTGTTTACAAGGGGTTCAAAATGCACATTCAACCAAGCTGAAAATGTATTGAATGTGAGATTTCGCACTGACGCCCGCAGAACGCTGTGAACTTCGCTGTCAGGATAATACTGGAGCTCCAGGGACGCTTCTGGATGCTATTTCTGGATTCCCAGTTCCATTAGGGGATCCCACTTCTCCAGCAAAATTCCTTGTTTGTTTTGTATTTATTTTAAAATGCACACACAACTATTTTGACCTGAGAAAAAGAACACCCTAAAATTGTTCACAATGAGTATTATTAAATAAGGCAACCAGGTCTTTACAGCATTTTCAGGTGTGGCCTTTTGCCATTTGCTCTCAAACATTTTAATGAAATAAACACATACAAGGGAGTGTTGCATTTTACCAGATCATTGGGTGGGAGTATGGCATGCTTTGCTCTCTTGGGACGTCAGTGCTGGGGCTCATCCCTTCTAATCATATATGCTCATTATTTGGCTGTCCAAACTCAATTTTCTCACATTTTTTTATCTTTGATGGGGTATAAGCAAAAGTACTCTCAGAGGTCCAAAAAGACAATTAACAATTAGTAATTGCTTTGTGCATTTCTATTACCAGAATATTTAGAGGCAATTCCTGCAAGACTAACGCAAGGCTGATGTCAGGGAATTATCGGCATGTAGCAGAATGCGTAGGGTTGCCAGCTAGCTGGGTGTTTAGTGGCCTGACCATGATTCTGTTAGTGCCGGTGGAATTTTTAAAAGAGGACTCATTTCTTCCCGTCCCCTCATTGTGCAGACCCCATTTCCCCCATTCTTTTTAAAAGCATGAATAAAGGTCATATTCAGAAATACAATGTAGATGGTTCAAAATTAAAATTTTTTTGGATATTGCCCATATTCCCTGTGTCAGGGCTTGTCACATGAAGGGCATCCCCTCCATGTGAAGAAAGGAGTCCTTAGCGAGGTAAGGATGCTTTGGGGGAAGCCGGTTGGCTGTAAGGCTAGCCAGTGAGATTGAGGGAGGGGGGAGCTAAGGGAAGGACAGAAGACAGAGATATATGGAGAGTCATTCAGGAAGGAAGAAGAAAAAGAGTTGGTTTTCATATGCCAACTTTCTCTGCCATTTAAGGCAGAATCAAACCGGCTTACAATCGCCTTCCCTTCCCCTCCCCACAACAGACACCCTGTGAGGTAGGTGGGGCAGAGAGAGCTGTAAGAGAGCTGTGACTAGCCCAAGGTCACCCAGCTGGCTTCATGTGTAGGAGTGCGGAAACCAACCTGGTTCACCAGATTAGCGTCCGCCACTCATGTGGAGGAGTGGGGAATCGAACTTGGTTCTCCAGATCAGAGTCCACCGCTCTCAAGCACCACTCTTAATCACTACACCATGCTGGGTCTCTGGAAGTAGAAGAGAGGAAAAGCATATTCTGCCTTTCTTGATAAGGAGGGTCCAGTGATTTCAGAATCCAACCATTTCAGCAGTGGAAGAAGGCTCTGGAAAGAGCCAACTTCAATAATTGAGGGTTTGGTGTCCCCATCTTATGCACTTGAGTTTGGATGGAGAATAAGGATGAACGATGGTGTTGGGTCTAAAGTGCAGGATCAGGTTGCACTGTGATTGATGTGACTTTAGAATACAAGACCCCATTGGTGAGAGGGTCAAGATCCAAACTGCCATAGGACAGTTCAAACTTCTTATTGGAAGGGGTACCAGGAAAGAGTACCAGGGTGGTGTCATGGAGGCCAGGAGATGAGTCCAGTTGATGTTGATGGAATTAGCAAGGGTGGCAGGTGTGACTCAGAAGTTCTGGGATGGTCCTTCATTTCCAAATGAGTAAATGCAAATGGTCTGGAGTGAGTGTGGTGACCCCAGTGATATTGTCAAGAGAGGTTCAAATCGTGTGTGTGTGTGTGTAAAGTGCCAGCAAGTCGCAGCCAATTTATAGCAACCCCTGGTGGGGTTTTCAAGGCAAGTTACCTAAGCAGAGGTGGTTTGCCATTTCATTCCTCTGCAGAGTCTTCCTTGGAGGTCTCACTTCCAAGTACCGACCCTGCTTAGCTTCTGAGATCTGACGAGATCGGGCTATACTATAGCATTCCACATCCCCCAAACCGGGTGTACAGGTTATTAATCTAGTCATATGAGGTTATCGTATTTTGGTCACATTATGAGAAGAGTCACTGGAAAAGACAGTCATGATAGGAAAAGTCTAGACAGCACTTAACACACATATGCCATATGAAGCTGAATGCGACCATCAGTCCCATCAAGGTCAATATTGTCTTCTCAGTTTGGCAGCGGCTCTCCAGGTTCTCAGGCAGAGGTCTTTCACATCACCTACTGCCTGGTCCTTTCAACTGGAGATGCTTGGGATTGAACCTGGGATCTTCTGCATGTCAAGCAGATTCACTACCACTGAGCCATGGCCCCTCCCTAATGTGGGAGAGTTAATGTGTCTATAAGGGCAAGATTCTGGAAGTGATTGGGGTTTTTTTTTTAGAACCAAGGGCACAGTCTCTAAAGCTAAGGGAAAGTTTGGAGGTTGGAGTTTCCTGGACAGAGACCCAATTTGCAAGCTGTTTTCATAGCTGATACATGCTGACATTTCTGACATAATAAAATGGAAAATTTTAATAGATTCCTTCCTAATATTTCCCTATTCCTGCTAGTATACACCTGAGGTTTCTACATTCCTTATCATTCCTAAGAAGGTCCTTTTGGTATTCAATTTCTCAATTGTCTAAGGGACTGAGAACCAAAAATACGTGCAGCTTGTCTTTGCAAACATTGCTCAAAGTGACCTTCACACAGGCAAATGCTCTCTCTCCTCATTAAAAAAAAACGGTTTCCATACCTCAGCTCAAATGCCTGTAAGTTTCTTGGTGCTGAACTAGATGAATTTCTAAATTCTCAAAAGCAGAACCCTTTACTCACAAACATTGTCTTCTTCTTCTCTCCTACACTGTCAAATAAGCATTTTTTTAAAAACCTGTGGGTTGGGTCTGATCCTGGGAGATGAACTCTTATGAACGGTGAATCAGTTAGATGCACCATCTTCTGCTCCAGTGAAACCATTTGAACAGCAAAGCCAGTGATGTTTAATTTGTTGTGAGAGAGGTATTGGCTCACGATCTGGATCCAGGTGCTCGGGCACTGACCCAGAAGCTTTCTCCCAGAGTTTTGTGTACCTGGGATTTCTGGCTGCTGGAGAAATAGAGTCCCTTTACAATCAAGCCCATACAGTGAGGCGAGGGAGGAAGGGTTTAAATCGTCTTACTCATTCATTACATTAATACCAGACCTTTTTTTCACATAAATCAAGGCTGCAAATCCTGGCTTCTCAGGAGATCCCCCCATCTCAGCACTGGCCTGGCCCAGCTTCAAAAGGGCCAACTACAAGGAGCCAGCATGGTGTAGTGGTTAAGCGTGGTGGTTTGGAGCGGTGGACTCTAATCTGGAGAACCGGGTTTGATTCCCTACTCTTCCACATGAGCAGTGGACGCTAATCTGGGTTGATTTCCCTACTCCTACACATGAAATCAGCTGGGTGACCTTGGGCTAGTCACAGCTCTCTTAGGTCATCTATGCATGGGAGTTTTACCTGAGGGTCGTTGTTCGCTGGACTTTCCTGTTGGGAATCTATGCACCAGCAGTCTCCAAGCTCAAATCAAGTCCCTCCCCTTTAAATGCTACTTTATAGTTGCCTTACTTGTAGTGCTTGCTGTGAGAGAAAATTCCACCCCCCCAAACCCAATCGCTGCATTAAAAAGCATTTTAAGAACAACAACAACAAAAAGGGGGTAATCTGAAAGGTGAGGTGAGAAATCCGCCTCAGTCTTAAAAAGCTTTTCTTCTGCTCAGAAAAAGCTCTAAAAATGCAGGAAGTATCTGAATCCCCGCCTCTGGACATGCTATTTTATAATTGGCTGTGAGCGATACCAAGCTTGCGTGTCCCACACTTTGCCTTATGCACGGGGATTTCACCTGGATTTATTACATTTTTGATGCCCCAAGCAACCCTCTCCTACTGATTCCATGATCTCAGATGTCCATGGCGGCAGCATGAATGAGGGACAGGCTTGCTCTCATGCCTCACCCTCCCATCCCACCCCAAGGCAGGTCACAGGGATGTATTGCATCCTTTCTTAGACCCAAGTGGCAGCTGCGTGGGTCGGTGATAGGCTTGTCAACTCTGGGTTGGGAAATTCCCGGAGATTTGGGGGCAGAGCCTGAAGGGCAGAGCTTGTAGAAGAGGGGGGGGGGCATTTCTTCAGGATATAATGTCATAGATAGGTTTGCCAACCTCCAGGTACTGCAATGAAATAGACACTTCTATGCTATTACACAGAGATTAGAAAATCAGCACAGAAAGTATCACTTTCACGTCTGTGCTGATGTTCTAACCTCCAGGTACTAGCTGGAGATCTCCCCCCATTACGACTGATCTCCAGCCGATGGAGATCGGTGCACCTGGAGAAAATGGCCATTTTGGCAATTGGACTCTACGGCATTGAAGTTCCTCCCCTCCCCAAACCCTGCCCTCCTCAGGCTCCACCCCAAAAATCTCCAGGTGTTTCCCAACCTGGAGCTGGCAACCCTAGCCATATGGTCTACCCTCCGAAGCGGCCCTTTTCTCCAGGGGAACTGATCTCCATCAGCTGGAGATCAGTTGTAATGGCAGGAGATTTCTAGGCCCTACTTGGAGATTGGCAACTCTAGTCTTGGAAGTGGTGACAGGTGCATAGCATGCATACTGGTTCCTTCTTTTGTGCCAGCCTCTACCATTGGTAGAGCAAACAACTGCTGGGGCATTGAACCAACTCTGCTGTGTCATAGAATCATAGAGTTGGAAGGGACCACCTGGGTCATCTAGTCCAACCCCTTGCACAATGCAGGAAATTCACAACTGCCTCCCCCCACCACCACCCCCGGCGACCCGTACTCCATGCCCAGAAGATGGTATGTGCCTTGCGAACATGCCCTTGTTTAAAGGCTATATTTGAGCATCTTGGGAAAGTCACATTAATATCGTCACACTTCCTTGAGCTCTTCTGCAATTGAGAATTTTAATTGCCAATAAAACAGGAGCACGCTCTCCTATCTGCCTGAAAAAAAATGGATTAGAGGCTCCTCTTTGTGAAGGGACACAGTTCCTGAGAATTTCATGTCAGAGAAAGAAAGAAAAAATTACGACCAAAAATAGAAATGAAAACCAAATTAGTAACTAACCTAATGCCCTTTTAAAATGCCTGTAATCGTATCCAGATCAAGGGCTGTAATAAAACTCAACAGAAACAGCGAAATGGAGAAATTTTCTGCGCGCTTCCTAAAACCTAAAAACCTGTGTCAGCTGTTCGATCACTAAGCCCCCCCCCCCCCAAAAAGATCACAATACTTGTTGCCGGTATCTGGCAAGGGACATTGAGGACTGGTTTGCACAGAAGGTTTTCAAAGGGTTTCCATGAGATAAGAAGCCTCCAGCAAGCGGTAGTGCTTCTCAGTTCTGAGAGGTACTACAGTCAGTCTGAGACCCTCATTCCAGCCCCCTCCTGGTGCCACCAGCGCTACCACCCTCTGTTCAGTGGTTCTTCCTTTGGTAGCACAAGGATTCTTTTGACAGCCCCAGGGAGGAGCAAAGAAACAAGGAACTGATGCCTTTTTAAAAAAGTAATAAAATTGATGTATTATTGATTTGGGAGAGCCTCCAAACTCACTGTGTTCTCACTTCTGGATCCTGCTGCAGGAGCTCTTAGCTGCAAAAAGCAACTGCAGAACGTGAGTCTCATCTCTCCACTCCTAAAAAATTAGGGGGGTTGAGATACTTCTGGTTTGTCTACCAGCACTCTCTTCACAATGGTAGAAGGCCATTTATGCAGGGTCAGTTCTGATGCTCGCCCAAAGCTCTTTTTTAAAATGCGACCTTTAAAATGCCTATTCACGGTCCCGATGCACACACACACACACTCGCCTGCTCCTTCGTCCCTTCAGTTTGCATAGCCATTAGCAATGCCGTTTGCATAGCTGATGCGCGGCTGTGATTTTGCGTGCTCCCTTGAGGGGATTCTTCGAGGTGGGGGAGGAGCAAACACAAAAGGTCGCGTTAAAGAGGCTCTTGAGAAATGCAAAGTAGGTACCGGTATGTGTCGGCTTTGCAGTCACTTCCTGAATGACGGTTCAGCGTGAAAAACTCAGAAAAATATGCGGGGAAATTCAGGCTGGAACGTGCTGCTAATTACCAAGCATAAATGGCCAGAAGAGTAGTTTTTCTTGCGAAGGCTTGCTAAGATGCACGTTGAATAGCCCTCAGTTACTTGGCTGCATTTTCCTCAGGCTTATCTCTACTAGCATAAGATTTGTCATCCATCTGGGTGTCTAAGAATATCTTCCATGGAACGTCTATATTGTAAGCTGCCGGCTTGAAGGACATCTGCCCTTCGCTGCAATGTGATACAAAACACGGGCATTAACCCAGAAGCCCCTTTGGTTTCGCACGGACGTTTCCCCCCAAGACTCAGTTTAATACTTGGGCTAAGCCGAAGCCGCTGGTATTTCCCCTGTTCTGCTCCAGCCACCTGTCTAGTTTATGCCAGTCCAATCATTTTATTTACCAAACAGTGCATGAAATTTTGTTCATTGGGATTTAAAGAAATATGACACAATTGACATTGACAGAATAAATTACCTGCCAAAATGAAACATATGGAATCGTATCCAGGAGTTCTGGGAGGTTGTGTACTGAACAGAGAAAATTTGTGTCAGTCCATAATTCCTTAAACGCTGTAAAAGCTAAGAATAGCACGCTACGAATTTGAAATCTGGCATGGACTGGCTTTGGGAAGCTACAGAATATCAGAGAAATAGTTGGATATGCTTGAGAATGAGAAGCAATGGCCCCACATATGAAATTCCATTGGGAAAGCTGAGATTGTGAGTTCCATTGGATCCAAGGTTGAAGTCTTAAGTATATTTACTTGGTATAGTATTCCCTTTTACTTGTAGGTCAAGGTACTCAGAATACTCTCTCCGGTTCTTACTCTCAAGTTCATACAGCAGAGAATGGTGTGTTCAAAACAGCGTCCATTTATTAACCAGATACAGGGATGGGAGCAACTGGTTTCTGAACAAGGGAGATCGTGCAGTCTACATTTCTAGCTAACAAACAGTACTAACTGAGCAGGGACTCCACCCCATGAGACTAAAGCAACTCGCACGAATATCAGGGAGGAAGCAGACCGTATAGGGTTGCCAACCTCCAGGTGCTAGCTGGAGATCTCCTGCTATTACAGCTGATCTCCAGCCAATAGAAATCAGTTCCCCTGAAGAAAATGGCCGCTTTGGCCATTGGACTCTATAGCATTTAAGTCCCTCCCCTCCCCAAACCCTGCCCTTCTCAGGCTGCACCCCCAAAGCCTCCCGCCGGTAGTGAAGAGGAACCTGGCAACCCTAAGGCCATACCATTGTGATACATACAATGAATACGCCCCACTTGGGAGTTCCAGTGAAAGCTATGGGACTGTATTTTAAGTACACCTGGTGTTTTTATCCATCTCTTGTAGAAAAGACCGATGCTTTTAAAATGGAGCCGGGTGCTTTCTGAAATACTGTAGCGACTTTATCTCATTCTGTTCATGCAGCATGGGGAAAAATTATGTTATAGGGCTCTGCCTGAAACCACATTTGTCCCTGGGATTCGTTTATGGTGTCAGTTGGAGCGCAGTGGATAAGGTTATGCTTTGCTCCTCATTTTGTAAGAAGTTTTCTCTTAGGCACCAGGAGGAAACCAAGAAGCTCATGTTACATCCCGTCAGTCCTTTCTTTCAGCCCCAGTGTCTCTCAAAGAGACACACAGGCAAATAAAATTATCCATGGAGCTGGCACAGTCCCAGGGGGACACATAAGTCTCTGCGCTCTCCCCTCCCTCTCTTTTTTTTGCAAGGCATTGATCAGCATACATCATTATCTCTTCCCATTTGATGGAGGGAAAATAAATCATTTATTTTTTTCGGCTAGATGGATTTATGCGCCTCTTCCATTTTAAAGGTAATTAATTTCATATGAAGTCAATCGCCGTGTGTAGCATGCAGGCACTTGAAATATTGATGTCGCATCTCACTGTTGCGACGGAGGCTCTGTCATTTATCATTTGGAAGATGCGCAAAGTTTGTAAACATAAAGAGAAGGTTTGGAGGGCCTCAAAAAGTGCAGCTGCTCTTTAACTAGCTCGGTTCTCTTCCGGTAGGGCTGCCAGGTCCCTCTTTGCCACCGGCAGGAGATAGAATAATAGAATCATAGAGTTGGAAAGGACCACCAGGGTCATCTAGTCCAACCCCCTGCACAATGCAGGAAATTCACAACTACCTCCCCCCCACACCCCCAGTGACCCCCACTCCATGCCCAGAAGATGGCCAAGATACCCTCCCTTCGCGTGATACCATCACTTCACGTGATCTGGACACTATACTTCTGTTAATGCAGCCCAAAATCACATTTTTGGGGGTGGAGCCTGAGGAGGACGGGGTTTGGGAAGGGGAGGGACTTCAATGGCGTGGAGTCCAATTGCCAAAGCACCCCTTTTCTCCAGGTGAACTGATCTCTATCGGCTGGAGATCAGTTGTAATAGCAGGATTTCTCCTGCTAGTACCTGGAGGTTGGCAATCTTATCTTCCGGTGTTCCCTCAAGTCACATTGGCTAGCAATCCTGAGGATTCTGTGCTGTAATCTTTCCTGCAGTCAGCAACGTATTTGCTCCGCAGGGGTCTTCTGTAGTATACCTCCCTAGTTTCTCTTTGGGACGCTCAGAAGGGCTGACGAAATGTAAGAAATGTAAGAGATTTCCAGTGCCAAGAAAAGTAACTTTGAGGGGGGGGGGCGCTAGCAGAGAAACTGCTGCTTTTCCGCTCCAAATTGTCCCCCTGCGGCTTTTTCCTAGCAGGATTCAAAATGTGTGCAAGAATGATTTGAAGAGATAGAAAACAAGTAAATCAGATAGAAAATGAGTAAATCAGCCATCCCCCCCTCCGCTTCTCTGCTACAAGTCCCTCCCCAAGATGTATTTTTTTAGGACTTCATCAGGACTGGCTTGAATGCATTTGTGCAAAATGTGTACTTAGCTTCTGTGATTTGGATTGTGCATGGTGATCAGGATGAGGGCCGCATGTCTGAAGGATTGATGGCCAGTCCTGCCAGGGTCGACAACCAATCTTTACAGGGCCCATGTTTTGAATTGAGATAGGCTGGAAAGGCCAGATATGTTGTCTCCATCAACAGAATTGCTAATGGGCATACAGAATGACACAGGCAAAAGACCCTTTCATTTCAGCGGCTTCCACATAACAATGAAAGCTTTTTCAGACTTTACAGAAAATAGGTAATTGACATATCGCGGTTCCATTATAAGGAGGGTTGCCAGGTCCCTCTTCGCCACCAGCGGGAGGTTTTTGGGGCAGAGCCTGAGGAGGGCGGGGTTTGGAGAGGGGAGGGACTTCAATGTCATAGAGTCCAATGGCCAAAGCGGCCATTTTCTCCAAAATGCACCGTTCAGAGGAAGGGCCATTGGGATTGGGATCTGTGTTAGTGGCCTGATAGGAGGCCCATAAATAATGGGGAAAGCCCCATGGCTACATGGCTACCACCCAAGTAGGGTTGCCAGGTCCCTCTTCACCACCGGTGGGAGGTTTTTGGGGTGGAGCCTGAGGATAGCGGGGTTTGGGGAGTGGAGGGGAGTAGGGTTGCCAGGTCCTTCTTTGCCACCGGCGGGAGGTTTTTGGGGCAGAGCCTGGTTTGGGGAGGGGAGGGACTTCAATGCCATTGAGTCCAATGGCCAAAGCGGCCATTTTCTCCAGGGGAACTGATCTCTATAGGCTGGAGATCAGTTGGAATAGCTGGAGATCTCCAGCTAGTACCTGACACTCACATTTAGCATACAATAATTCTCATGCAGCTATCATGTATATGTGATAAATGCTGGTAATTTACCTGTTTATATTCCAAAGAATGTTAAGCTGCAAGCTTAACCTTGTGAGTTTGTCTCTAGCTTTCCAGTAAGGCCCACCTGTTCAAATGCTGGCCGTACTCTCTTATAAAGGTATCGAAATTAACCACGGTGCACTTTTGTTATTGATTGGGTTCTGCTCTCATCCCGATAATGTCATTAGCACGGGGAGACAAGTGTGAAGAAATTACCTTTTATGGGTTATTTTTTTTTTCTTCCCTTCCTCCCCCAAGAAGGGATGCCAAAATAACAAATAGATAAATCGTTTCTGCCGTATTGATCTGTGGCTGTCTTGAGGCACAACCTCCCTCGGGAATACAAATGTGCTTTTTAGAGTTGCAATTTAAGGAGTGGAGCACTTAGTGAGATGTGTGTGTGTTTTTTTTTAAAACTCCTCCCCCCACTCCCCAAAAGGAACTTTTGCTTTTCGTATTTCTAAGCCTCGTCGTCTCGAGCTCTGCGGAGAATAAATGGGGCGAGCGGAGGCGGAGGAGAACACGATCGGAACAGCTGTGAGCAATGTGCAGTGCGTTTCCATATTAATCAAAAAGCTGGAGGTAGGGTTGGGGGAAAATCAATATTACCTGTGCCCCTGAGTTTGATACCTGCTTAGCAATCACGCCATTGGAATAGATTACATACCGGCAGAGGTGCTGTTGGTTATTCAGGAGAGCAAAGAGGCAGCCGGCATGGTGACTGCTAAACAGGCTGCGTAATTGTCGCTGGCGTACTGAAGAGAAGGAAGTTAGCGGGCGCCTCTGGGCCCAGAAAGGCACAGATCCTAGCGATACCAAACAAATGGCAATGCAGCGCGAACTGCCCTGATGGCACTGGATCAGCTGCGCAGAGATACAGGCGGCGAAGAAGAACGGCGGAGTAAAGCTCTCGGCCAGAGAAGCTGGGGAACGTATTGCTATTATCTCTGGCCTTCGGTACCAGATGTCACCGTGACAAAGAAAAAAGAATTTTGCCATATACGCGGTGGATTAGGAGGACCTCGCTAAGCTGGCATTAAGGCCTGAACAATATGGGCGAGGAATTCGCCGCTCCTCCGCCGGCTCGGATCTCGTTTTCCAATTTTCTCAGAACACGCTGACATTTCTGCAGATGTGATGACTTTAGGGCTTGGGCGGACGTTCTTCGGCGTACATTTTTCAGTACAAAGAAGGGGCTTTATTGAGGAAGGGCTTGAAAAATGTGCTGAAAGACTCCCATCTTTCGTGCCTGTTCCCTGATGCTTTGTGCCTTGTTTGGCTGCAACTCCAGCTATATATAATCCCAGCATAAAATTTCATGGGCTAGAGCCCACTTTTATATATATTTAAGTCTCCCTTCTTTGTAATAGCAGTGACATCAGCATGTAAAGGGTTGCCAGGCCCCTCTTCGCCACCAGCGGGAGGTTTTAGGGGCACAGCCTGAGGAGGGCGGGGTTTGGGGAGGGAGGGACTTCAATGCCATAGAGTCCAATGGCCAAAGCAGCCATTTTTCTCCAGATGAACTGATCTCTATCGGCTGGAGATCAGTTCTATTGAATAGGATTGCCAACCTCCAGGTACTAGTTGGAGATCTCCTGCTATTCCGACTGATCTCCAGCCGATAGAGATCAGTTCACCTGGAGAAAATGGCCGCTTTGGCAATTGGACTCTATGGCGTTGAAGTCCCTCCCCTCCACAAACCCTGCCCTCCTCAGGCTCTACCCTAAAAACCTCCCAACGGTTGCGAAGAGGGACCTGGCAACCCTACACATGAATGGCCAGTAAGGGTGCAGGCTGCCTCATTCCCACTACAGCCCTTTTAGTCTTGAAAGAGCCAAGTTAGTGGTCAGAGCGTTGTGGATAACCACATTTTAAACCTGGATTGCTGCTTAATTGAATTTATTTATTGAAAGTTGGGGAAAAGAAAGGGGATACAAGTGGGAATTTTGAACAGAACGGTGTTAACAATAACATATGTTGGGTAGTCACAAAGCCAGGGTGAGGAAAAAGTAGGTCTCTTTGGTCTCTGGACTCCCTAACTCACAAACTCTAGGAAGGTCTAGATGTTTGGCCAGATCTCTCTTCTTTTCAGGTTCTCAGAAGACCCATAAACACCGTGGAACAAAATGGCCGACACCAGAAGATGGTTGCTCTTCTGCTAACTGTCCTCACTGCTCCACAAGCTGTCTTCTTTGGGACTCTTTCTTTCATAGAAAAATCCTCACCCACTCAAGAAAACACCTCAGTTCCCCCTTCTCTCTCCTGGACTTCCCCTCCTTTCTCTTGTCCAGTTGCCAGGGAACCCCTCACTCTCCCACCTGTGCAGAAATCACCTCCGTCTACAGGGCCATGTTTCCAGGCCAGGACCCTACTATGCCATAGAGGCCAATTGCCAAAGCGGCCATTTTCTCCAGGTGAACCAATCTCTATCGGCTGGAGATCAGTTGTAATAGCAGGAGATCTCCAGCTAGTACCTGGAGGTTGGCAACCCTAACCATAGGTAGGGAATCTTTTTGTGTGTGTGTGGGAGAGGGAAGAATTTTGCAAAAAGCACTCCATTTTACTCGATCCTACTCTCAAGTCTATAGGTTGCTATTGTATTTGTTTTCTTTTGGCCATGGAAATGAGAGCATGGCAGCAGGGAATTGCACTGAGCTCTTCCAGACCAAATGAGTAGTCAAATTAGTTGTCTGTGTCAATAGCATGACAGAGGAAAATGCTGATTTCATCACGGCTCATGAACTAAACAGGACTGTACATGGTTTGTTACCTTTCCAGGCAAATGAATGAGCCAAAACAGGGACGGACAAATCAGGGCCCCTGCTGGCCATGATCCGCCAAATGCTTGCAGTGTCTTAAGAAGCATCCTACCATTCCACTGAGTGAAGTCGAAAAGAAGCCTTCCACCAGCTTAAGGAACCTTCCTCCAATTTAAGTTCTTCTATTTTTTAACAGAAGACCTACTTAAGCTAGAAGGAGGTCACATTTGACCTAGCGGAGTGGTAGGCTACAGGCCAATGTAAGGCGAAGAAGTCACAACTAACCCGTTTTATTGGTTTAAATGGGACCTTTTGTACCCAGGACGGTGCATATCTTTTGTTCTAATCTGGTAGCAGTTGCTACCCAATAAAAGGGGCAGAAAAGAGCAACCAAAATGATTAGGGGACTAGAGCAACTTCCCCATAAGGAGCGGTTAAAACACTTAGGGCTGTTTAGCTTGGAAAGAAGGTGATTAGGGGGAGACATGATAGAGTCTATAAATTTATGCATGGTATGGAGAGAGTGGACAAGGAGAAGCTTTTCTCCCTCTCTCATGATACTAGAATGTGGGGTCATCTGCTGAAGCTGGAGGGTGATAGATTTGAAACAGACAAAAGGAAGTATTTCTTCACACAACTCATCATTAAATTGTGGAACTCCCTTCCCAAGGGTGTGGAGATGGCTGCCAACTTGGAAGGCTTTAAGAGGGGAGTGGACATGTTCATGGAGGAAAGGGGTATTCATGGCTACTAGTAAAAATGGATACTAATCATGATGCCTACCTATTCTCTCCAGGATCAGAGGAGCATGCCTATTATCTTAGGTGCTGTGGAACACAGGCAGGACAATGCTGCTGCAGTTGTCTTGTTTGTGGGCTTCCTAGAGGCATTTGGTTGGCCACTGTGTGAACAGACTGCTGGACCTGGTGGACCTTGGTCTGATCCAACATGGCCTTTCTTATGTTCTTATGCTCTCATGAGCTAATATCATCATATCATAATTGCACCCAACAAGTTGAGATATACTGTCTCCTGTCTGGTACCAGATATAAGCTGAGAGAGCACTGTATAACTCAGAGGTGTCAAGCTGAATTGTTACGAGGGCCGGATATGACATAAATGTCCCTTGGTTGGGCTGGCCATGCCTCGCCAGCCCAGGTTGAGAGTGGGGGGAGGGTGGCTGCCTCGGCTGGCTTGTGGGCCAGATAGAGCTCTCAAGGGGCCTGATCTGGCCCTTGGGCCTTATGTTTGACACCCCTGGGTATAACGTCTTAGCGCTGTTCAGTTCTGATATGCTAAAGTGTTGTATTAGCAGCTTGTATAACTTGCCCTGACCTCAAGACCCCAGCCTAGCCCAATCTCATCAGATCTTGGAAGCTAAGTAGGGTTGGCCCTGGAAGTATTTGGGTTGGAGACCACCAATACCAGGAATACCAAGGTCATGATAATAGAGGCTGGTAATGGCAAATCACCTCTGAGCATCTCTTGCCTTGAAAACCCCATGAGCTCGCCGTAAGTCAGATGTGATCTGATTCCAAAAGCAAAACAAAAACCTTACATTGCAGCAGTAATCAGGTCAAGTATTTGGGCGTCCTGTTGTTAGATTAAAGGGAATCATTTTGTGCGAACTAATGCACCTTTATTTGATAAGAATTCACAAGATTGTAAGTGGGAAGGAAGTGGGATGTTCTTAGTACAGCTTGATTGCATGTATCCATCATATACATATTGATAGGGTTGCCAACCTCTAGGTACTACCTGGAGATCTCCGGCTATTACAACCGACCTCCAGCCGGCAGAGATCAGTTCACCTGGATAAAATGGCTGCTTTGGCAATTGGACTCTACGGTGTTGAAGTCCCTCCCCTCCCTAAACCCCGCTCTCCTCAGGCCCCGCACCAAAAATCTCCTGTTGGTGGCGAAGAGGGACCTGGCAACCCTGCATATTGAACTCACACAGGCTGTGTCCAGACTCCCATTTCTGTGGGTGCAAAGACTTCTGCCAGTGGAGTATGATTTTCCTGCCTCTGTCCTCATACGGCAGCCACAAATGCCCCCTGAATTCCTTTTCCTGAGGGACGGGGGTAGGGTTGCCAACCTCCAGGTGGAAGCTGGAGATCTCCCGCTATTGCAACTGACCTCCAGGCGACAGAGATCAGTTCACCTGGAGAGAATGGTCTCTATGGAAGGTGGAATCTATGGCATTATAGCCTGCTGAGCTCCCTCCCCTCCCCAAACCCTGCCCTCCTCAGGCTCCGCCTTCAAAATCTCCAGGTATTTTCCAACCTAGAGGTGGCAACCCTAATGTAGAACCAAAGAAGATAGGTATGGTTGCACTTCCCCATCACCCTTTGGTATTACCTCCGTTGCAGAATGTCTTGACAGGGGAGTGTCCTGTCTCTGAGGATTTCAAAGAGCCGATAGGAAGGAGGGGAAAAAATTCAGGTGCCCGCCTGAATTAATTTGCATTTCCTGAAGGACCATCTCTGTTGGCTTCTGAGTGCTGGAGTCTCTGAGGAACCTATTATAGAGCTAGTCTTTTCCTGTACTAGTTAGAATGCTTTTAGGACTCATTTAGTACTAATGCTTTTACTACCTGTTTTAAAAGGGCACATCATAGTCTTCTATAGGTCTAGAGTAGCTCTAATTATAACTGCGCGCAAACCTGAATTCGGGAATGGAATAATGTAGGACCATAAAGACATACTCCTTCAAATGTGCATTATCATAAATATTTTTTTAATCATCACGCTATAATTTCTCTGCATGAACAAGAGGGCTGTCAAAACATGCAATAGGTAATTAATCCTCATGAAGTGTTGTTTGGTAAGCATACAATAGTGCCTACTTTTGGGGAAGCAGTGATAAGTGCATTCGTTTCAAAAGGGTTTAAATCTGCAGCTTAAGTGTCCACCGCAGGGGCTTAGGAAGGAAGGAAGGAAGGAAGGAAGGAAGGAAGGAAGGAAGGAAGGAAGGAAGGAAGGAAGGAAGGAAGGAAGGAAGGAAGGAAAGAGGTCTGCCTTCTTCCTGTCCACTGTTCATCAATGCCAGAACTATATTTTATGGAGAAGGCATGGCTGCCATAGGGTTGCCAGGTCCCTCTTCACAACCGCCGGGAGGTTTTTTGGGCGGAGCCTGAGGAGAGCGGGGTTTGGGGAGGGGAGGGACTTCAATGCCATAGAGTCCAATGGTCAAAGCAGCCATTTTCTCCAGGGGTACTGACCTCTATCTGCTGGAGATCAGTTGTAAATAGCAGGAGATCTTCTGCTAGTGCCTGGAGGTTAAGCAACCAAAATAAACACCACTGCACTGATACCACAGGTAAGGAGGAAAAGTGCAGGAATTGCTGGAATTACTGAGATATAACGGACAACACACAAGTGTGACAAAGTGTATCAAAGTGTACAAATTAACATATAACAAACACACAATATAATACAAAACTCTATCAAAGTCAAAGGACAAATTAACATATAACAAACACACAATATAATATAAAACTCTATCGAAGTCCAAGGATTTTGATAGAGTTTTTGTATTATATTGTGTTTGTTATATGTTAATTTGTACACTTGATACACTTTGATACACTTTGTCACACTTGTGTGTTGTCCATTATATCTCAGTACCTGGAGGTTGGCAACCCTCGGAATGGGAAAGCTCAGAACATGATGGCCTTTGGTATTCCTACTTGTTACAGGAGAGAAAAGGAAGCGAGGCAGGGCTGGTGTTTACAGCATCTTGTTCCAGTCTCCCTGGATAGATCATTCCTGGCTTCATTAGGTCATATTTTGTATAATTTAAAACCCTTGTGGGTATAACCTGTTCAGCTCTCTTTGAGGCCCAACAGCTGTCTGCACTCGGTGTGTTTAGTTCACGCACAGTTGTTTCTGTCCAGGAAAAACGGCAAAAGAACTTCATAAAGCTGATTTTGAAGCCTTAAAGCTACTCTTTTCTTCATACTGTCACGAAAAAATTTAGTGATCCAATAAGAATTCCAGATACTGTTGTCTCCCATACCTAACCATGGTCAGAGTTGGCCCTCATTATAGTAGCCCATTTTGGGTTGCCAACCTCCAGGTTGACTGAAAAGGCTAGATATCCGGGACTGCCTTTTGTGCATGTATCAGTTGTGCTATGAAGATTCATACACGTTGAATGCTGAACCATCTTGGGCAAGCATCTACTCTTCCATTACAGCCTGAAATTAACAAGGACATTTCTACCTTGTGGCTGGGAAGCTACATTGTTCCCTGGACTGGGAGAATTGGTGACTACAAGTGGACATAGCATATTGGACTATTAGTGGATTGCACATGAGGGGTTTTCTTTTTTGATCTTGATATTATATAGGATTGTGATTATTTGGTTTGTGCTTTACACTTGTGACTAATAACATAGAATACTGTACTTACCTTCTGAGCTGTTTATTCCTATACCTATACTGAGTTCATACTATAACCTCCAGGTACCAGCTGGAGATCTCCTGCTATTACAACTGATCTCCAACCAATAGAGATCAGTTCACCTGGAGGAAATGGCCGCTTTGGCAATTAGACTCTATGGCGCTGAAGTCCCTTCCCTCCCCGAACCCCACCCTCCTCAGGCTCCGCCCCAAAAACCTCCCGCCAGTAACAAAGAGGGACCTGGCAACCCTACCGCTTTTACCAGCTAGAGCAGTGTTTCCTGTGAGACCAGAAAGTAAGGAAAAGGGGGGGGTGGACTTTTCAGGGATCAGGGAATACCATCTCTTTCAGCCCACTGGTGTAAACTAAACAAAAAAAAACTTTGTGCTTGGTGTAGATGTTTCCCTGCAGTTGTTCCTTTTGGCTAGTCCACAGGTGGTAGTCCACAGGTAGAGCCAATTGAGCATCCCTCAGGTTGCTGGTTGAAGAATGACTTGTGTACTTGACTCCTGGTAGACAACTCTCTAGTTGCTGGTGGAAGAATGACTTGTGCACTTGACTCCTGGCGATCACTTTCCATCACGAGCCTCAGAATATGAGCCCTGTAATTGCTTGCAGTACATTCGTTTTGTAAAATAACTTCCTTCACTTTTAGGAGCACCTCATGTATCACCTGGAGTTCAATTAGACTACATTGGAAGCAAGCCAGTGCCTTTAAAATACCAAGAGCCCTTTCTGGGAAACATCTGGCAAAGCTCTAACTGAACCACCTTTAGAAAATTAGTCTGCCAAAAACTCTGAAGGGAAGTGAAAAACTGAATGGTGGTGTCAAATGCGTTTTTTGCAAAATGAGAAACTAACGAGATATGAATGTGCTGGCAGCCGTCCAAGGGTATTTCAGCATGGATGTTCAGTGCATTCACACAGCACATATGCACTGGGGACCCTGGCTCCATACAGATGGTAGGTGAAATTGTAATGCTGAACAGTCTAATCTGCTGGTATGCCGCTATTAGTAGGGGTTGCCTTCGGATATTAATTAATCAAAACCCAAACTCATAAAAATGCTCCATTTGTTAATATAGCTATTATAATGCAAACTGCCCCCCCCCCCCGCAAAAAAAAGACATGGTAATATTTGGAAATCTTCAGATCTCGCTGCGTTCTGGCACCCTGCTGTCTGGTTTAGAGTTCATGGAGGTCAGAGGGAGAGAGAGGAAAGGGCAATTCAAAATCATAGAGTTGGAAGGTACCAACAAGGTCATCTAGTCCAACCCCCTGCACAATGCAGGAAATTCACAACTACCTCCCCCCCTACATCCCCAGTGATCCCCATCCATGCCCAGAAGATGGCCACGATGCCCTCCCTCTCATGATCTGCTTAAGGTCATAGAATCAGCATTGCTGATAGATGGCCATCTAACCTCTTCTTAAAAACCTCCAGGGAAGAGAGCGTACCACCTCCCGAGGAAGTCTGTTCTACTGAGGAACAGCTCTAACTGTTAGAAAATTCTTCCTAATGTCTCGACGAAAACTCTTTTGATTTAATTTCAACCCGTTGGTTCTGGTTTGACCTTCTGGGGCAACAGAAAACAACTCAGCACCATCCTCCATATAACAGCCCTTCAAGTACTTGAAGATGGTTCTCGTATCCCCTCTCAGTCTTCTCCTCTTCAGGCTAAACATACCCCGGCTCCTTCAACCTTTCCTCATAGGACTTGGTCTCCAGACCCCTCACCATCTCCGTTGCCCTCCTCTGGACACGTCTACATCTTTCTTAAATTATTTCTTAAATTATTAAATTATTTCTTAAATTATTTCTAAAAATATATGTGACTGAGAAGGATTATTGCCAGTTAGCAGAATTATACGTAGATCTTGCCACCAAAATGACTGTGCCAATATGCAGCACGGTTTATACCAATTAGATTGCCGGCTCACTGGCCCGGGGAGGGTTTTGTGACACAGCCATTGACGCCTGTTTGTCTGCTAGTCTGTTCTCTCTGCTCTCGTGATGCACCTGCTTGCACAAAGGCCAAGGTTTTGATTGCAGATGCTGGCATGTAGGCAGACCGGAGGAGGCAAATTTAGGCAAACGCTATACCTCTCCCCTCTGGGCACCTGGGGCCATCTGCATGCTGTATGGAATGCCTGTGTATTGCAACCAGTGACAAAAGAGAGTGATACAGAATGGCACAGCTCAGGGCCAAACCAGACAACCCGTAAGAGCAAAATGTTTTCCTGAGAGATAACGGGGATTAGAAGTGCAGCTGCTTAGTCAATAGGGTGGCCAACCTCCAGGTGGTGGCTGGAAATCTCCTGCTATTACAACTGATCTCCAGGCGATAGAGATCAGTTCACCTGGCAGAAAATGGCTGCTTTGGCTTTTGGACTCTATGGCATCGAAGTCCCTCCCCTCTTCAAACCTTGCCCTCCTCAGGCTCTGCCCCCAAAATCTCCAGGAATTTCCCAACCTGGGGGGTGAGAGATTCAAAACAGATAAAAGGAAGTTTTTTTTTCACACAACGCATAGTTACATTGTAGAACTCCCTGCCCCAAAATGTGGTGATGGCTGCCAATTTGGAAGGCTTTAAGAGGGGAGTGGACATATTCATAGAGGAAAGGGGTAGGGGTATTCATGGCTACTAGTTAAAATGGATGCTAGTCATGATGCATACCTATTCTCTCCAGGATCAGAGGAGCATGCCGAATATATTAGGTGCGGTGGAGCACAGGCAGGACGGTGCTGCTGCCGTCGTCTTGTTTGGGGGCTTCCTAGAGGCACCTGGTTGGCCACTGTGTGAATAGACTGCTGGACTTGATGGGTCTTGGTCTGATCCAGCAAGGCTTTTTCTTATGTCCTTATGTAACCTGGAGCTGGCAACCCTAACCAAACAGGATATTAGGGTGGACTAAACGTCTTTTCCCCTTGGTGAAAAAAGGAGTAGCTGGCAATAGGGTTGCTCCTCGCCATATTCCCAAGGGTCAACAGGATTCTCGGGATCAGCATTGGGGAGGGGGCTGCAGAAAGCAGGGGGGGAGATAGGAAAGATTTGTTCTTCTAGCAGAGACCCACTGATGGTCCATTTGATTCAAGACAGTATCAGAGACTATCCTGTGAAGGGGGGTATTGATGTTTTTTTAAAAAAAAATACAGCCACACCAAGAAAATGAAAACCTTTCTGCGTACAACTGCAGCAGGCAAAAATATTCAGCTCTGTTAAAAAAAGGCTGAGAGCAATAAAAATGAAAAGTGGTCTTTGAGGGGTTGATTTACGAGGAAAGATTTCCAGAGATAAATATGTATACTTTGGGCAAATATTGACTTAGCAAGTGTATGGCAGCTGTCTGCCAGTATTTGAAAGATGTAAACATGAAAAAGAAGGGTGGGGGAGTCCAACTGCATATAAACAGGGATATCTGGCCCAAAAAGAGCGAAGAAATATTGTGCTAAAGAACAGAAGGGAAATTCTTGACACTGAGGTACGTTTGATACTGACAGGAACTCATGGCCGTTTTGGCACCTGAACCATTTTAAAATGAGAATAGAAGCCGTGATGGAGAATATATACAGCAAGTTAAAAACCTCGCTGGCAAGGGACTGGTTGGCCCCAAAGATTTTTTTTCCTAGCACTAATTTTGGTGTGTGTGTGTGTGTAAATGATATATTTATTATGTATAAATATCAAAACATTAGGAAATGTATATGCTCTGTGCCTGTAATATACAACTGGGTAAGAGACGCTTCACAGTAACCAAATCCCTACACCGTAAATAGGTTTGTAGAAAAAACATGTTTTAGTTCATTACAAGGCAGGTACTACAGGTGGGTTTCATAGGATAATTTGTGTGAAATGGCTTCAAGTGGCCAACAGAGCAATATACAGACTAGGGAAGAAAAATACCCCATACAATACATAATTATAATGACAACTGCATTTTTAAATAGAATTAAAAATATAATATATATATATATACAGTATTGTAATGCTATAGCAGTTATACCGAGTTCCTTCAACTTGGAACTAATTTCTGTGATCACAAATAGATAAAAGGTGCGGTAAATTCGGGAAAAGTTTCCTCTCCCCTACATTCACACACCCATCAAGGAAAGAATAGTTTGGAGATAAAATTTCCCCCAACTGTTTGCTATTTGATAATATCTCATCAAAAGAAAGGCCAGGCCAGTGCATGGGTAGGAATTACGCAGACACGACAGAAGACATGTTAAAAAAAAATTATTCCAATAAGCCACAATAAAAATTTAAACAGGAGGTACAGCAGGCAGCAGATGCTGGCCGAACAGTTAGAGCAATAATTTACAAAGTGTACTGTCTGTGGTTTTTGCAGAGGACTCGTCTGTGCGGGCAGGTAAGAGATACGAGCGTGCTACGTGTTCTCAGCAAGAAAGCCAAAGTTCAGTGAATGTATAAGCTTGGTTGGGTGGAATGTCACAGACTGGCTTTCTTTAGTGTCAGCAGAAATCGGTCGCATTTAGAAAACGGAAGGGAAAAAATGGTTGCAGCGCTGACACCAAACAGAGGGTGGCCAACCTCCAAGTACTAGCTGGAGATCTCCTGCTGTTACAACTGGACGTGTTTATGGAGGATAGGGCTACTAGTAAAAATGGCTACTAGTAAAAATGGATAGTAGTCCTGATGCATACCTATTCTCTCCAGTATCAGAGGAGCATGCCTATTGTGTTAGGTGATTTGGAACACAGGCAGGACGGTGCTGCTGCAGTCGTCTTGATTGTGGGCTTCCTGTTTGGCCACTGTGTGAACAGACTGCTGGACTCAATGGACCTGGGTCTGATCCACCATGGCTTTTCTTATGTTCTTATATTCTTAAGATACTTGCCAGAACATACCGTACAGAAGCATTATCACCAAAGCCCTATGACTGTTGTGTCTTCTTTCAGCAATAGATACAAATCTTCTTTCAATTTAAGAAGCATGTGGAGTGAAAAAATCACACAAAGCCAGCTGGGACTGGGTGACCTTGGGCTAGTCACACATTCTCAGCCCCAACTTGAGCCCAAGGATTTCTGTGGTGGCAAACGGTTGGCCGGCCATCGCAGTGACGCTCTTGCCAAAGTGGACTGAATTAAATTATTTGGAATTGATAATGCTCAGATAGATTAAGCCATGAGTGGGTTTTGTTTGGACTGTTTTTATTAATATATCTTCAAGGAGAATGTCATTTGCTGGAACCTGTAAAGAGGTTCAAGTTGCCAAGTGTCCAATCCGCTGCAGAAAACCCACCGCTGATCTGCAGAAACTCATTTTCTTGCTATCAGCTCGTACGCGACTGCAAAAGCCTGCCAATATTTTTCACTCTTTATGTCCTATGTGGTTGGAGGAT
Source organism: Euleptes europaea (assembly GCF_029931775.1). Lineage (NCBI taxonomy): Eukaryota > Metazoa > Chordata > Lepidosauria > Squamata > Sphaerodactylidae > Euleptes > Euleptes europaea. Next base: position 12,914,949 of record NC_079327.1, on the reverse strand, counting down.
AATTTCTTGAACTGCTCAACGCAGAGGGCGAGAGACAAGCATAACAGGATTGATGGAAAATCTTTCTTCATTGTAGTTGGAGAAAGGAAGCAAATAAACTCTTTAAGTGTTATTCGTCTATTCCTTTTATTGTTGTTTCTTCCCAAGCTGTTTGGCTGACAACGTACTTGACGGTTCATCAGCCTATCGATGCATATCCGGGAAAGGGACAGGGGCCGATTGTAGCCCTGATCCAGCAGCTCTGATGCACGCAATTGCAAATGCTCCCCAATGTGAACACTGAACTCCCATGCGAACGGCAGGTTTGCCAAGCGTTTAAATTATTTTTAAATGACTATATATAAGCAGTCTAAAATGGTTTTCTGCAAGTCAGCTTCTTCCCACAGTGACAGGGCTGTGTATAAATTCCTAGCCAGTGTGGTGTAGTGCTTAAGAGCGGTAGCTTGGAGCGGTGGACTCTGATCTGGAGAACCAGGTTCGATTCCCCACTCCTCGACATGAGCAGCGGACGCTAATCTGGTGAACTGGGTTGGTTTCCCCACCCCTTCACACAAAGCCAACTGGGTGACCTTGGGCTAGTCACACTCTCTCAGCCCCACCTACCTCACAGGGTGTCTGTTGTGGGGAGGGGAAGGGAAGGTGATTGTAAGCCGGTTTGATTCTTCCTGAAGTGGTAGAGAAAGTTGGCATACAAACGGAAGCTGACTGAGAGCTCGAGCAGGCGAGGCCTCCTTATATGCCAGGAAGCTGGACCTGAGTGAAAACCCCAGGTGTGGCCTCAAGGAGGCCCACCCACTGGGAGCCTCGATCCCTATTGGCTCGTTCAAACGAGGCTTCCAGCCAAACGGGGCGGTCACACAGCCCTAACACATGGCGATGGACTAGATGCCGCATTAACGCATCGCCACCGCCCTGATCGGACACGGGGAAGCCCGGCTCCGGCCAGCAGCCCTGGGCGGGCTCCCTGGGCGGGCTCCCCTCTGGCTCGACCACACCCTCCCCAGCACCACCCGGCAACCTGGGGATATGCAGTGAGTCGAAGCCGCTTAAGTCGGCATATAAAAACCAACTCTTCTTCTTCTTCTTCCAATATGTGCTAATACAGGAAGAAAAAAATTGCTCTTCTGTCAACATTGTTAATACCCCAAACAACTCCATCTCTTAGACCAGAAACTACCCCCGCACACGCTTGAGATATTGATCACATTTGCCAAAACAAGGCATGGTCCATTTCCTGGCTTTGTGCCTACCATGAATGCCCAAAGCTGCATGAGTAGAGTTGCCAGGTTCCTCTTCACCACTGGCGGGAGGTTTTTGGGGCGGAGGCTGAGGAGGGTGGGGTTTGGGGAAGGACTTCAATGCCATAGAGTCCAATAGCCAAAGCGGTCATTACTCCAGGTGAACTGATCTCTATTGGCTGGAGATCAGTTGTAATAGTAGGAGATCTCCAGCTAGTACCTGGAGGTTGGCAACCCTATCCGGAACAGTGATGTACGTGTGCAAAGTTTAATATCGCAGTGTTTGTTCCTTGGCATTGTTGTTAGCCTGGCCTTGAAATCTTCTCTTCATGAAAGAAAGATCAGTCAACCTAACCCTTCGGGTCTGAAACCATGCTGTTCTTCAGCACCAGAAGGCAGCCAAGCAGTTGCCATTTGCCATAAATAACATCTTTGATTTGAAAGATAAACCATATGCCCCTTTTAAAAAGCAGGACGTCTTGGCAGGGCTCCTAATAGTGATTTTGGGGGAGGGGGTGGAATCGGGAGTTGGGGGAGAAGATCTGCACATAATGAAACGTAGCACAAAGCAGGGTTGTCTGTCTCTCGCTCCTTGAATTCCATTTGTAGATTTGAAAATGTCTTCTGATTAATGCATTTTGTGTCTTAAAGCGCTCAGTTTATTGAAGCAATGAATGGCTGCATTTGAACGGGATTATTTGAATTGTGTACGGTAATTGAATTAATGACAATTACCGTTTTGCATTTATTTCCATTTTCATTGACTCCTTAGTTTTGTTTTCTTTTTAAACTGAATTGTTTTTTAAAAAATCTTAATGATGCAAAGGCTTAAATGCCTTTCTTTAGTTTATTGATCTCTGACCGTAAAGCTCGGAATGAGTGCTAATATTTAGAAGCAAAATATTTGACTATTTAGAGAACAGCTCGTTCAACCATAAATATTAATTTCACTGGGGAGAACTACGCACATTTGTACTCTGTGCCTTTGCAATCAATGGGACCTCACAGGGCTTGCATTTTCCTCCATGGCATATTTCTTCTTCTAAAAAATTAATTATTCCTTTACCTGTACCTGTTTGAAAAGAACCTCCTTGTCTTTACATCTTAGCTTCGCTAAGGTCCAGGGATCCAAATTGCCTTCTGTTTAGACTAATGGTCAAAAATTTTGGCTTGGATCCCACCTAGAATTTCCATAGACCCAAATGGGGGGGGGGGGGGCGTGCTGATCTATCCCTCCACAGCAGCCAACTCCAATACACACTAAATAATGTTCATTGGAGAGAATATAAGAACATAAGAAAAGCCATGTTGGGTCATCAAGGGCCATCAAGTCCATCAGTCTGTTCACACAGTGGCCAACCAGGTGCCTCTAGAAAGCCCACAAACAAGATGACTGAAGCAGCATTATCCTGCCTGTGTTTCACAGCACCCAATATATTCGGCATGCTCCTCTGATCCTGGAGAGAACAGGTATGCATCATGACTAGTATCCATTTTTACTAGTAGCCATGAATACCTCTCTCCTCCATGAACATGTCCACTCCCCTCGTAAAACCTTCCAAGTTTCACTTTCAGACATGTCAAATAATGCACTTTCAATCCACTTTCAATGCACTTTGAAACTTGGCAAAATCCACTTGCAAACTATCGTTAAAGTATACTGAAGGTGGATTGAAAGAGCATTATTTGGCATGTGGAAGTGCCCTAAGAAAGCCTTTCATCATGAGATGCTGGAGCCCATGAAATCTGCACAGGGCTCTTTGCCACTTTTTACAGAATCAGCTCTATGGTTCCCCTGATTCTGGCTTGCAAATAAATATTCCTTCTTCGTGCCCTTTCCACACTACTCCAGATTTGTATATCGATTCAGAGTGGCTTATATATCACTTTAGAAAGGAAAGGGAGAAATTATGTGCTAGAGGAAAAAGGGTTCCTTTCTGCAATCTTTTCATTCCCCCAAGCCAACAGAGGAGAAGTTGGCTCGGGGCCCAGTATACTCATAGATGGCCCATAATTCAGCATTAGTTTTACAGTTTCCCATTAAAACATCTCTAATCCTCCCCATGTATAATAAGTCAGTGTTGTGAGACTTCATTCTTCTTTCAAGAGGAGAAATGTCGTCCCATGATTTACCAGTCATGAAAACCGCACTGGAGGGGTGGGGACAAAGAACACGAGAAATGGCCTACGATTTCTTTGCGGTATAAAGGTGAGAACTGGCTGCAGTTCCCAAGAAAGACAGAAAGCCAGCGTGCTTCTCCGCATTATCAATCTACCCATTAACTTCTAGAGAAATATGCAGCTGAGCTCGTTTACATTTTCAGGAAATCCCATCTCTGCATCAACATTTTAAAATTCAGCATGAAGTTCTTTAGGAACCTTTGGATGCTACTTTCTCCTCCCATCTCAACAGAATTAAGGGCTGGCTCAACATTTTTTAATTTTTTTTTTGTAGCAATGGTCAAATTAAAATTTCCCCTTTTTTAGTTTTCTTAAGTGCCGACAAGCATAACAATTAGGATTGCCAACTTCCAGGTAATAGCTGGAGATCTCCTGCTATTACAACTGATCTCCAGCCAACAGAGATCAGTTCACCTGGAGAAAATGGCCACATTGGCCATTGGACTCTATGGCATTGAAGTCCCTTCCCACATCCTGCCCTCCTCAGGCTCTGCCCCAAAAACCTCCCACCGGTGGTGAAGAGGGACCCTGGCAACCCTAATAACAATAGTATGTTAACAGTGCAATCCTAAATAGAGTAATACACTGAAAGAGTTGTACATTGATTTCAGTAGATTTAGAAAGCTGGAAGTCTATTTAAGATTGCATATTAAACTATCATGGATTGAATGGGATACTATTTTCTGATACTCATTTGGAACGTCTGCCATTTCTGCACTTCCTTTCCTTGATGCAGCGAAGACCAAAACATTCTCAGTTGCCCACCCTGGACTACCAAGGTTATTAAGGATATTTTTGACAATCTAATCTAGTTCAATGTGACCAGAAATACAGGCAGCAGCATGCTTTCTATCTCTTTCTAAGGCATTTACAAAGTTTACAGTTCAGTCCTATGCATTTACTCTTCTTTAAGCCCACTGACATCAATGGTCTCGGAATGGATTAATTCTGCATAGGATTGCCCTGTTAGACAGATGCATTTGAATTTTGGCACCCCCAAACAATTGCTTGGTGGTGGACGGGGCCGTCAAGTCACAGCTGACTTATGACAACCTTAAACATGTGTACCCAGAAGTAAATCCCATTGAGCTGAATGGGACTTACTCCTTACTACGTGCGCTTGGGATTGCAGCCTTAGGATTCACACCATGAGGCTTACACGTTTTTTCAGCATTTCTGTAAAAGGTGGTCAAAGCTTTGAGTACAAAGCTGAATGTTATTGGCATTCAGTCTAGTACGGAGGTCAAAGGGAGCTCTCCACTTGGAGCGATGAATGTTCTTTTTTTAATATAGAGAAAAGGAGCCCACTGCTTGAATGTGCTTTGAGGGTAGAATGATAGACAGCATATAGTTTTGGAATGATGAATTTGCTGGCAGGGTCAAAGGTGGTTCGAGGCGCCCTGAAAATACAGTAGCATGCACGTCCCTGCCTTCTTTTTGATTCTACATAATGTAATACTCTTGAGTGTGGCGCCGTGTAATTAGACAAACGAGCTTGCCTAACCCCAGCATAGCCCTCCAATACGTCTTCTGACAGACGGCATCCAGCTGCATTTTGTAGAAAGCGCCGAGCATAAAACATGGCTTGTACCTGGACGTCATGGCAGGAATCCAATATTTATCCCCTGTTTGTATGGCAAGGAAATGGGGGTCTTTGGGGGTCAGAGAGAACAGATGCTTTAATTATAGGATCCCACTATATCACATCAAAGTTTTTCACCAGCTTGTGCAAAACTCCAGACTGTACCCGGCGGGTTCATTTCGACCCGCTTTCATTTCTTCTGATGGATGTCTACGTATGAATTGTCTAGCAAATTATATGTTTCAGGTGTCAAGAATAAAAGGGACATTTTCTCCTGTGCTGCGTGAGGCAATTGTCTATGACATCTAATATTAATGCAGTTTTTAAGCCCGGCTGCCTCCTCCCCCTCCTTCTTAGATAAGTACAACCGGAGATTGGTTTTCTGGAGAAAAGTTTTCTACATTTTTTCTGACTATTGCATATGGAGCCTGGTGGCCCTTGTGAGGGCAGAAAGACAAGATATAAATGTTGTAAATAAATAATAATAATAATGCATGAAGGATCTTTGCATGGTTCTTGTAGGTTATCCGGGCTGTGTGACTGTGGTCTTGGTATTTTATCACACAGCCCGGATAACCTACAAGAACCAATGCACTCTGACTGTGAAAGCCTTCGACAAGATCTTTGCATGATCTTTGCAGAAAAGAGCAACCAAAATGATCAGGGGACTAGAGCAACTGCCTCTTGAGGAGCGGTTAAAACACTTAGGGCTGTTTAGCTTGGAAAGGAGGCGGTTAGGGAGAGGCATGATAGAGGTCTATAAAATTATGCATGGTATGGAGAGAGTGGACAGGGAGAAAATCATAATCTCATAATACTAGAATGTGGGGTCATCTGCTGAAGCTGCAGGATGAGAGATTCAAAACAGATAGAAGGAAGTATTCCTTCACACAATGCATAGTTAAATTGTGGAACTCCCTGCCTCAGGATGTGTTGATGGCTGCCAATTTGGAAGACTTTAAGAGGGGAGAGAATGTGTTCATGGAGGAGAGGGGTATTCGTGGCTACTAGTAAAAATGGATACCAGTCATGATGCATACCTATTCTCTCCAGTGTCAGAGGAGCATGCCTATTATATGAGGTGCTGTGGAGCACAGGCAGGATGGTACTGCAGTTATCTTGTTTGTGGGCTTCCTAAAGGCACCTGGTTGGCCACTGTGTGAACAGACTGTTTATGTTCTTATGATGTTGTAGCCCTCTCCCGGGCGCCATCGTGCCCACTAGCCCCTCCCATGACCCCCAACCTCCCACCATGCCTTACAGTGCAATTCTAAGAAGGTCTACTGAGAATCCCACTCAAGTCAACTCAATGGGGCTTCTTCCCAGGGGTGTGTTCTCAAGATTGCACTATTACAGACTGAATATTAGAGGTAAATGTACCAATGACTAGGGTTGCCAACCTCCAGGTGGGACCTGGAGTGCTCCAGGAATGACAACTGGTCTCCCGACTACAAAGATCATTAGCCCTGGAGAAAATGGTGGCTTCAGAGTGGTAGACTGCATGGCATCATCTCAGCTGAGCTCCCTTCCCAAACTCCACCCTCCACATTATCCACCCCAAAATCTCCAGGAATTTCCCAACATGGAGTTGGCAAGCCTACCACTGACTGCACTCAGATGAAAGGCCTACAGGTGCACCTCAGACAGATAGCGTGGTGTAGTGGTTAAGAGCGGTGGTTTGGAGCGGTGGAGTCTGATCTGGAGAACCGGGTTTGATTCCTCCACATGAGTGGCAGAGGCTAATCTGGTGAACCAGGTTCGTTTCCCCACTCCTACACACGAAGCCAGCTGGGTGACCTTGGGCAAGTCACAGCTCTGTTAGAGCTCTCTCAGTCCCACCTACCTCACAGGGTGATGGTTGTGGGGAGGGGAAGGGAAGGTGATTGTAAGCCAGTTTGAGTCTCCCTTAAATGGTAGAGCAAGTCGGCATATGAAAACCAACTCTTCTTCTCATTCACCACAGAGAAACATGCCAGTCATGCCGGACAGACTTGCGCTAAGAGGCCACAGTCAACAGGCGGCACTAACACAGGTGTATGTGCCTGAACACAAAGGCACATGTGATAAATCCCAGTCTATGATCCAACAGACCATACCACAACACAACAGTGATGCTTAGCTTCCCTGCACACCCAGACGGTCGGACCAGAACCAAAGGGTTGAAATTAAATCAAAAGAGTTTCCATCTAGACATTAGGAAGAATTTTCTAACAGAGTGGTTCCTCAGTGGAACAGGCTTCCTTGGGAGGTAGTAAATGCTCCTTCCCTGGAGGTTTTAAAGCAGAGACTAGATGGCCATCTGTCCGTAATGCTGGTTCTATGACCTTAGGCAGATCATGAGAGGGAGGGCATCGTGGCCATCTTCTGGTCATGGAGTAAGGGTCGCTGGTGGTGTGGGGAGGAGGTAGTTGTGAGTTTCCTGCATTGTGCAGGGGGTTGGACTAGACAACCCTGGTGGTCCTTTCCAACTCTATGATTCTATGATTCTACACCTATGGGCCCTGTGCACAGTTGGAACAATGCGTACCTTATGCATGCACACTTTGGTAAGACTTAAGTTGTCTTCAGTATTTCCTTGCTCATCCTTTCTCTTACTAATAGCACATTTAAGTAGACTCGGGTTTTTTGACAGCTGTGCCACAATGCACTCCATCCTTCCATACAGGAGACATGCCTGGTTTCTGTTATCCCTCCACACGATGAGGGCTGTGACCATGGCTCAGTGGTAGAGCATCTACTTTGTGGTCCCGGTTTCAATCTCTGGAATTTCCAGTTTAAAAAGGTCTGGTGTGTCAACAACCTCTGCCTGAGACCCTGGAGATCCAATGCCAGGATGGACAGAGCTGAACTTGATAGACCAATGGTCTGAAAGACCTCTTCCTGTGACCATGGAGAGCTGCTGCAGGTCAGAATAGGCAGTACTTACCCAGATAGACCAGTGGTTAGCCTCAGTATAAGGCATCTTTGTGTGCTTGTTGTGGGAACGGACCATGGCTCAGTGGCAGAGTATCTACTTTGCACTCAGAAGGTCCAGGGTTCGATCCCTGGTTCATGTCCAGTTTTAAAAGATCAGGTAGGAGGTGATGTGAAAGAGCTTCACCTGACACCTTGGAGAGCTGCTTCAGTCAGATTACTGGCCTTACGGTCTGACCAAATAAATATAAGGCAGCTTCACGTGTTCACGGTTCTGAAGCTTTGTTATCTTTGGCTGGACACATTTTCATCTAGACACTTCAGTTGCTGATTGTCTGACGGCTGGCTCCTTTGTTTTCTAACAGATGCTATGCTTTTGGTAGCGGAGAGATTAGAGGGACCATTCAACATCGAATCGGTTATGGATCCTATTGACGTCAAAATTTCCGAAGCTATCATGAACATGCAAGAAAACAGTATGCAGGTCTCAGCAAAGGTATACAGAACGTTTTTAGTACTAAAAGCCTCCGCCTTATAAACAGTTTATACTGTTGCATTTTGGGGGAGGGGATGCCTGTAAGATTCTTAAATGTAGGTGTTTTCCTAGCTTTGCAGGTCTTGTGTATAGGGTGAAATGTGGGTCTTGAAGTGGCAACTGGGGGGATGATATATGAGGAATGTTTGGCTTGGAGACTGCTGGTGCAAAGATTCCCAACAGGAAAGTGTGGGTCCAGTGAGCAACGAACCTCAGGTAAAATTCCCATGCATAAATGACCTATACCAGTATGTTACTTGCTCACTTATATTACTGTTCTTTTGACTCAAAGGTCTTGAACAGATCAAAATATAATCCCTCTTGCAAGCAATCACTGCAGCTAAATATTCAGAGACTGTTAAGCTACTTTTCCGATCCTTATCAGGAAAGAAAAACTAGACAGTTTTTTGAGATGGTAAACTCACATAACCTATTAAGAGGGAGGACAAATAAATACTTTTCTCTCAAATCAGACCCGATTTCACATAAAATATGTGCTAAGGACTCAAGCTGACCAGATCCATATTTACAAACTCTGCCCGAATACACTGTGCCTGGGAATCGGCCTTCCAGTATGGCTAAGGGGAAAGAATTTAACTGAGCGGGCATAAATTCTCTTCTATAATGAAGGATCGTTAAGTCTTTTATGTAGCTGAGAACAGCACAAGAGAGGGGAACTCCAAAGAACACTGGTGAACATATATGCCAAATAGGTACTTGAACGCCAAATAGGTACTCAGTAAGGTACTTGTTCTGTCCAAATTCAGTTCTGAGAGCATTATTTGTTTTATAATGTCCATATCTTTATCATCGAATCCTAACCATTGGAGTATATCCTTGGTGGTGGCAGAAGGCCTGGGCCAAGAGCCATAGTGGAGAGGTGCCAGACTAGCTGCCTGCCACCCCCATTGAAGAACTAAAGCAGTACATCCTTTCAGGATCTTGGCCAAAGATCCTCAGGAGCTCCAGCACCTGCCAGCAGAGCAGTTGGGCCCAGTTGCCTCCCATCCTACTTACGTTGAGGCCTGGGCACACTACCTTGCTGGATCGAGAACCGTGTTTGATTCCCCACTCCTCCACATGAGCAGCAGACTCTAATCAGGTGAACTGGATTTGTTTCCCCACTCCTCCACATGAAGCCAGCTGGGTGACCTTGGGCTACTCACAGCTCTCTTTGACCTTTCCAAGCCTCACCTACCTCACAAGGTGTCTCTTGTGAGGAGAGGAAGGGAAGGATATTGTAAGCCAGTTTGATTCTCCTTAAAAGGTAGCGAAAATCAGCATATAAAAACCAAATCTTCTTCTTCTTCAACCAGTCCTCCAGACACAAGCCTTGTGCTTCGGGTTGCCAGGTCCCTCTTCACAACCGGCAGGAGGTTTTTGGGGAGGAGCCTGAGGAGGGCAGGGTTTGGGGAGGGACTTCAATGCCATAGAGTCCAATTGCCAAAGCGGTCATTTCCTCCAGGTGAACTGATCTCTATTGGCTGGAGATCAGTTGTAATAGCAGGAGATCTCCAGCTAGTACCTGGAGGTTGGCAACCCTACTTGTGCTCCAAGCTTGGCCCACCCTTGAGCCAAAGGGTCCAATATCACTGCAGAGGAAACCTGACTGGGCCTGGCTGCAGAGTGCAGGACATGTTTCTCAGGTTTCTCAAGATCCTCTGCATGTTTGAATCCTGATAGTTCTCAGGCACCAGATGCTTAGAGGGATCCATCCAGGTCTTCTTCACCAGTGGCTACAGGCAACAGGGCCTGATTACTTTGTATTCCCAGGTTTGGCCCCCTTCAGGGTTTCCATTTCAGCAAAGCCTTTTCTGACAGGCTGCTGCTAGCTACAAGTCAGATACAGGTTGTTCATGGTCAGCCTGAATCATGGCAAAATGTAATGCATGACCGTGCCAGATAGCTATTGATCTAGATTCACACAACCAATTGATTTGGGCTTATCTGGGGCAAGCTTGTGGCATGTGAGGGTCACCTGGGTTTCCTACATGTGACTACCTTCCAAAAGATAACATGTGGAAGGTGATTTAATGAAACATCCACTTCACTTCATTTTAAAGTCTTTCAGGAGCATGGCATGATGTTCCACAGCCTCTAACCACAGTCTTTCATTCTGGCCTAGCTCTGTCTAGAATTTGACACATCAACAAAAAGAATCAATGGGAATCAATTTCCTCCATTATGTTTTCAGCTTGCAAGCCTTGCCCATCTCTAACGATAACCACATTGAGGCTGTTATGACACAATCATCCTTGTTATATGTCATCTCCTTCTGAGCCAATAGGAATCTACCCAATGTGCCTCCTTCAATTTAAGTTCTTAAGACTTGCTTTGTACACTCTCATTTAAATAGGCTCCACCTCAGTTCTCTAATGCAAGCTGCTTGCTAATGACCTAAGGGGTGGATTAGATTTTAAACAGGGAGACAACTGTGACTTAGTAGTAGAGCATCTGCTTGGCATGTAGAAGGTGCTGTATAGTGGGCATAATACTGAGTTTGGATTGCAGGTAACACAAGATGAAATCTGTCCTCAATTTATATAGCTTGGTGGGTGGCCTTGAACACGCCAGCAAAATCTACCGCAGTATTATTTGTTTTTTAAAAAAATCTGTTCATGTATTGATCGCGAGGTTGTTGGCAGATCACTTTGATCAGGGATTAACCACTGCTAGATTCCCATTTGGGGATGAAACTTTGGTGTAACTCGATATGGTTCTTCCAGGTCTTTCAAGGGTGCGGACAACCCAAACCAGCTCCTGGAATACGATCTTCCCGTTCTATTCCTGATAACTTTAATAACCGTTTCCGACCCTACAATCCTGAGGAGAGGCCAACGACGGCTGCTGGTACGAGCTTGGATAGGCTGGTAAGTCATTATTTTAATAATAAAGAGATCTTGACTGTCCTCAATTGGTAGGAATCCATTTCGATAACTGACTCTTCCCACACCTTTGGATTACCATAGTTGCTGTATGAAGAAGAGTGATTGTATAATGAATAGCTGTTTCTTCTCGCCTGTCTTCATGCAGTATCGTTGCAAATCCTTAAAAACCAGGGTTTTAGTCTGCTAGAGCCTTAGTAATCGTTAATCTTGTCTCGTTTTTGTTCTTAACTGTGGGTTGGGTTTGTTACTCTGTAATGGCTCTAATGTTTCACCATATGGCAACCGAAGCAGCTGCGTAATAATAGCAAAAATTGTTTAATATCATTTTAGCAACTGATAGTCTTATACAATGAACATTTACAAAAACTACGGATACTGCAAAATGACAGTGCGATCTTACAGGCCTGGCTTAATCGTATACAAAATCAAACAAATCAGTGTTGTGCAAGCTATCAAGTTATCAAAACAAAACACTAGGCTATAAAGTCTTATGAGCTGTATTCACAATGGATGACAATCAATGTGACAAGAAAGCAAATTACATATAATATACAGATAATGAGCGCAACAGCGCAAAAACTCAACCCCCAACGGAGGTGAAAGAGAACCTGAGAGTTCAACAGGAAAGTCCGTGTTTATATTGTAGATAATCTTCTGTCAAGGGACAAAAAAAGTCAAGGTCAGGTACATATAGTCTCCAGAAAACCGCCGGCAAGAGAGACTATATGTACCTCAGCTGAGACACAAGGGCAAAACAATAAAATTACTGCAGAAGAACAAAAATGCCCATTTTGTTTGGAACAAATAGACTCCCTAGCCCACATTGTTTTAGCATGTCCACAAAATAATATTGCACAAAATAAATATATCACTTCCTGGATAAAACAGCTAAAGACACTTTCTGTGAAGGCGCTAGTGGGATATCTGCTGTCAAATAGATCGGTCAATTGCGTGAGAGATGTGGCAACTTTTTATAGTGTCAAGGAAAATTAAATTTCATTTCCCCCTTTTAAAGTGTGAAATGGTTGATGGATAGCCAGTGGCTGTGAAATCTAGGGAAAGGAAGGAATACTTGTTTTATGTGTGATTAAAGTCATTAATCAGAATAAGATAAACAATCCATAAGATAAATAATTCTTCACATGCTCCCATGACACCAGAGATGCCCCCGTGCCTCAAATCTCGCCTCACCGTCTCCTCTTCAGGTCAAGTTGTGCTCTGGAGCCAGGAGACTCACCCACCAACATCTTTTCCCTGGGCCAGCTGAAATCTACCTCCCCGCTTAAATAATGCTGTACTCCTGACTGGATGGATGGCCCCAACCAGTCTCCTCTGATACAAAGTCACCGTTCTTTTTGTGCCACAGTGATACATTTCCCTCTATCATAGAATCATAGAGTTGGAAGGCACCACCAAGGCCATCTAGTCCACCCCCTGCATAGTGCAGGAAATTCACAACTACCTCCCCGTCCCACACCCCCAGTGACCCCTACTCCATGCCCAGAAGATGGTCAAGATGCCCTCCCTCTAATAATCTGCTTAAGGTCATAGAATCAGCATTGCTGACAGATAGTCATCTAACCTCTTCTTAAAAACCTCCAGGGAAGGAGAGCTTACCACCTCCCGAGGAAGCCTGCTCCACTGAGGAACCGCTCTAACTGTTAGAAAATTCTTCCTAATGTCTAGATGGAAACTCTTTTGATTTAATTTCAACCCGTTGGTTCTGGTCCGACCTTCTGGGGCAACAGAAAACAATTCGGCACTCTCCTCTACATAACAGCCCTTCAAGTACTTGAAGTTGGTTCTCATGTCACCTTCTCCTCTTCAGGTTAAACATACCCAGCTCCTTCAACCTTTCCTCATAAGACTTGGTCTCCAGACCACTCACCATCTTTGTTGCCCTCCTCTGGACACATCCCAGCTTGCCTAACCTTTCTTAAATTGCAGTGCCCAAAATTGAACACAGTACTCTGGGTGAGGTCTAACCAGAGCAGAGTAAAGTGATACCATCACTTCACGTGATCTGTTTGCATAGTTTGCATGTTTGGCAATCTGGAGTCTAAATGGAAAGCGGGGCCGGGGTGCCACTTTGATATACGTCTCCCTTGTCAGAATTACTGTTACTCTTCAGATGAAATGGTGTGAGTTGCTTCACAGCAGATAGATCTGTTCCTGCCCACGACAGAATTGAACATGCCAGCGACTGAAATAAGTAATCCAGTGCCTGTCACATTAAAGCACAGTCGCTTCAACTCCCAATTAACTTTACAATACACTCATTTTTACAAGCTCCACTCATAATTAAATAAGCACTTATTGTTGTGAAGTATCCATATGCATAATGCATCTTCCTTCACTGAAGTTTAATTAAGGATTCCACAAGACATCCACGCTGAGGCGCCAAACTTGCTTTATAACTACATTAAAAAGTAAGCAGTGGTGTTCAAGCTATTGGCACTTTATGCCGTGCCCTGTTCTCCTTTCGCCACATTATTTTCTATTTTTAAAAAAATCACAACTCTGTTGCTAATATGATCAGCTACCACTTCTCCTATATGTGACACACTCTCAGATTAGCCTCTGCCACTCACATATCAATAGGGTTGACAGGTCTCTCGTCGCCACTGGTGGGAGGTTTTGGGGGCAGAGCCTGAGGAGGGCGGGGTTTGGGGAGGGGAGGGACTGCAATGCCATTGAGCCCAATGGCCAAAGTGGCCATTTTCTCCAGGTGAACTGATCTCTGTCAGCTGGAGATCAGTTGTAATAGCAGGAGATCTCCAGCTACTACCTGGAGGCTGGCAACCCTACACCCATGGGAAAGTGTGTGCCGTTGGTGCGCTGAGTAGGGTTGTCTACCTCCAGGTAGTAACTGGAGATCTCCTGCTACTACAACTGATCTCCAGCCGATAGAGATCAGTTCAACTGGAGAAAATGGCTGCTTTGGCAATTGGACTCTATGACATTGCAGTCCCTCCCCTCCCCAAACCCCGCCCTCCTCAGTCTCTGCCCCCAAAACCTCCCGCCAGTGGCGAAGAGAAACCTGGCAGCCCTAGCGCTGAGGCAGAAGTCCTGCTGGCCACAGAAGCTGCATTCTGTTGGGGAAAAGGCATGAATGCAGTGCTGGTGGCTGTGAGCACAGGTGGTGGGAGGACTTGTGAGAAAGGGAAGGATTCACAGTTGGGTAAGAACACACACCAGTGAGTGGGTGGAACGGGAGGCATGAAGGGGGCCTGGTGGTGGGCAGAAGGGGGCTGGTGGGCATTGTCTGCCCAGGGCCTCCCAAAACCTGGAACAAGCACTGATCTCCCTAGTCAGGCACCTTGCACAATGGTTTGGATCAGTATCTATTGTGCTATATTAATTGTTCACAGCTGGATCTGCTGGTCGGCAACAGGAAAATCCAGCCGATAAATGCAAATAACAATGGGACCTTTGAACAGTTTCATGAGAAGTGGAAACTATTCAATAAATATGTTGAATTTTAATTTTATCAGAAAAGAAACAATATAGTAAACACAGGTTAATGGTAATGATACTCTAAGTATGAATATAGATAACCGTTTTGAGTGTAGAGATTTTATCAATGTTTGATAGGTAGAAAAGGTGATCATTTCCCGACAATTCTGCATGTTTAGCTTGCCTAAATTATTTTTCTCTTTTAAGGTTGAAAAAGGATATAGAAAAGTAGGGCTAAGTAGTCTGCTCGAGATGTTTTCTTAAATTTTGGTTTTTGTAAACTACATGTTGGAAAGCTTTATTTTTTCACCTTTTCCCCCCTTTTTCCTTTTTCTGTACCCTCTTTGAAATATATATATAAAATATATATTAAATAAAGGAAAATCCAGCCGCAAATTTAGGGATAGCACAACGACAGCACGATATCCACGGATGTGTGGATGTGATCTCATACTGCTACAATTTCTTAATTCTGTGGCGTTTTGGTGTTAGCAAACAATGCAGAAAAGTAATATACGCATTTACAGGAAAGCCTAACAGTGGTGCGGCAGCGGAGGCTGATCTGTGTACCCTGCCAGCCGTCACATGCATAATTAAATGTACCGGGCGGTTTGCTATCTTGAACTCTCTCTTTTTTTCTCTCTCTCTTTCCTTTTCGCTTCCCAGAGGACTATCTGGAGGACAATGCAACATGGTGTAAGCTCCGGTATTCTTATTCCTGACTTTCATAACCACGTGCCTGTTTCTGAGTCGGCCGGCCGCACCGCATTCTAATCTCATGACCATCCTGTTCCATTTGAATTTGATTTGATGTTCCATTTGCTTTTCTGCGGAACGATTTCATTTCCAGCTCTCTGAATCTTTATGCGTGAAATGGACGGGCTCGTTCCGATATCCTTCGTCTTCCAGGGTGGTTTTTAATCTAGGCTGCTGTTTCCCAACTTACAGGCATGTTACCGTAGGGTTGCCAAACTCCAGGTGGTGGCTGGAGATCTCCCGCTATTACAACTGATCTCCAGGCCATAGAAAACGTCCCGCCGGTGGCGAAGAGGGACCTGGCAACCCTATCTGTAAGGTGCTACTGGCCTCAAATCTAGCTGTTCAGACTTATGTTAGGCAATTTATCCTTCTTTAAAAGAATCGCTCTGTGGGAAGTGGGATTTTGCTTGGGATTCTTGGCCAGCAAGGCCCTGGCAGCTTCGTGACAATTTCAGATCTGGGCCCAGTTATTGGAGAGGTTTGCTTTTGGAACCGACCCTTGCAGAATTAAATTTAATTGCTGAAGGCGAATGGGTCAGGGGAGGGAGATAACTGCCTACTGGGGTAGAGAGGTTGCCTTAATGACTTTGCTGGACTTTTCTCATTCTGCTTCCTCATCAGGCTAGTAGGAAGTGCTCAAAGAGAAAATGGGCTTGAGAATGCCCCCGGGGGCCCGTCCTCTGTTTCCGGGAATTGGAATTGGCTCACAGTAATCCTGAGGCTGGAAATCATTTTATAGTTAACTGATGTCATACATTTCAGACAAGAAGCATACTCTATTTTATTCGTCGAGCTATTGTAGAGTATATAAAAAAAGAAGAAAGAAATAAATATCAAACAAACTGAAATTATCTCTGGTATCTCTGGCACCGCAGGACAGACACATTCTTTTCCAGCATCCTTCAGGACAGCTGTAGCTAGATGCGAGTACCGCATGCGCTAAAGGCACAGGGCCTCATAAGGTATCAATCATATCTCCAGGCTAGAAAATAGCAGGTTTGGATGCTTAGCAAAGAAGCCAATGATTTCCACATGCCAGTGTTTTCCGCCTGCCAGGTGATAAGCTGCTGCAGGTGAGATTTCCGCACGCATCAAATGGATAAGGTTGTGGCTGAGAGATCCCAGCTGAGGGCCCGAGCTCATCCGTACCGGCAGATTGCCATTTACCTCCCTCATCTCTGTCTGATTCTGTTATAAGCAGAATTGCTGTAATGGATTCATTTAGAAGTGCACTTCATAAATAGCCGCACCTGCTAATATTATTAATCATTTATATGGTGTTTGTAATGGGAAAAGGGACTGCTAATCTTCATGACTGAGTTTGGAGGTAGATCGTTGTTCTTCAGCTGTGAAACTGACGCAGGCAGAGCATGATTTGCTCGAGGCCGCCTGAGGAAACCAGGGCAGGTTTGGGATGTGAACTCTGGTCTCCATAACAGAAGCCCAACGCTGTTCTTCTAGAGGACTGTTCTTTCACATGAACACATGAAATTGCCTTCTACTGAATCAGACCCTTGGTCCATTAAAGTCAGTATTGTCTACTCAGACCAGCAGCGGCTCTCCAGGGTCTCAGGCAAAGGGTCTTTCACATCACCTACCTGCCTGGTCCCTTTAACTGGAGATGCCAGGATTGGACCTGGTTCCTTCTGCATGCCATGCAGATGCTCTACCACTGAGCCATGGCCCCTCCGCAGAGGACAAGTCAGTGTGGTATAGTGGTTACAGTGTCTGGCTAGGATTTTGGATACCTGGGGTTGGATTCCCTCTCTTCCATGTTGTATGGGAACTCTAATCTGGAGAACCGGGTTTGATTCCCCACTCCTCCACATGAGCGGCGGACGCTACTCTGGTGAACCGGGTTGGTTTCCCTTCTCCTCCACATGAAGCCAGCTGGGTGACCTTGGGCTAGTCACAACTCTCTTAGAGCTCTCTCAGCCCCACATACCTCACAGTGTGTCTGTTGTGGGAAGGGGATTGTAAGCCGGTTCAGTTCTTCCTTAAGTGGTAGAGAAAGTCGGCATATAAAAACCAACTCTTCTTCTTCCTCCTCCTCTTTTCTAAAAGGAGCTGCTTGACTACTTGGCTTGCATGCTTGTGCAAGAGAAGTGCTGCTAGCTGATTTCGGAGCAGGCTGCTTGTTTAGCAGGTGGTCGCAGGGCCATTTCAAGGCGGCCCCCATGAGGAGAGGGCACTGACAGGCTGCTGGGCCCAGGCATGCTCCCGTCCTGAGGTGCTGTAGGAAGAAGAGGTGGCCACAGTTTACAGCTGTGTTTGCCTCCCCAGCCCACGCCACAGGTGTCCGGGTCTGAGGCAAACCCTTAAGGTCTATGACCGTAACAACGATACAACAAACAAACCACTAGGACAGCTTGCTTCCGGCTTCTAGTGGTTTAGGAGGAGGCAACCAGTGTAGCCTATGCCTAGGGTTGCCAGGTCTCTCTTCGCCACCGGCGGGAGGTTTTGAGGTGGAGCCTGAGGAGGGCTGGGTTTGGGGAGGGGAGGGACTTGAATGCCATAGCTACTAGACATGGTAAGTAAAGGGAACATCCCTATTCAGAGGCAGTAAGTCTCTCAGTACCAGTGCTAGGAGGCAACATCAGGCCATGGCCTCTGTACTCTGTTGGCCTTCCAGGGAAACTGGTAGCCCACTGTATAAAAACTGTATGCTGGACTAGATGGACCACTGGTCTGATCCAGCAGGGCTTGTCAAGATCCCAACAATACGAGGATATTGATGTGTGTGACAGGACTCTTGGAAGTATCACTGAGATAACATTTGTATGAAGTTCTTTAAACATTTATAGTGCTATAGAAGGGTGCATTATTGTTATCATCATAAAAAGGGGTTCACCATTCATTATCTGTCATCTTGTAGGATGGTTGACTTGCAGCCTTATTCTGTGACTGTGGCCATTTATGCAGGGCTGTTTTCCCTCACGGTCACCTTGCTGACTGCTTCGGGGCTTCCTTTAGATTATGCATGCCTTTCCCGACCAACAGAGGTTGCCTCGCTCTCCCTGCGCGCTTCTGCGCATTTTGCCCGTGTTTTCCGGATGCTGCTTTAGCAACGTCCGGAAAACGCAGGCAAAACGCACAGAAACGTGCGGAGAGCGCGAGGCAACCTCCGATGGTTGAGAAAGGCATGCATAATCAAAAGGAAGCCCCGAAGCAGCAGGGGGGACCCCAGGGAAACAGCCCTGCAAAAACGGCCTATCATGATGATGTGCTGGTAAGAAACAAAAAACCCTCATCTGAACGCTGAAACGGGAACTTGTTTCAGTTCCCTTCAGGGCTGATAGGTTTGCAAATCTACCCGACGTCACGTTTTCCAAAATTCAAAGATTCTTGGGGTAGGCTGACAAAGAGCGAGAAAATAACAAACTCTTGAAAATGACTGCCGAGGTGACCTTTTATGCAACAATTGTAATGTGTCAGCTCATTCTCAGTCCCCAGACAACCATGACAGATAGAACACTAATTAGATTGTAAACCTCTGGGCAGGGCCTTGTTACTGCAGAACAGAGAGTTGACTTTAGGGACTGTAAAAAATAATAAAGGTTTGAGGATGAATCCAGTTTTTGTAGGGGATGGATGGAGATGATGCAGGGGAGAAAGGCAGCATAGTATAGCCCGATCTCATAAGAACTTAAGAACATAAGAAAGGCCCTGCTGGATCAGACCAAGGCCCATCAAGTCCAGCAGTCTGTTCACACACTGGCCAACCAGGTGCCTCTAGGAAGCCACTGAAGCTAAGCAGGATCAGCCCTGGATAGTATTTGGATGGGAGACCACCAAGGAAAACCAGGGTTGCTATACAGAGGAAGGCACTGACAAACCACCTCTGTTAGTCTCTTGCCTTGAAAACCCCACCTTTCTCTCAAAGGTGGCTTGCGTCAGATATGATGAACCACTGCACAGATAGTTCAGATGTTTAGAAGAGCATATGGTACAGTCCTTGCAGGATTGTACCACTTCAGAGAGCAGGTTAGATCATATGTTTTAATAAATCCTTGCTAGTAGAAAATAAGGTTATTTGTAATCCATTTCCCCAAGAAGCTTGTTTTCTACATGCAGTGAGCTTTTAATGCAAGGAAGTGTTTAACCAGGCAATCCCGGCTGCACTCAGCTTAAGTCTATTCAGGCAAAAATGGAATCTGATTTTCCTACCAATGGAGTGAAGTCACAGGCTACTACTACGGGTGACTTGCACTTGATTGAGAGTGGAGGTCCTATTTGACAATGCTGATGCTGTTTGCATCAAATCAATCCAGAAAAAAGTTCACATGAGAACCAGGGATGGATATGATCAGTCCAATTAATTCTCATTGACGTAATCAGAATTTATTGCCAACAGAGAGGGCCATAGCTTGCAAAAGCAAAACCCGGTTCAGCTATTCTCTTGACTCTAGTTTCTCCAAGACATTTTCGGCTTTTTAGTTTTAACAGATGTATGATCTGGGTAACCATAACAGAAATGTGCTGCAGAGGATTTTGCTTTTGAGAGACACAGTCATAACAGGAAGTGAGTTTAACAGCAAATGAAAAGCGATTTCCCAAGCCAAACATGTAGCCTTTAATACGTTTCTGTTTGGTTCCTAATGGACATTTGACATTTTATAGATTTTATGTGGATCACACTAAAGCTTAGGGGTGGTATAGGGGAGAATAAGCTCTTAAATCTTGATTTATTTATCATTCCTCCAGAACCTGCTCTCCTGGTGAACTTTCAAGTAAACAGCAAGTAGGAAGCATAAAGGGGTGCTTATGAATTTGTGAAGACAGTCTGCATTCATATGTCATTTACCATTCCCACCACCCCACCCCCAAAATGAAGAGATCCAGTTATTCATAGAATCATATCATAGAATCATAGAGTTGGAAGGGGCCATATAGGCCATCTAGTCCAACCCCCTGCTTAATACAGGATCAGCCTAGAGCATCCCTGACAAGTGCTTGTCCAGCCTCTGCTTAAAGACTGCCAGTGATGGGGAGCTCACCACCTCCCTAGGTAGCCGATTCCACTGTCGAACAACTCTTACTGTAAAAAAAATTTTTCCTACTATCCAGACGGTACCTTTCCGCCCACAATTTAAACTCATGATTGCGAGTCCTATCCTCTGCTGCCAACAGGAACAGCTCCCTGCCCTCCTCTAAGTGACAGCCCTTCCAATACTTAAAGAGAGCAATCATGTCCCCCCTCAACCTCCTCTTATCCAGACTAAACATTCCCAACTCCCTCAGCCTTTCCTCATAGGGCTTGGTCTCCAGGCCCCTGATCATCCTCGTCACTCTCTTCTGCACCTGCTTGTTACATCCGCCCACTTTTCCAGTGTGTTCAGATCTTGTTCAGATCTCTATCTTCTGGTGTGTTTGCTACCCCTCCCAATTTGGCATCATCTGCAAATATAATGAGCAGTCCCTCTACACCTTCATCCAGATCATTTATAAAAATATTGAAAAATACTGGGCCCAGAACCAAACCCTGTGGCACCCCACTGGACACCCCTCTCCATTCAGATGAAATGCCGCTGACAACTACTCTGTGAGTGCGGTTCTCCAACCAGTTCCCTGTCCACCTAACTATCCAAGGGACCAGTCCACAGTCCTCTAGTTTGCCCATCAGAACGTCATGGGGAACCCTGTCAAAAGCCTTACTGAAATCCATGTTCATCAAGTCTTTGTAATGCCTTCTGAATCACAGCATCACAATAGATGTTATGTTTGCAACAGTCCATTTTCTTCCAGGGTATGGTGACCCAAAGTGTGCAGACCTCCCTCTTCCTCCAATGGGTCCCCTTCCCTGCTCATTCACCAAGTGTTCTTTCCTTTCCCTTCTCCTGCAACAGTGGTACTGCCACCCTAGAGCAGGGCTTTTTGGTAACTTGCAACTAGACACAAAGCATGAAAGAACATTTGTGTAGTTCTAACATTCAAGTCATGCAAAGGTTCAAGCCAAGTTTATACCTCAGAGCTTAACTGTTAATTTTAACGCCAATGTTATAATCCATATTACAATGTAAATGAAAACAAAACATTTAGTAAAGAACAATTCCCATACTCACTTATTCTTGTCATATAACAGCTTAACACAGTAACTTGTGAGGTTTGGACGCGACAGAGATTCTTTCTTGTTCACAGTCAAATGCTGTTCAGTATATGTTACAGTTAAATACATGATTTCAATCCCGGGTGCAAAATGGGTGTTACAGAAAGGGTGTGAGGTCATTAGTCATATTTAACCCTTTAGGTGCTACACAATTGAAGAGGTGCACAAACCGTGACTCTTGCTGACGGAGAACTTTTTCAACATCAGTTCTTTGATATTTTTAGGTGTAAACTGTTCTTTACTAAATGTTTTGTTTTCATTTACATTGTAATATGGATTATAACATTGGCGCTTAAAATTAAGCTCTGAGGTATAAACCCAGATGCTGAAGGCTTCCGTGGTTAATTGGGGTGGCTGAAGAAGGACCGAAACAGGCAGTGACCGGTATCCTGTACCACTACCAAAACGGAGACCAGCCTAAAGAACTTGATTTAAATGAAAATATTTAAAAGCCAAAAACGGAGTTCAGCTTAAAGGACTTACTCAGAAGAAAGGAAAAGACAACAATTTTGCGCCTATGTGATATTATTTAAATGTCTTTATTGTAGGATATACATTGTGTATGGTTATATACACTTTTTGATATATTTATGCTCAACATTATGAATATAATAATGTGATTATAGCATAATTCTCATACTAAATAATATTTTTGTAAATATTTATTACTAGTTCTTTTTTTAAATAGAGCCTACAACTGTTGACTTGATTACAACTATTATATATACAGTTGAAATTACTTGTTTTGAAAACCTCCAGGTACTAGCTAGAGGGTCGCCATGAGTCGGAAGCGACTTGACGGCACTTAACACACACACACTAGCCAGTAGAGATCAGTTCATCTGGAGAAAACGGCTGATTTGGCGATTGGACTCTATGGCGTTGAAGTCCCTCCCCTCCCGAAACCCTGCCCTCCTCAGCCTCCGTCCCAAAATATCCAGCTATTCCCGATCCCAGAGCTGGCAACCCTACCTTCTTCCTATCCCAGTTGTTGACATCTTGAAAGTATCAGTAGCTCAGCGGTGCCATTCAGGCATTCTCTACATGCTCAAAGAGATTTGCTTCTTTGTGTTACTTCACAAGCCCTGTCTTGGCAAGATGTTCCATTGGCAGTCATGCCAAGCTGTTTCCGCCTAGAAAGTAGGTACCGCCTCCGTGTTGGTCCTCGCACAATTCATAGAAATCAGAAAAAATGTGATTTGTCACTGCAGATAATGTCTGATGCATACGGAGCTTAATTACGCTCCAGCTTGTAAGCAGTGGAGTTGTTGACAAGGATTTCCAAGCAAGCCGGGCTGGGGTTAATCATCTGTTTAACTGTCTGAAATCCACTCAATCCAATGCAAAACGGACTGTCCTTTCACACATGAGATAAGAGCACCCAAAGCCTGCATTTCTGTGCATGGTTACTCACGCGCGATTCCCATTGGAAGGAGTGACATTTGTCTGTGCATGACAGATGACAGGATTGCGTTCCTAAATGCATTTTCGGCACGAAAAAAGCAAGGTTTTGCCATGAGTGAAAGCTGGCAGATCGTCATAAATAAAACATTCCAAACGGGTGTGTAATATCTCCTGTATGCAAAATTATCATTTTTGTGGCAGTATAAGGATCTTGATACATTTAGTCTGGAGAGGAGACGTCTGAGAGGTGATATAGTAACCATCTTCAAGTATTTGAAGGGCTGTCATATAGAGGAGGGTGCCGAGTTGTTTTCTGTTGCCCCACAAAGATGGACGGCTTGAAATTAAATCAAAAGAGTTTTTGGCTGAACATTAGGAAGAACTTCCTGACAGTTAGAGGAGTTCCTCAATGGAGCAAAGTTCCTCGGGAGGTGGTGGGTTCTCCTTCTTTGGAGGTTTTGAAGCAGAGGCTAGATGGCTATCTGTCAGCAACGCTGATTCTGTGAACTTAGGCAGATGATGAGAGGGAGGGCAGGAAGGGTTGCGTCAACGCTGAATATCTATAGCAGTAAAGCCTAGTAGGACATATCCAACAGCTTTCGTCATTGATTTTGGTAGAAGAGCAATGAGGTATCAAAGGAGTAAAGAAAACAGGAAGTGGTGCTTGAAGCAGGGACAAGTCGAGTAACACAGACTGGTCCTAGCACTATTTTCAGAGGCAGATTGGGATGGAAATCAATTAGGGTTGCCAGGTCCCTCTTCGCCACCAGCAGGAAATTTTCGGAGCGGAGCCTGAGGAAGCTGGGGTTTGGGGAGGAGAGGGACTTCAATGTCATAGAGTCCAATGGCCAAAGCAGCCATTTTCTCCAGGTGAACTGATCTCAATCTGCTGGAGATCAGTTGTAAAAGCAGGAGATCTCCAGCTACTACCTGGAGGCTGGAGACCCTAAAAATCAACTGATCCTGACATACATTGAAAGTAGCCTCCATTTAAATTTCTGGTTCTATGCCATTAATGAAAAGTTGTCTGGACACAACCCAGCCAAAGTTGCCCCCTTTAAAATCCCACTGAATTGGAGAATTATGCAGGGGTCTGACCCACTAAAACCATTGTTGGATTTCACTACAGCCATTTACGCAGGGTCCATTTTGATGCTCGCTCAAAGCTCTTTTTTAAAATGCAACCTTTAAAATGCTTATTCATGGTCCAAACGCAAAAGGAGAAATTCCACCCACCCCACTCGCTTCCTCCTTCGTTCCTTCCATTAGCCAACCGCCGTTTGCATAGCTAACGCGTGGCTGTCATTTTGCATGGTTCCTTCAGGGGATTCTTCAGTGTGGGGATGGAGCAAACACAAAAGATTCCATTAAAGGGGCTCTTAAGAAATGCGGAGCAGATATGTGCTAGCTTCGCAGTCACTTCCTGAATGATGGTTCAGCATGCAAAATTAAAAAATATATATGTGGGCCACTTCAGCCTGGAACGTGCTGCTAATTACCAAGCATAAATGGCCTAACCCTAACCCTACGCTTCCCTTTAGCTGGATTTTAGCCTTTTGTTCATAGCCGCAGAAGACAGAAACTTAACTTTTAAAAG
Source organism: Euleptes europaea (assembly GCF_029931775.1). Lineage (NCBI taxonomy): Eukaryota > Metazoa > Chordata > Lepidosauria > Squamata > Sphaerodactylidae > Euleptes > Euleptes europaea. Next base: position 12,890,290 of record NC_079327.1, on the reverse strand, counting down.
TTAAAGAAAGGAAAACTGGACCGGGGGGGAAGGTGTCTTACAAATTTCCGAAAGAGTCAGCAAAATTGTGTGCTAGCAAATTGCATTCTACCAAGGGCCAGAGTGCCACACAGGTTCGAGCACCCGACAAGTACATTGGCATGTATGAAGTGGGTAGAAGAAAGGCAGGCAGATAAAGGATAATGAAGAAAATGTGTTTACTGCTGCCATTTAAATGTCATTCTGCTTTAGACAATATATTTACAGCAATGAGGCGTTTTGATGTTTCATATTGTCGGCGCCACGGCATTGATGACTTCCATGTCATGTTTGTTTAGTAAATCCAATTTTTCTGCTCTGCTCAGTTTCGTAGGGTCAGCCTAGTCGGCGAGAAATCAGATTTCCCTGCCTCTCATTCATACATCATCATTTAGAGTCGCCAACACAGTTCCTGTTCAGGAACCTGCTCTTGTTTTCAGCGACAATATTCGGTTTATTGCAGGTCGCTGATTTGTGAAGGGTGAAAGTTTGAGTGGTTTATTTTTGTAGGCTAGGGAAAAATCTGTTCCTGTGTAACATATATGAGAGCCAGCAAGGTGTGGTGGTTAAGAGCAATGGACTCTAACCTGGAGAAGTGAGTTTGATTCCCCACTCCTCCACATTAGCGGCGCACTCTAATCTGGAGAAGCAGGTTTGATTCCCCACTCCTCCACTTGAGCAGCGGACTCTAATCTGGAGGACCTCTTATAGTTGAATTCCCGTCTGTAAATTTTAAACCAGACTGGATTGGAACCTGTTGAGCAACTTCCTTGCCTCCTCCTCCCACTGCAGCCGCAAATGCTCCCCTCCAGATGTTCCTGGGAGAAAGAGAGCGCCCCAAGAACAACATGAGAGAATCAGAGATCTAAGAGTCCATGAAAATTGACCCATCTCCCCTTCTGTTTATGTAAATCCTCCACTGGATCCAACCAAGTGTATGCAAAACAAAACAAAAAAAACTTTAATGTTTGCATTTAATAAATAATTTCTTCCAGAAAGCAAGCTTTCCCCAAACAGGATAGTTATATTGGAGGTGAGGAGTAGGGTTGCCAACTTTGAAGTGGCACCTGGGGATTTCCCGCAGTTACAGTTGATCCCCAGGAGACCAAGATCAGCTCCCCTGGAGAAAATGGCTGCTTTGGAAGGTGAACTGGATTTGTTTCCCCACTCCTCCACATGAAGCCAGCTGGGTGACCTAAGGCTAGTCACAGCTCTGTTAGAGCTCTCTCAGCCCCACCTACCTCACAAGGGTGTCTGTTGTGGGGAGGGGAAGGGAAGGTGATTGTAAGCCAGTTTGATTCTTCCTTAAGTGGCAGAGAAAGTTGGCATATAAAAACAAACTCTTCTTCTTTTTCATTATACCCTGCCTAGGTGCCTCTCAACCCCTGCCCAGGCTCCATCCCAGAAGTTCCCAACCTAGAGCCGGCAACCTTAGTGAGGAGGGCAGAGAGCTGTCAAAATATGAACCAGAAACATTGTTTATACCTTTCCTCTATATATTTATTAATAGGGTTGGCAATTCTGGGTTGAGAAATACCTGGAGATTTTGGGGGCCTCAGGAGGGCGAGGTTTGGGGAGGGGAGGGACTTCAATGGGATATTATGCCATACGATCCACCTTCCAAACCATTTTCTCCAGGGGAACTGATCTCTATCGGCTGGAGATCAGTTGTAATAGCAGAAGAAGCTAGTACCTGGAGGTTGACAACTAGGTACTAGCTGGAGATCTCCTGCTATTACAACTGATCTCCAGCCAATAGAAATCAGTTCACCTGGAGAAAATGGCTGCTTTGGCAATTGGACTCTATGGCATTGAAGTCCCTCCCCTCCCCAAACCCCTCCCTCCTCAGGCTTCGCCACAAAAACCTCCTAAGAGTGGCGAAGAGGGACCTGGCAATCCTAGTAATAAATAAGGTTTATTTGTTCTCTTTAGAAGCTGCAGATTCGAAGGAGGCACGTGTGGAGGGGGGGATTTGAAGGAGGGATTTCACCAGGAATCTATGGCATCCTGTAAGGTCAGTCCTCTGAAGCTGCCATTTTCTCCAGGGGAATTTATCTCTGTAGTTTGGAGATCAGTTGTAATTCTGGCAGAACGCCAGGCCCCACTTCAAGAATGGTAACCCTACTTGGGAGTCCTGGGTTCAAATCCCTGTTCATATAAGAAGCTCACTGGATGACCAGATGCTGGGCCAGATGCTGTTTCTCAGCCAAACCTTTTTGCAAGGTAGTAGTGAGGAAAGAATGAGGGAGAGAAAGCCACATAATGCTTCTCCGAGCCCCATAGAGGAAAGATGGGGTAAAACTGAGGTAGACTGAGATAGCTGCTGTGGATTTGTACCAAATGTGCCCTGCAGAAAAAGCCTAGGTTGCTTTGCACTTGAAAAGACAGATTGTTAATGCAGACTCCGTATCCACAACCGCCAGTATCTTCTTTCCTTACACAATAATTTAGAGAACCTGGTAAGGAACGGTTATGTGAAAATTATTCAGGCTGTTCATGTGTTCTTGAAGTCTGCGGGAAAAATAAGGAATTGAGACGTGGGGGTATATAAATTCTTTGTGGCATATTTGGTCTAACTGTAGGTGTTTTTATGAATCCACTGATAGGAACTGAGTATTTTTATGAAGACCTTTATAAAGAATTACACCATGTGTAGGCTAGTTGTTTATCTAAGCTTGGGACTTTCTATCTGCTCTTTACCTCCCCCCCCCCCTTTATGGTAATTTGAATTCTATACTCTAGTCGATGCAATGCCCCACTTGCTAACATAATAAAAATGAAAATGAACATTGTCAACAACCCATGTTTTTTTTATTCTAAATAATCTCTGAAAATTTTACACAATGCTTACAAAATTGCTTCTCTTTTGAGCCACTGAAGAAAGGGCATAGCATCACCCTGAGGTGCCAAGCGAATAATCCGTTCTTCATCAGTCCTAAGGCCCATCCCTGGCTCAGAAGCTCCCTCGGGTAGTGGTCCTATTTCCCTGACTTGCCTCTAAGATAGGTTGGCAGGAACAAGCACGCCATACTTTACTTCTAGTCTCTCTCATGGCGTCTTGTGGCTGGAGTGAATTTGCTCTCCCCAAATTCTCTTTCAACTTTTGGTCCCCTGAAGACTCGACACACTCACGAAGAACACAATCCATAGCTAGGGTTGCCATCAGCGAGAGATTTTGGGGGCGGAGCCTGAGGAGGACGGGGTTTGGGGAGGGGAGGGACTTCAATGCCATAGAGTCCAATTGCCCTAGCATGGAGGAGGTCTTCCACACAAGAAGGACTGGTGCATTTTGCAACAGGTTCTAGGCAAGGCTTAAAGTAAGGTAGTACAAGCCAGTATAAGAAAGTGTCTGAAATGGTACCTGCCATTTTCTGCTTCAATCTCCACCACCACTAAGTGAGTCAGTACTAGGGTTACCAACCTCCAGGTAGTAGCTGGAGATCTCCTGCTATTACAACTGATCTCCAGCCGATAGAGATTAGTTCACCTGGAGAAAATGGCCGCTTTGGCCATTGGACTCCATGGCATTGAAGTCCCTCTCCTCCCCAAACCCTGCCCTCCTTAGGCTCCTCCCCAAAAAACTCCTGTTTTTGGCGAAGAGGGACCTGGCAACCCTAGTCAGTACTAGTAAGGCACTGAAGTTACTTCCAACACTCAGGGTAAGCAGAGTTCTCTTGGGCCTCACTTTCACCCATTGTGAACTAAACATGATCTAGAACATACCTAACATTCTCCTGTTGCTACTTATCACACAGAAATATCAATAGTGGTGGTGGTCTGGGGTCTTCTCACTGAGAAACCTCGATCAGATTTAGAGAGCCAGGAAGACACTTTGGAAAAAACAGTTATATCAAATTTGCTAGTGTCTGGTGGTTCTTTTATCTTTGATTTATTATTTTATTTTTGATCGCTGTAATGTAATGGACTTTTTTTGTAAACGCGAGGCATTGGATAGATAATGTACAGTTCCAATTAATATTTGGCCATGGTTGGTAGCCTAATAGAGCCTGCCACAATCATTTGCCAGCATCTGAATTTCAAGATATGAAGGACAAAACCAGAAAGTTTTCAGATACTGGAGAAAACTGACATTGTTCTTCCAAAACCCAAAACATTAGAGAAAAATCTTTCTCAAGATGGTTCTCCGTTACAAGGCCAGCAACTTAAATCAAAATGAAGGATATATAAAATACAGAAACACCCCGATATCCCTTATCTTCTGTTGTATACAATTTGTCCTGCAAACGACACATATTTCTCTCACATTTGACACAAGAATTTTAAAAGCAACACAGTCTTCTTCACACATTCTTGCCTGGTTCCCCTGGAGTCAATATATTATTCTTTGGTATAAAAAGTGTGAAGTGCTGCTAGAGCTTCAATCTACCCGTTGCGGCAAGGCTTCTGATTTATTGTATGATGCTAGGTCAGCGTTTTCGCACACCCGCACAAAAAAGTGAATGAAGATTCCGTGTTTGTCTCGCAACCCTCCTGAACTGGAAGGTCAGCATATCGCTCCTCTCTGGAATGAAAAGGAGAGCTGAGACAGCGTGAGATCAGGAACCTGCCTTTGAATCAGAATCTCATGACTCTTTGAGGTCATTCGCCATCAGAGAAGGTTGACTGTGCTCCGTGGGAGGGTCAGAAACCTACAAGAAGCAAGGCAGTCAATGTGGAGGAGCCATAAACCTGTCTTTGTGAACCCCACATAAAAGTGGACATTAAAGCAGGGAGTTGGGACACCGGGGGAGGGGGGTTCATGAAGGTGGTTGCAAGAAGAAGAAGAAGAAGAAGAAGAAGAAGAAGAAGAAGAAGAAGAAGAAGAAGAAGAAGAAGAAGAAGAAGAAGAAGAAGAAGAAGAAGAAGAAGAAGAAGAAGAAGAAGAAGAAGAAGAAGAAGAAGAAGAAGCAGCAGCAGCAGCAGCAGCCTCCACCACTCACTCATGCACTGAGCCCTGCATCTGTCCGCATCAATCTGCCATGGTATTACCATAGTATGAAATGGGCTCACTTATGTACACATGTTAAAGGAACAGATCCTTTCGCATAAAACGGAAATGCTGGCATTATCATAACAACATTGCTATAGTTACTATGAGGTATTGAAAAAAATGATCTCAGCAAATGCTCTTAAAAGTCACCCTTGGACAATAGTAATGAACAGATGCGAGAACAGAGCTTGGAAACTTGCTAAGAGAATTCCCCTCCCCCTGCCATGCCCCTTAAAAAAGAGAGAGGTCTCCAGTAATGCTGGGAGATCACATCCATCCTATGAAGGAAAGCTGTTTTGCTGCTTGGAATCAATATATTATCTTTTGCTCCATTCTGGGTGTATGCGGTGGGGGGGCGGGGGACATCGCCTGGAGAAATGGAAAGAAAAGTGGCTCCGTTCATCAGAATTAGCCGGCCACTGTGCACTATTACCTTTTTTTGCATCAAGAACCGCAGAGCTAAGCCTTTAAAAGTGAGCAGCGAGCTGGTTTGTGTTCACACTTGAGGCTCCGAGCGGTTTTTTTCAAATGTAAAACCCCACGTTGGCCAGAATGCAGCCGAAATTACAGCTGCCTGTCTCCGGCTTTGTGTTCCACATCAACAACGATCGCACAGTCACATAAATAGCGCAAGGAGCCACAGGGCGATGGAATGCTAATGTGCGCAAACGCCCTCAGTAGCAATCCCATTTTCTGCTCTTTCCACTGTTTGGTTAAAGTCAGAAAATTCAAGCTGGGTTTTATTTGTAAACCCAATACTCAAATAATCTGTTCAGAAAGGTTTACCGGGTAAGCAAAGGTGGTTTTTTTTCCCCCTGCTCTGGCTCTGTAGAAAAGAATAGTTTAGAAATTTAATTTTCTGGAAGAAGAAAAAAAATATTTTGAGAGGTTCTGCTGCTAAGAACCAGTGAATGTGTATGGATTCAGGCTGTGGCTCAGTGGTAGATAGGGTTGCCAACCTCCAGGTACTAGCTGGAGATCGCCTGCTATTACAACTGATCTCCAGCCAATAGAGATCAGTTCACCTGGAGAAAATGGCTGCTTTGGCCATTGGACTCGTGGCGTTGAAGTCCCTCCCCTCCCCAAACCCTGCCCTCCTCAGGCTCCACCCCAAAAACCTCCCGCTGGTGGTGAAGAGGGACCTGGCAACCCTAGCAGGACGGTTGGCGAAGCAGAGACAGGTGGGAATGGTGTTCCGTGACACCACTACGCTGAGGTGGGGTAACTTCCGGTTTTTTGGCCAGAAATGTTGTGGCATTGTGTGAAGTTCTTCCTCCCCCCGCCCCACCCTAGTTTGCCCCGCTGCTCATTAGAGGAGGGCCAGGGCAAGGAGGTCAAAAGCAGGCGCTTCAGTGAAAGACCTCTGTCTGAGACCATGGAGAACTGCTGCCAGTCAAAGTAGACCTTGGTAGACTAATGGTCTGATTCAGGATGAGGCAGCTCCATGTGTTCAAAGGTACAAGGTCTATGGTTGCCAACCTCCAGGTACTAGCTGGAGATCTCCTGCTGTTACAACTGATCTCCAGCCGGTAGAGATCAGTTCACCTGGAGGACATGGCTGCTTTGGCCACTGGACTCTATGGCGTTGAAGTCCCTCCCCTCCCCAAACCCCGCCCTCCTCAAGCTCTGCCAAAAAAAACCTCCCGCCAGTGGCAAAGAGCGATCTGGCAAGCCTACATATACAATCCTTGGCATCTGTGCCGTATGACCATAAGAACAATAAACAAACGAACAATCCTTGGCATCTCCAATTAGAAGGATCTCAGGTCACAGGCCTATGAGAAACCTGTTTTGTCTATTTATTTACTTCGTTTATCAACCTTTTTGTCACCGAGACTCAAAGCTGATTACAAAAGATAATAAAAACAATCTGATCAGCAAGAGGCATCCAATAAACAATGCAACAGGACTAGGAGTAAAGGATTAGAAAACTGCCTAAGAGGCTTGACATACCATAAACAAGGTAGTGCAGTAAAAGCAAGACAAAACATGCAGTGGGTATTGCAATAGACTACAATCCTACAACCCTTATAAACACAACCTCCTGGACTGAGACAGCAGAGAGGCGTTGTTGTAGTTTGATTCTTCCTTAAGTGGGAGAGAAAGTCAGCATAACCAACTCTTCTTCTTCTTCTTTTAATTCTATGGGGTTGTCCCCAAAAACTGGCTTTTGTCCAATTTTTTGTCATAGATCACATCATCCAGTACTGATCTTGCATTTCCTTTCCTTCTTTTCTGTCCCTGAGGCTACAACTGCAGCAATATTTTTAAAAGACTCCTGAGTAAATATCTCTTTCAATGCTCAGCCGTACCAAGTCTATTAAAACCAGCGGGTAATTGAGAGCTCTTGGCATATTTCAGTGTTTGGCATTAATTGAACATCACCCTCATTGTGGATGCGAGTTGCGAAATGCTCACAGATATATGAGAGAGAGAGAGAGAGAGAGAGAGAGAGAGAGAGTCCAAATGAAAGCCCATCGGCTAGCTCAAGCGTGTCTGGCAAGGCTATTTAAAGGATTCTGACCATTAGCCGCCACCTCAATGGTCTCTCTTTGTGCTAAAAGGAAAGGTGGTGACAGAGTCATTTGCTCTGATTTCTGCTTCCTCTCCAAACAGAATGAACTCTGAGCTTCTTTGATTGAAACGCCAACCAAATGGAAACCTTTGTCTCTATTTCATTTCGGCTGGCATTTAATGTTCATGTAAAGCCCTCCCCCCTCCGCCCATTTTCAAATAGCCAGTGTTATGAAGGGGGGGGGACTTCTATAGGTATACAAAGAATTCCAGGATATGGTCTTTACACACATGACTGATGATAGGAAAAGCCCTGCTGGATCAGACCAAGGCCCATCAAGCCCAGCAGTCTGTTCACACAGTGGCCAACCAGGTGCCTCTAGGAAGCCCCCAAACAAGACGGCTGCAGCAGCATTGTCCTGCCTGGGTTCCACTGCACCGAATATGATGGGCATGCTCCTCTGATTCTGGAGAGAATAGGTATTCATCATGACTAGTATTCATTTTCACTAGTAGCCATGGATAGTCCTCTCCTCCCTGAACATGTCCACTTTCCCTCTTAAAGCCTTCCAAGTTGGCAGCCATCATCGCACCCTAGGGAAGGGAGTTTTACAATTTAATTATGTGTTCTGTGAAGAAATACTTCCTTTTATCTGTTTTGAATCTGTCACCCTCCAGCTTCAGCAGACGACCCCGGCCTTCTGGTATTATGAGAGAGGGAGAAAAGCTTCTCCCTGTCCACTCTCTCCATACCATGCATAATTTTATAGACCTCTATCATGTCTCCCCTTAACTTCCTTCATTCTAAGTTAAACAGGCTTAACCGTTTAAACTGCTCCTCATAGGGCAGTGGCTCTAGCCCCCTGATCATTTTGGTTGCTCTTTTCTGCACTTTCTCAGTCGGTGCTCTGGTATAAAAAGAGCACGCTGCCATTAGGTTGTGAGTGTGAGAAGCAGCTACCAGGTGTTATCCTACCTTAGTCTGGAGGACAGAGATGCTCTTCAGCATAAAGAACCTTCCTTCTAGCTTAAGTGGCTCTTCTTCCAGTGGAAAAAGCCACTTAAGTTGGAGGAAGGCTCCAAACTCAGCTAAGTGTTATGGTAGGATACAGGCTCCCGATTCCATCCATGCTTTTCTACTTTTCTCCAGGCCTTTCAAAGCAGGAGAAACCTCTCTCTCTCTCTCTCTCTCTCTCTCTATATATATATAAGTAACATTTAAACATGAAAAACTGACCTTCAGACAAAGCATATTTGAAGCTGGAGAACTGATAAGTCCCTTGGTGGCAAATCAGAACTGCCAATTGCCGCTTTGGCAATTGGACTCTATGGCATTGAAGTCCCTCCCCTCCCCAAACCCCGTCCTCCTCAGGCTCCGCCCCCAAAATCTCCCGCTGGTGGCAAAGAGGGGCCTGGCAACCCTAGCTATGGATTGTGTTCTTCGTGAGTGTGTCGAGTCTTCAGGGGACCAAAAGAGGAGGCCTCGCCTTGGTGTTGCCCTTTTCACCGGCAGCCCTCTGTCAAGCATGATGTCTGGTTCCCCCTGCCCTGTTCAGTCTCTTGCCCATTTCTCTTCTCGACCACTGACTTTGCTTCCAATCTGGCGTTAGGTTGTAACCAGGGTTGCCAGGTGCCCGCTGGTGGCGGACAAACCCCCGGCAATTGACCCCTCTGCCCGCTGACCACCTGAGGGTCAGGGGGCAAATGTGCATGTGTCCACATTTTGGTTTGTTTGGTTTACCACTCAAACAAAGAGGTATAAGGCCCCTCGCGAGGCAGAACGTCCGGTTCTAAACCGTAAGTGACGCGCATGCTTCGGCGCGCAAGCGCATGCGCGGAAACACGCTTACACAAAAAAGCCTCCCGCCGGAGGAGAAGAGCGACCTGGCAACCCTAGTTGTAACTGAAATGTTAAATAGCAGAAAGATGATGTCTGTTCACAAAGCCTTTAGAATCATTCCATGGAAGAAAAATCTTGCTGACCTTTTACATTACGCGTGCATTTATTTATTTTTGGCTTGGTTTCCTCTTCGCACATCAGATCCATTTAACCAGCCTGGGCTGTGTTTGTACAACGAAGACTTCTTTAAAAAAATAATAAAAAAACAGTTTTGTATTCATGAAGGAAGGCAGTAAACCAATTGCCCTGAAACGTTTTCCCCAAATTCCCTCATTTATTTCAAAGGCCTGTGATTGCTGCGCGGTATTCCCCCCCCTCCCAATTTGCCTGTCTATAAGGCCGTTGACTTTGATGGAGAAATGAAATATGAGAACCAGTGACAGGTTTGACAGCACGTGTCTCAGGGCTGGATAAATGACTGCTGCGTGGGGGGGGGGGCTGAAGTGCATTCGTTGGCAGTGACTAAAAGGTTACAACATAATCAAAGATGTTGATCACTTTGACATCTGCACCAGGGAACTGAATGTGTCTCTTCTCTAGTCAAACTCTCAGCCCCCCCCTCTTTTTTTCCTTTTACATTTTAGACTATTTAAGCATTATACTGGGCTGGCACAGGCTGGCCCGGTCATATCAAATTTTGGAAGCTAAGGAGGGTCAGCCCTGGTTAGTACACATGAACACGTGAATCTGCCTTCTACTGAATCAGACCCTCAGTCCATCCAAGTCAGTATTGTCCACTCAGACCGGCAGCGCCTCTCCAGAGTCTCAGGCGGAGGTCTTTCCCATCACCTACTCGCCTAGTCCCTTTAACTGGAGATGCAGGGGATTGAACCTGGGACCTTCTTCATGCCAAGCAGAGGCTCTAGTACTTGGATGGGAGACCACCAAGGAAGTCCAGGGTTGCTACGTAGAGGCAGGCAATGGCAAACCACAGAATCATAGAATCATAGAGTTGGACAGGCCCACCAGGATCATCTAGCCCAAGCCCCTGCACAATGCAGGAAATTCACAACTACCTCCCCCACACACACACCCAGTGTCCCTTACTCCATGCCCAGAAGATGGCTAAGATGCCCTTCCTCTCATCATCTGCCTAAGGGCACAGAATCAGCATAGCTGATCTTGTTTTTATATGCCGACTTTCTCTACCACTTAAGGGAGATTCAAACTGGCATACAATCACCTTCCCTTCTCCTCCTCACAACCATTACCCTGTGAGGTAGGTGAGGCTGAGAGAGCTCTGACAGAGCTGTAACTTGCCCAAGGTCACCTGAGCAAATTTTTCAAAGTAAAGCCCTATGTTGATGAATCACTGCTCCTGTGCTTTCTCATTCTCCTTATCTGGAGTGGGGGTGGAAATACCACATACTGTAGGACAGATCTCATCTTACTCAGGCTTGCCCAATGGGAGGGATTTATATATTCTGGATTATTTATATGTTCTGGATTATTCCACTGTACACTTCATTGGCCAGGCTGCACCTGGAGTATTGTGTGCAGTTCTGGAGGCCTCAGTTCAAAAAGGATGTGGACAGAATCGAGCGGGTGCCGAGGAGAGCGATGAAGATGATCAGGGGACTGGAGACCAAGCCCTACAAGGAAAGGCTGAGGGACTTGGGCAAGTTCAGTCTGGAGAAGAGGAGGTTGAGGGGGGACATGATTGCTCTCTTTAAGTATTAGAAGGGCTGTCACTTAGAGGAGGGCAGGGAGCTGTTTCTGTTGGTAGCAGAGGATAGGACTTGCAATAATGGGGTTAAATTGCAGGCAGAAAGGTACCAGCTGGATATTAGGGGGTGGGATTTACAGTTGTTCAACAGCTACCTAGGGAGGTGGTGAGCTCCCCCTCACTGACAGTCTTTAAGCAGAGGCTGGTCAAACATTTGTCAGGGATGCCCTGGGCTGATCCTGCATTAAGCAGGGGGTTGGACTAGATGGTCCGTATGGCCCCTTCCAACTCTATGATTCTATGATCAGATATGGAGGACCACGTTGTCGATCTCTCAGCCTGTATGCCACCACTCTGCAAAGTTTGAAGCCTTCCTGCAGATTAAGGAGAGTTCCTTCAGTTCCTTCTGCTGGAAGAATTGCTGATAATGTCATGTATTTTAGTTGTTTGCCTTTAATTGTCAAATGAAGTGATTTCGGGTAGAAAGATGGAGCATAAATATCAATAATACTTAACAAATAATGCAAGAACATCCTTTTTCTCCCTTTAAGGGGCTTGATCCTTTTCTGGCATTGCCAGAGAGTTCACACACAGGGTAGCATGTAATTCAAAATCCACCTGGGTCCCTTTGTGCCTTCAGCAAGATCTTTTCCTGCCACGCCTATTACATTTGGATCACATTTTGTGCAGCAGTGAAGCTCTCAACCGCCAAGCAAAACTCCCTGAACCTTCCGCGAAGGATTCATTACATTGGAAAACCTGATTCCTGTTTGAATCGGACTACTCTGTGGAATTTGATATTGGAAGGAAGGAAGGGTGTGTGTTGTGTTTGAAGCTCATTTCCACCCTTCTGCTCAAGCCCTTCTTGAAAACATGATATTGTTCTTCTGTGGAGGGCAGGGAGATCCTGCAAGGCGAAGTTAGCGTTCATGCAATAGATTGGAAGCTGTTAATGCAATCCTGCAAGATAAGGGAAACACACTGAAGGAAACAATGTAAATCAGAACAAGGGTGTGTTCCAAATAATTGTAAATATTATTATTAAAGTGAAGAGTATAAGGAAAGGAGGAGAGAGTAGGTAAAAGGTAAAGGTAGTCCCCTGTGCAAGCACCAGGTCATTCCTGACCCATTGGGTGACGTCACATCTCGACGTTTACTAGGCAGACTTTGTTTATGGGGTGGTTTGCCGTTGCCTTCCCCAATTGCCTTCCCTTTACCCCCAGCAAGCTGGGTGCTCATTTTACTGACTTCGAAAGGATAGAAGGCTGAGTCAACCTTGAACTGGCTACCTAAAACCAACTTCCGTCGGGATCGAACTCAAGTCGTGAGCAGAGCTTGGACTGTAGTACTGCAGCTTTCCACTCTGCACCTCGGGACTCCTGGAGAGAGTCGACCCAGTGTTTAATAGCTTTTTTTAAACTCCATAATATTAACCAGTACTTTCTAATTTATTTGAGGTGGGAAATTCTCCATCCTTTACAAATACATCACACTTTGGCAAGGGGGAAAAAAAGATTCACATACAACATATGATGCCAGAAAGTGAAGTTAAGAGCAACAGAACTAGTTTGACTGGTTTGACCATTTCCCTACTGTGAAGCCCAGGTATTCAATGCAAGGCACCTACCCTTCAATTTTATAGGATCCCTGCAGATGTGAAGATGAGCTTTTGCCTTTAAGGAAATGCTGTTGTGAGGACAAATTGAGGAATCCCACAGGTCGAAATTGGGGACACAAAAAATGGTGTATTTTCTTGCTTCATTTCCACCCAGGAAAGAAGCACTGGAGTTCAAATAACAAGAGGTTCTCAATTGTTCCTATAAATATTAGAAACGAATCCTTGGTTTTATTTTTCTCCCATGAAACCAACATTTGGGGAAGAGGGTGTAACTTTAATTGACTACATTCTGTGTCCCCTGAAGTAATTCATGATGTAATTTCAGTACTAAGTAGCTTGGGGAAAGCCAGCTAGAAACATTGAGAAATATTGTTGAATCCAACCAGCTTTTTGACTCAGCCTCACCCTGTTCTTCTCTTTACTATGCCCTGGCTTTTGTCTGGGCGTATCCCATGACCCCCAGTATAGCCTTTTTGAGTAGTCAAAGGGGATCTCTCCTCCTTTTTTCACCAGGGAAAAGCTGGTTGGATCCAACCCATTGCGTTGACTAATATATTTTCATAACCAATTTACCTATATTGCTTACATTTGTAGGTAATGAAGGCTCTTGAAATATCATTATATATTTATTTAAAGTATTTTTACCTCAGCTTTCCATGCAATTAGGGCCCTCAAGGTGATGATCGTTTAAAAAGGCATATATATATATATAAATTAAATGAAGAAAACAAAACAGAAAGGAAGATCAGTAAGGGAATGCCAAATGAAACCATCTTCACCTACTGACAGGAGACAATGATAGTGGGAGACAGAGGATCCTTCCTGGGGAGAATTAATTTGGGGTCACAACTGAAAAGGACCTTTCTCAAGTTGCCTCAGATGACAAAGCACCCAAAACAGGCCCCCAAGATGACCATAATGTTGGTTCATATAGGAGAAGGTGGTCCTAAAGGTATGTTGGTCCCACACTGTACAGGGCTGTAAAGGTCAATACCATCACCTTGAATCAAACCTGGAAGCAAATTGGGAGCCAAGGTAGATGGAATGTGACTAGTGTGATATGGTCCATCTGAGTATGAATTGTAGTTTCTAGACACGCAAGGGCAGCCCCGTATCGAGCGCATTGCAGTAATCTAACCTAGACGTTACCATGGCATGCATCACAGTAGCAAGAGCTTTCTTATCCAGAAAAGGCTGCAGCTTGCTCAGCATCTGAAGCTGGTAAAAGGCACCCCTGGCCACCACTTGCACCCATTTATCCTACAGGAGGCCCGGATCCAGCAGAGCCCCCAAACTACCAACCTGCGCCTTTAGCATGAAAGGTTAAATAAGAAAATGTCTAGGATCAAATTTGCAAAACATACAATGAGAAAACAAAGAGAAAGGTGGTGACTGAATGATAAGGCAAGTCTAAATTAACTTCAGGGGGAAAAGTTGGAACATGGGGTGAATGCAAATGGACATTCACAGTGAGGTGATATAAACACAACTTCCTTCCTTAAAACAAATGCCTTAGAATATGCCTATTATAAGCCAAAGTAGATACTGGAAGATGCCATGATTTTGTCTCCAGTTTGTTTTTCCATTGCAAGAAGTAACCATAGGAGGCCCCAATTTAGATTGAGATCACTGTGCGAGGGGGAGGGAATTAATAGGGTTGCCTGGTGCCTCTCTGCCACCGGCGGGAAATTTTTGGGGTGGAGCCTGAGGAGGGTGGGGTTTGGGGAGGGGAGGGGCTTCAATGCCATACAGTCCAATTGCCAAAGCCACCATTGTCTCCAGGTGAACTGATCTCTGTCGGCTGGAGATCAGTTGTAACAGCAGGAGATCTCCAGCTAGTAACTGGAGGTTGGCAACCCTAGGAATTAACTCCTTCCACCCATGTCATTTTGCTGCTTTTAACCCCACCCCCACCCCACCTGTTAAACATAAAAGATGCTGATATGGTGTCTGTATGTTTTTCCAACAGTTATTGGGGCAGGAAGGTTATATGAGGTTGGGAAAACAGTGTGGGAGAGTTAAGTCTTCTGCTATACAATATGGGCCTGATACAACCAGGACTGTCCAACAAGCTCAAATGGTTTGGACCTGTTATCATACACTGTATCTCACATACTACTCCAGGCCTTTCCAGATGCCACAGGTTTCCCACTGGGAAGTTACATGTGTGATTATATCAGTCAGCCACCCCAGAAAGTGTTCCGACATACAAACTACTAATCCAAGTTTGTGATAAACGGCATGTATGGGTTTCATGTCCCTTCTTTTGGGGAAGGTGGTCACATAAGTGCACATAAGTGCTATTCCTTGATAATCATGGGGCATGTCACCTTGTCCTGACCCAAACTTAAACACACCATTTTTTTTCCTCTCCTGATAGATTGACATTAGTGAATGCTGAAAAGCACATCAGGTTACTGTCAAAGTGTTTGGTGGTTTACAAAATTTCCTTGGGATTCTCAGATAGGGTTGCCAACCTCCAGGTACTAGCTGGCGATCTCCTGCTATTACAACTGATCTCCAGCCGATAGAGATCAGTTCCCTGGAGAAAATGGCTGCTTTGACAATTGGACTCTATGGCATTGAAGTCCCTCCCTTCTCCAAACCCCGCCCTCCTCAGGCTCCACCCCAAAAACTTTCCACCAGTGGCAAAGAGGGACCTGGCAACCCTATTCATATAGGAATGCTGATATTCATCAAATTTTAATCATTTACTGCATCTTCTGGATTTGTGATATACTGGTTTCTGCTTGCTATATTTCATGAAATCTGCTCCAAAGAATTTTTCCCATCACCCACCCAATACTTCAGAAGAATAAACATTGGACCATTTCTTGACAACGTAAAGGATGTAAGAACTCAATATGCTACTGTCGGAAGTTGTTTCGTGAGGTCTTGTTTTGCCTCTGCTATCTAGGAAAGATGAAAGCCTGTTCCTGGAATCTCAGTGCTTAGTTGTAAGGCAGTATCAGAGAAAATCCCTTAGCGGTTCATCTTTAAGATGCTAGCAGTATGCTTCCAATACTGTTTTTTTAGACTTACC
The DNA here is from genome assembly GCF_029931775.1 of Euleptes europaea. Lineage (NCBI taxonomy): Eukaryota > Metazoa > Chordata > Lepidosauria > Squamata > Sphaerodactylidae > Euleptes > Euleptes europaea. Next base: position 12,874,541 of record NC_079327.1, on the reverse strand, counting down.
CACAATGAAATGCACATCCCTTTGAATTCTGTGCATTTCTAGAATCAGATTTATGACTTCACTTCCCCTCCCCAGTTGTCTAGGAAACCATTTTTTCTTCAGCTTTCCATTTCAGGGAGTTACACTTTTTTTCCTTTTCTTCCTTTTAAGTTTTTGGGTACTTCTTATTAAATACCATTACATATCCTGTGACAGAGATATGTGAGTGAGTGCAGTTTTACCAATGAGACATAAGACCTTTTCAGACATCACAATAGCGTGTGGTTGGAGCCCACCGTCTACACATGATGTGCTCTACCCTCAGCCCTCCCAATGCACACAGTCACTGTTGTGTCACGTACATATTTATCATATATACATCCATGTTGCCCCCAGAGGACCCCCCTCAAATGATGACATGAGGCAACCAAATGTGAGTTCGGCTAGTTTACTTATTTACTTGGGAGCCAGCGTGGCGTAGTGGTTAAGAGTGACGGGCTCTAATCTGTAGAACCGGGTGTGATTCCCCACTCCTCCACATGAGCGGAGGTCCCTAATCTGGTGAACCAGGTTGGTTTCCTCACTCCTACACATGATGCTATCTGGGTGAACTTGGCTTAGTCGAAGAAGAAGAAGAAGAAGAAGAAGAAGAAGAAGAGGAGGAGGAGGAGGAGGAGGAGGAGGAGGAGTTGGAGTTGGTTTTTATATGCCGACTTTCTCTACCACTTAAGGGAGACCCAAACCGTCTTACAATCACCTTCCCTTCCCCTCCCCATAACAGACACCCTGTAAGGTAGCTGAGAGAGCTCTAAGAGAACTTGCCCAAGGTCACCCAGCTGGCTTCATGTGTAGGAGTGGGGAAATCCAGTTCACCAGATTAGCCTCCGCCGCTCATATGGAGGAGAGGGGAATCAAACCCGGTTCTCCAGATCAGAGCCCACCGCTCCAAACCACTGCTCTTAACCACCATGTAAACTCTCCCGGTCCCACCTACCTCACAAGGTGTCTGTGGTGAGAGGAAGAGAAGGAGATTATAAACTAGTAGAGAGGTAGAGAAAGGTAGAAAAAGGTAGAGAAAGTCAGCATATAAAATCCAACTCTTCTTCTTTTTCTTCTTCTACTACTACTACTGCTACTACTTATTTAAATTATTATTTTAAATTAATTAAATGGCTGGTCTACATCACTGCTTATTCAAATAATCTTTGACAGTTTTAAGGGTGGGCTGCTGTAGGCATACTCCTGGTCTGCCTTCTGGGCAGATCCACCCCTGCTCCAAACTCACCCAGCACTTCCACCGGCCTTGCTTATCATCACCTGCACAGCCGTATGTGCAGAGGGGCGCCCATAGGGTTGCCAACCTCCAGGCACTAGCTGGAGATCTCCCGCTATTACAACTGATCTCCAGCTGATAGAGATCAGTTTCCCTGGAGAAAATGGCCGCTTTGGCCATTGGACTCTATGACATTGAAGCCCCTCCCCAAACCCTGCCCTCCTCAGACTTCTCCCCTAAAACCTCCCTACACATATCTAATCCACATTTCTCAATGAACAATAATCTGGAGAAGTTGGCTGTTTGAATTTAGGATATCTGAACCTGTAGAAACCATCTTGTTCCTATAATGCCCCCATCCTGAAACAAATGCGTTCATGAATTTAAAAATTGTACACACACCAACAACCCAAGATATTGGTAATAAGAAATTATCACCCAGGTAAAACAATTAGAAATACAGTCAATGCCATCTTGAGAACACTTCCTTATGAAGAAGAAGAACAAGAACAAGAAGAAGAGTTGGTTTTTAGATGCCGACTTTCTCTACCACTTAAGGAAGAATCAAACTGGCTTACAATCACCTTCCCTTCCCCTCCCCACAACAGACACCCTGTGAGGTAGGTGGGGCTGAGAGAGCTGTGACTAGCCCAAGGTCACCCAGCTGTCTTCGTGTGTAGGAGTGGGGAAACCAACCCGGTTCACCAGATTATCGTTCAAACCCGGTTCTCCAGATCAGAGTCCACCGGTCCAAACCACCGCTCTTAACCACTACACCATGCTGGCTCCATTAGACAGACTTACGCAGGATTCTGAACAGACCTGCTTACAATTGCTCTCTGTATGTGATCAGTCTCAGACATCTAGTTGATTTAGGAAAAACGGGGAAATTAATTTAAAAAAAAATTGGAATCAGTTGCTATGGCACTGGGGTAAACATTCTAATCATAACTTTTGTACGGGAGTATTGATATTTTGAATCATTTTCTCTATTTAACCTTTTTATAATTAGTGCAGTGAAGTAAGATTAATTTAATTGTTAATTATTGATGGCATTATAGACCATCTTTTTGTAATTATACCCTTGAAATTTACATGAGGCAGTTGTGACATGGGTAAGAATTACCTTTTAAACATTTATAAAACCAATAGTTGGCAAAATATTTTATTATATGTTAATGTATGCAAAAGACATAATAAAAAGGGAGGGAAATATATTTGAGGCATATATATCATTAATCACTTTCCAGATGTGTGGAATGGTTTTAAACCCAACATGCTGTGGGACATACTGGTGAATTATCTTCATCATGAGATGAAGGGAGGGGCCGTGGCTCAGTGGCAGAGCCTCTGCTTGGCATGCAGAAGGTCCCACGTTCAGTCCCCCACATCTGGCAGGTAGGTGATGTGAAAGACCCCTGCCTGAGACCCTGGAGAGCCGCTGCCGGCCTGACTAAACAATACTGACTTTGATGGACCAAGGGTCCGATTTAGTATAAGGCAGCTTCATGTGTTCATGTCTCCAGGTTAAGAGCAAGGTTTAGGATTTGGTTTCCAGTAGATAGCCAGTAGATAGTCTCCGATCCAATGAATCTCAAGGCCTGTCTAATTTAAATGAAATTTTAAAAGGTTGTACTGCAACATCCTTAGGCTACAATCCTAAGGACACTTTCCTGGCAGTAAGCCCCGGTTGAGTAGACTTCAGTAGGATTCTGAGTAGACCTGCTTAGGATGACACCTCTTACATATCTACTTTAAACAACAGTGGTATTAATTGGAGGGAGTTGACAAACAGAACTGTAGATTCAGGACGGACAAAAGGAAATACTTCTTAAAATGTGGAATTCCCTGCCCAGAGGATGTAGTGATTGCCAAAGGTTTAGACAGCTTTAAAAGGGGGTTAGACAGATTCATGGAGGATAAGTGGCTATTAGCCATGGTGACTAAAGGGAACCTCCGCGTTCAGAGGCGATAAACTTCAGAAAACCAGTACCAGGAGGCAACATCAGAGGAAGGCCTCAGCCTCTGTGCCCTCTTGATGGACCTCCAGAGGAACTGGTTGGCCGCTGTGTGAGACAGGATGCTGGACTAGATGGACCACTGGTCTGATCCAGCAGGGCTCTTCTTATGTTCTTGTGTTCATAACTGAATAAAACTATAAATATATGCATGAATTGTGAAAGAAGATACTGTTTGCAAATAGAATTCCTAAATGGCCTGTCAACCCAATGAATCCAAATTAAATGTACAAACAAGTCTTTCAGAAACAACAGTCTCCTTAACTTAACCCACATCTAGCTCCCCCACAGACTTCCATGAGAAATAGGCCATCTTCAAGCAGTGACCTGATGATATCGCCTAATGGCAAGCTTTGTTGACCAAGCATTGTTGTGACCACCCATGCAGAAATGCAGAAAGGAGTTCTGGTTTAGAGGAGTTGTTGTTGATGTTGTCAAGTGCCGTCAAGTCGCTTCTGACTCATGGCGACCCTATGAATCAATGCCCTCCAAAATGTCCTATCTTTGACAGCCTCGCTCAGGTCTTGCAAACTGAGGGCCGTGGCTTCCTTGATTGAGTCAACCCATCTCTTGTTGGGTCATACTCTTTGCCTGCTGCCTTCAACTTTTTTTCTAGCATTGTTGTCTTTTCCAGTGACTCTTGTCTGCTCGCAAGGTGATCAGCGTGCGATAGCATCAATTTGGTCATTTCGGTTTCTAGGGAGAGTTCAGGGGTTGTAGATAAGCATAATATGATCTCCCGCACACGCTTCCACTTAACAAGTAATTAAAGCCTAAAAGCCATTAAGTTCAGAGGAAAAGCAAATGGTTCTCCCATTCAGAAATGCTCTTCCGTTTGGGAGATACGCCCTTTCTTAGGGGGTTTACGGAAACACCAAAAACAGAATGCACAAGCACGTGTTCCATTTCCTTTTTGCTCCCCTTCTGAACCTTGTGAAATTTACATCTTGCCTACAAAAAGATTGCTATCGTTCCCTTATCAAAATGCAGGAGGCCATCACAGATATCAAATGCTCATTTTCTTCCTTTAAATTCCCCTTCATTTCTGAGACACCAAATGGAAAAGGGATGTTACTTTATGATAAATCTCGCTAAATTTATTTTACACATTACCAAAGTATCCATTTGTCTTTCGATGACAGGGTCTGACCACCCTCTGCTAGTCTTTTCAGAACTAGGAAATCCCACACAAACACTGTTACGTGTTCAAAGTTTCCTTTGCTTAAAAAAAAAGGAAATTAAAAACGCTTTGTGTGCAAAACACACTCCAGATTCAATTTGGAGACCTGTTAGTTATCGGCAGACATGTACGGTCTGTTGCATAGAAAGGAGGCCTCATCGTTTTGTAAAGAACCAAGGCTTTGGTTAACCTTGGCTCTGGCAGGCCTCATTAAAATGTCAGTTTCAAGTTTAAAATATCAAACCTGTCACTTTTATATTCAGTAGAACGATCTACAATTTTATTTGCGGTGTAATATTTTGTATGTAGTTGGGAATGCCTGCAGCGGAGGGAAGGGAAAGCTTGGGCCAATATTGCCATCTGGTGGACACGAGGTCTCATTGACTAATGGCAGTTCTATAAAAGCTAGCTTCACATTAGACTCTACTGGAGAGAACCAGGGAGGTGACAAAGGTATTCTTAAGTAAGTGCTCTTGAAATCGATTAAGTATCTCGGGTTGAAGATGTAGTTCTTCTCGCTGCATCACTAGTGCTCTTTGTGTAGGGTTGCCAACCACCAGGTATTAAGCACAATGGGGCATGCTGTTAAAAGCATAAGCAAAAATGAAGAATAATAACAGCCCCGCAGACCACAAAAGTCTATGTATATAAAGAGTGTGGCATAGACTTTTGTGGTCTGCGGGGCTGTTATTATTCTTCGTTTTTGCTCAACCACCAGTTTGGTGGTTTGTAGAGGGGAGGGGCTTCGCTGCCATAGAGTCCAATTGCCGAAGTGGCCATTTTTTTCCAGGTGAACTGATCTCTATAGGCTGGAGATCAGTTGTAATAGCAGGAGATATCCATCTAGTACCTGGAGGTTGGCCACCCTTGTAATGTGTCTCCTTTTTTCCCATGAAGGTAAAGCCAAGGGTGAAAAGTGATAGCCACAGTCAGCACTCCAACTAAAGCCGTCAAGTCGCTTCCAACTCATGGCGACCCTATGAATCAAAGTGCTCCAAAATGTCCTATCTTTGACAGCTTTGCTCAGATCTTGCAAATTGAAGGCTGTGGCTTCCTTTATCAAGTCCATCCATCTCTTGTTGGGTCTTCCTTTTTTCCTGCTGCCCTCAACTTTTCCTAGCATGACTGTCTTTTCCAGTGACTCTTGTCGTCTCATAATGTGTCCAAAATACGACAGCCTCAGTTTAGTCATTTTAGCTTCTAGGGTCAGTTCAGGCTTGATTTGATCTAGAACCCAGTGATTTGTTTTTTTAGCAGTCCACGGTCTCCATAACATTCTCTTCCAACACATAGTTTTAGGGAGTTTTAAAGAATAAAGTGCTTTTGAAGCCAACTCTTTTTGCCCCCCCCCCGAATCCTAATCCCATTATAGTTTGTGCAAAGTGTTCTCACTTCTGTAAGAGCCCCCTCATCATATGTGGAGAAATCGAATCTTAGATATGAAGGGCAGAAATGTGTTTCTGTCGGTTCTACTAGAGATGTGATGTGAAAATCCATTTCACACTCCTTCTGTCAACCACGCCTATCTCTGAGTAGCAGAGAAGTGAGGCCTGGATCATTGACATGCCACTTACAATACTCCTGCCTCAAGCAGAATCTCCTCTTTTGTCTGTCAGCGGGTTGAAGCTATTCGTTTTAGAACTCCTATCCGTGTTCTTGGCGGCGAAGTGAAACTTAAAAAACATGATCCAGCCAAAGTTAAGCCCTGGTGTCTGTGAAAAGGATTTAAGTACCTTTCAAGTCTTTAGCTGAAGTAACTGAGATTTTGCTGAAAGTGCTTAACTTTTTTTTTTTTTACACCTTGCTGCATACAGGGCCAGTGCCAGTAATTTTTTGCGCCCCAGGCAAGGCTAACTACTTGTGCCCCCCCCCCATTGCTAACCAATTTTCAAAAACAAGTGTCTTGTAGAAAAAAAATAAAAGCACAAAAGTTTTTATAAGATGTTAAGATGTTTATAAGACTGAGAGGGGATATGATAACCATCTTCAAGTACTTGAAGGGCTGTCATCTAGAGGAGGTTTTCTGTTGCCCCAGAAGGTCGGACCAGAACCAACGGGTTGAAATTAAATCAGAAGAGCTTCCATCTAGACATTAGGAAGAACTTTCTAACAGTTAGAGCGGAACAGGCTTCCTCAGGAGGTGGTAAGCGCTCCTTCCCTGGAGGTTTTTAAGCAGAGGCTAGATGGCCATCTGTCAGCCATGCTGATTCTGTGACCTTAGGCAGATCATGGCCATCTTCTGGACTCTGGGTGTGTGTGGGGGAGGTAGTTGTGAATTTCCTGCATTGTGCTGGAGGTTGGACTAGATGACCCTGGTTGTCCCCTCCAACGCTATGATTCTAAAATTAACTATATTCCATAGCACGGTTGTGGTACTTGTCTTAAAATAAAAAAAAATATATACATTGTCAGTTGCATTTTTTCCCCCAAGGAACTAATCTGTTTAAAACTGTGCCCTTCAGGCCAGTTTTGCACCCTCTGAGGTCTGCACCCTAGGCGACTGCCTAGTTCACCTAATGGTAGCACCAGCCCTGGCTGTATATTACTCTATTTGATCCATCCCTTTTCACTGGCTTCAATGGATGTACGAGTTATCCAACTGCATCTTCGCAACAGCCCTGAGATACAGAAAGCCTGCCCCAAAGTCACCCATAGCTTCATGGATGAGCAGAGATTTGAATTCAGGTCTCCTGAGCCAAAGCCCAACATACTGGTTCTCATTAAGAGCAGGATTAAGCATCTATCTTGTTGAGCTTACTAAATGTAGTAAAGCGCTAGAGCTAGTGTTTAGCTAGGGTTCACCACTGGCGGGAGGTATTGGGATGGAGCCTGAGGAGGGTGGGATTTGGGGAGGGGGGACTTCAATGCTATAGAGTCCAATTGCCAAAGCGGCCATTTTCTCCAGGGGAACCGATCTCTATCAACTGGATATCAGTCGTAATAGCAGGAGATCTCCAGCTAGTACCTGGAGGTTGGCAACCCTATGTTTAGCAGCTAGGCAGCTTCTCTGAAATCTGTAATCTGAGTTACTAGATTTCTGTTTTGAAACCTAAGTGGAACCTCCTTCTTTGGGGGCAAAGTGAAGAGCCAGTTTTACTTAATATATTGAAGCCATCCACACAGAACATTTACCCTGTTAAATATTTTATTTTCTGTTAAATAAGCCTTTGTTGTTCATCTGTCAAGTCAAATATCTAGGAAAAAGGAGACTTCTGTTTACCCCACAAATAATCACAGCCTTGGTCTAGCAGGCTCCCAAATAAGAGACCTTTGGGGGACACATAGCGTATATGCTACCAGTCCTTTAATCAAATCTTTGTTCTTCATCTGTCTAGTCAGATATCTAGGAAAAGGTGATTTTTCTGTTTATCTCACAAATAACTCCAGCCTCGGTCGAGCAGGTTCCCAAATAAGAGACCTTTAGGGAACACATCTCTTACATGATACCGATCCTTGAATCAAATCTTGTGTCCCCACTTTTATTTGATTGTGGGTGGTTGGGGCTTAAAGAATCTATAGGAGAAGCCAGAGTAGGGGTCTGGACAGCCTTCAGTCCGGCGGGTGGTTGCCTCAGAGTCCTCTCTTCCCTCTTTCTCACCCCATAGCCACCCCATGGTCACGTTAGTTTGGAAAGCTGGTTGCCCTTCACTCCTCTCAGGGTTATCTGACACAAAGCAATCTTGTGCTAAGAATGTTAATTTCTCCCTTTGTGGGAAGGGGAGTCCATCATCCATGTACCGGATGACTGCACCCAATCCTTGCAAATCATGGAGTACCACCAAATAAAACTGTGAATCCCCTGTTTGCTCACACAGCGGATGTTGAGTGTCCCATGTAGTACAGAAAGAGGAAGAAGAAGAGTTGGTTTTTATACCCTGCTTAGACCATATTATCCCGTTTCCCAGGAAGGTCAGATCAGGAGAAATTAGTCATATTATTAAAAGACAGAGGCAAACACATTACTTCTCAAATGGCAAGATTTGCTGCTGCCATCATGAAGCATAAAATGATGATGGGACATGCTGACTATAATATCTCTGACCCATAATTGCTCTACTCTGGGTCATTTGTCATCTTTTATTTGTCTCTGGATTGTATGATCTTTCCTTCCTGTTATATTTTAATGATGAATTTGTATTTGCATTTTAATATTTCATGGGAAATGTTTAATTTTTTAACCTACGGTATGTTAAATTATGTTACTATTTTTTTAATGTTATTGATTTTGTTTTGGTGGAATTTCCACCTTGTTCTGTATTGTTGCTGTGGCTTTTTTTTTTTTTTTTTGCTAATGCAATAAAGACTTGATGATGATACCCTGCTTTTCTCTACCGAAAGGAGCCTCAAAGCGGCTTACGGTCACCTTCCCTTCCCCTCCCCGCAACAGGCACCTTGTGAGGTAGGTGGGGCTGAGAGAGTTCTGAGAGAACTGTGGCTAGCTTAAGGTCACTCAGTTGGCTTCACGTGGAGGAGCGGGGAATCAAACCCGGTTCTCCAGATCAGAGTCCGCCACTCTTAACCACTACTCTACGCTGGCCTTCTCAAGCAGGTCTTTGGAGAGGGAGTTTATAGGTTTTCTGAAGTAATAAATAGAAGATGTAGGACAGGCACGCCAAATCATTAACACGTTGCATTTTGACTTGTTTGGTACAGCTTCATTTACCTCCAGCTGTGCAAAGTACAAATATTCGCTGGAATGTTAATAGAAGCAGAGGAAGCTCCTATTTATATATGCCCTAATTCAGGTGATTTTCACATTTGCTGCCCTCAGAGAACCCTTCCTCTATCAACCTATATGCTGAGGAATCTGTCATGGAAGCTCAGCACATTGTAAAGGATTCTAGGGCAAGTTCTATGGCCAACAGTGCCTGTGGAGCATTTTTGGCCACGTCTGTTGGACTTCAATTATGATTAGGGTTGCCAGCTTCCAAGCGAGGCTGGAGATCCCCCGCTATTACAACTGACCTCCAGGCAACCAAGGTTTTTGGGGAGGAGCCTGAGGAGGGTGGGGTTGTGAGAGGGGAGGGACTTCAGTGCCATAGAGGCCAGTTGCCAAAACGGCCATTTTCTCCAGGTGTACTGATCTCCATCGGCTGGAGATCAGTTGTAATAGCAGGAGATCTCCAGCTACTCCCTGGAGGCTGGCAACCCTATTCATAGACCACCTTTCAGCCATAACCGCTCCCAAGGCAGCTTACCACGAAAGCACATTAAAGCCGCCTAATCCATGATAATTAAGCTGTGATAACTGTTGTAGCGTAAATGTAGAACCTACGCTCACCAAATGTCTGTCTTCCGTTTTTGGTTCTGCATTATCACACATGCACATGCATAAGGGAGAATCTCAAAGGTGCTCTAACTGTGCAACCCTGTGGACAGTTCCTCCCGTCTATGGCTTGCACCGTAAGCCTACAAATGAAAATGCCCTTAGTTGGGTTTTGCTATACAGCCCTGTGCATTGTTCAGTAGAGGTAAAAACTAATCTTTACATTCCACCATTGTCACCACCATCAAGAACGAGACTAACAATGTTGTGATTTTTTTTAAAAAAATTAATTGTCTTTTCGTCTTTCTAACCGGATGTTCTCACTTTTGATTAGGTGATCGACATTAAAGAAAAACTGAAGCTTTCGAAAAAGTTCTGGTCCGCGTTACCCTACACTATCTGCAAAGAGGAAAGCGTGACCGCTGGCCTGTCGAATGAGGAGGACTGCTGGAATGGTCACGCCAAAGCTAAGTAAGGAATCGATACTGATTGAGCTAAGTAAGGGACCAATACTATCAATACGAAGGCCATGTGAAACCAGGTGACGCAGGACGGGGGGCAGCAATCTCTAACTGAGATTCGTGAGAATTCGAAAAACTACAATTCCCAGGATTCTTTAGGGAGGAAGTCATGAAAAAAGGGATAATAAACAGTTAAAGCACAAAAGTGTTCACACTAGGGTTGCCAGGTGTTCCCCCCCCCCCCGGTAGGGTTGCCAGGTCCCTGTTCGCCACCAGTGGGAGGTTTTGGGGGCAGAGCCTGAGGAGGGCGAGGTGTGGGGAGGGACTTCAATGCCATAGAGTCCAATGGCCAAAGTGGCCATTGTCTCCAGGGGAACTGATCTCTATTGGCTGGAGATCAGTTGCAATAGCAGGAGATCTCCAGCTAGTACCTGGAGGTTGGCAACCCTAATGCTCTTTCTTTCAGCCTGTGGGAGACCTGCAGTCGTAACTGAGGTTATGATAAAGGATCTGGCTTCCTTTGGAAGAAGTCAGTATGTCAAGTTCACTTGTGATTGTTAACATCTCTCCTTGCCCTAAGACTATCATACTAATTAGGAAAGGCTAGGCAGAGTTAATTCTAGGCTACCAATTAGCTAATGGCATACAGAAGGGCTGCTCTTTCTGACCTCCTTTTTTTTGAAAGACAGTCACTGATGGCTTATTATCAGAGAAGAAATTTAACCAGGTCACATAGGAACAAGAGGTTGGGAGGGGTGGGTGTGAGAGAGTGCATAAATGCTGATGGAACGCTAATGAACAAATCAAAATGCAGTCATAGGAGTGTCTGACCCTTTCGGTCTTGTGAAAAGTACACAGCTGATCATTTTCAGAAAGCGTTGCTGGAAAATTATTCTGAAAGAGCTTTTTTTAAAAAAAAATTAGAACCTGCCATTTTGTAAAACTATGTTTCAGAATACAGGATATTATTTGGGTTGGGAAATACCTGGAGATTTCGAGGGTAGACCCTGAGGAGGGCGGGGTTTGGAGAGGGGAAAGGCTTCAATGCCATAGAGTCCAATTGCCAAAGGGGTCATTTTCTCCAGGGGAACTGATTTATGTCACCTGGAGAGCAGTTGTAGTAGCAGGAGATCTCCAGCCAACACCTGGAGGTTGGCAATCCTAGATAATATAGACCAGGGACCCCCAACTTTTCTGGCCTGGGGGCGTGTTTGGAATTCTGACACAGTGTGATAGGCACAGTCACAAAATGGCATGGATCTAAGTGAAGCCCCCCCCTCCACGCCTGCCTTCCCGGGACTCCCGGGGGGGGGGGGCTTCATGAAGATCCATGCTGCCAGCTTTGTGAGCCTGGATTTTAACGAAGCGCTCCTTTCCTGCCTTCCTTGCAAGGGCGGGAAATGGCCGATTCCCAAATCCCGAATAATCCGAATATTTTCGGCTATTTCAGCTTGGTTTTTTCCTGCCTTTTTTTGAATCCGGAAAAAGCTGAACCGGAAAAAGCTGAAATGGCATTTTTCCGGGTTTTTTCCGGTTCGGGTTTTACTAAATGCACAGCCCTACTTTAGACCCCACCCCCAGAATCTCCAGGTATTTCCCAACATGGAGCTGGCAACCGTAGTTACAAACCAATTTAAATGCCCTTTCACTTTTAGGCTTTGAGGAAGACTCTTGGGCTTAATAACTGAATGTCCTAACTCTTCATTCCAATGCCTAGATATCTACCGGAGATCATGAATGATGGACTTACCAACCAGATCAACAATCCTGAGGTCGACGTGGACATCACCAGGCCCGATACTTACATTCGGCAACAAATCATGGCCTTGAGAGTCATGACTAATAAACTCAGGAACGCGTATAATGGAAATGATGTGAACTTTCAGGACACAAGTAAGAAATTATATTCTTCAGACAAACTTAACTTGTTCTGTTCCAGTGTTGCTCTCTGAGATATATACAACTTGTGTTCTAAGATGGTCATGGTTTTATTCCCAGTAAGCTAAGCCTCTATTGCATGGGAACTTAACACTCTCTCTGAAGGAAAAGTTGCTGTTCAAATTTTATAAAAAGTTAGTTTGTGCCAAGTTGGACCCACTCTCCAGCTCAGTCCTGCCTATCTATCTATCTATCTATCTATCTATCTATCTATCTATCTATCTATCTATCTATCTATCTATCTATCTATCTATCTATCTATCTATCTATCTGCTACCTTTTCATCCAAGGCTGGTCCCCATCATGGTATTAAAACGTTTAAAAGAACATTTGAATGTATATATAAATATTTAACAATACAATAAAAACATATAGACGTACAAACAAACATAGCCAGGGAGGAGGACCAGTAAGAGCTTACTAGGGGTACCCCAAACAAAACAAAAATGTCCTCTCTCACTGGCAGAAGAGAAGGACAGAGGGAGACAGATACATCTCCCAGGAGAGGAAGTTCCAAAAGTCCACGTTGGGAACTTCCTGGGGATTTGAAGGTGGAGCCTGGGGAAGCTGGGGTTTGGGGAGGGGAGGGACCTCAGGGGGGTATAATACCATAGGGTCCGCCCTCCAAATATGCTACTTCCTCCAGGGGAACTGATCAGTGTTGTCTGGAAAACAGTTGTACTTCCAGGAGATCTCCGGGCCCCTTGGAGGTGGAAACTTTAGGGAAAGCCCTTTCTCAGGTTGCCACCCATCTAGCTTTAGATGGCGGGGGCACCCAAAGCAAGGCCCCCAAATACGACTGGAGTGGATGGGTAGGTTTATATGGGAGAAGGTGGTTCTTAAAGTATGCTGGCTGCAAGCCACATAGGGCTTGAGAGGTCAATACCAGCACCTTAAATTGGGCCTGGAAGCAAATTGGGTCTTAGTGTAAACGGAACAAGACTGGAGTGATATGGTCCCTGCGACCCACTCCAGTCCTGTTACTTATCGGCAGTGACTCTCTGAGAAATGGGTCCTTTCCCAGCCTCAGATCCAGTAACTGGTGATGCTAGCATGGCATGGAAAGCATGTTCTTTGCACAAAGTGATGCTCCCTTCTTAGTCCATGGATCCGATGGTGCCATTCTGTCAGTGTGGCAGCAGTCCCTATAATGGAATGGCTTTACCGTCTACAGAGGAAGGGGGGTGGTTTTTCTTATTCCCGCCTCCTGCTTGCGGACGCCCTGGTTTGTCCCCCTCATTGTTCCTCTGGGCTGGGAGAAACACAATTTCAGGGGGCAAAAAAGGCTGTCATGAGAGGGGAGAGGGGAGGAAGTTGTATTCCACTACTATGATTCCGCTTATGCTGCTTTGGATCCAAGGCAGAACGTATTTCTGGATTAGGATATCTGTTCTTCTTTCTCTCCCTCACATCCCCACTTCTGATTTCCAGGGCTCCTAGGACAGGATGGTATTTAAAACTCCTTTTTTTTTTACCCTCCCCCCTTCTCACCACGCTTCTGTAGGTGACGAAACCAGTGGTTCGGGAAGTGGAAGTGGTTGCACCGATGACATTTGTCCCACCGAGTTTGAATTCATCACCACAGAAGCACCCCTCGTCGACTCGGACAGAAGGGAAGTGGACTCTTCAGCAAGCCGATCTACCCGTCCGGCATTTACATGGTTCGTCATCTGCTCAGCCCTCCTACTGCAAAGACAGTGCAGATAATCCTGGCTCCTGTCAGAGATGACTGTCTTTTAGCTATTGAAGAACAAAACAGCCAACTTCCTTCTTTTCTTATGCTCTTGGACTACGGACTATGCCACAAACACGGACAGTTTTCTACCAGAAGAGTGCGGCACTGAAACCTGCTCCCCTTTGTGCTTTCCCAAAGAGTACCAGGTGCCGGACCGGACTGTTTCCTGTGTCCCTTCAGATAGCTGTGAAGACAAGGTCCTCTTCTCAGAAATCTCTTTCTCAGATTTTTATTACAGGAGACTTTTCAGAACTTCATTTGCTTTTATGCTGCAGGAAGAAAAGAGGGTGGGGAAGGGGAGGGATACAAGTTGTATGGGTGTTTTTTTTTTTTTTCCCTTACCAAGAAAAAGAAAATAAATATCGTTCGGAATCAGGCTAAGCCCAAGGCCTAACAAAATAGGAGAAGAAGAAACCCTCTGTTGGGGGTGCTGCTCTACGACACTTCAGGTCACCAAAATGATCTTTACCGTTGAGGGAATATCTCTGAGTTTTGTTTTCTGCTCGTAAGACAAATCTAAGTGTATACTTTGAGTGCCATCGGCCAAAAATACAAGATTTGCCAATAGGTTCATGACAAAAACAGGAAGACTGTCTTCTAGGAAGCATTCCTCTAGGGATACTCATATTGCTTACCCCAGCTCATCCTACTTGGTTTCTTCTTAATCCACAATATGTAAATGACACGGGTCTTCACCCGTTTGCCTATCACCACTTATTTTCAATGACGTCTTAACACTTTTCAGACACATTTTGACTCAAGGGTTTGGATGGCAAAATTTAATCTCTTCTGGTATAATCTCTTTACTTTAGCTGCAGGTTTGGCATCAAGTAGAATTTTCAGCCACTGTGTTCGTTACCTAACCAAAGTGGCAGTTCTCCAAAGGAACTGATAACAACAACTGGATCAATATGTTAGTTTTGCATAGACACGGCATCCTTCGTATCTCTTAGTTTCTGTATCAGAAGGGTTCTGTGTTGCAAGAACGTTGACCGAAATATATATACAATACTGACATGGAGAATTTCTTTCACTTTTTTAGTCTTAGTATGATCATCTATTTTTATATATTTAAATATATGTATATATATATCTATAAATCACAGATTTTAACTTCTTAATTACAAGCTCAGGGTTGACGCATCTTTGTAAGAAAAAAATGTTTTGTCAACCAGCTTTTACTTTTGTTGTGCTGCTTGGAAAAAGTCATCCTTCCTCTCGCAATTGGCAAACACAAGAATCAAGAAGACATGTTTTTTCTTTTTGCATTTTCAGCTGTCCGCTTTATACAGGGTTGCAATGAGGTGATATGAATCCCCTTTTGTTGTGTGTGCATTTGGGTGAATGTGCAAGAGATGCTTACTTGGAACGGTGCAACTCGTTGATAATAACTGCACCCCTGAGTCCAAAGTACTCATCTTGATTGCACTCTTGATGTGAAAGAACATTTTTGAAGCCCAGGACTCTGATCCTGCTCCCATATGACATCAGCATAAATTTCTCCTCTCCTGCCACCAGGACTGATCCACACCATTGAGTCAACTCAGCTGCCTCTTTCCAAAGCCATCTTGGCAGGATCCAAGGAAGGGTGCACAGGAAGTACCTCTGCAGGCTACCCTGGACCACCAGGCAGCAGTGACAACATCACAGGGGGTGATATCAGGATGAGGTACACCTGTCGCCACCACCTGTGTCTCCACCCTTGCCGCTTGGGCTCTTTAGGTGTTGAATCAGCCGTGCTTGCCATGCTGCTCCCCCATGCCATAGTCACTGCTGCCACCACTCTCAACAAGCCCAAGCTGTTTCGACATCCAGTAGCCTGCTGCATGCCAAGCCTGCTATGAGTGGTGTGCAGTGTGCAGCCTGCTATGAGAGCCAGCGTGGTGTAGTGGTTAAGAGTGGTTGACTCTAAACTGGAGAACCAGGTTCGATTCCCTACTCCTCCACATGAGCAGCAGACTCTAATCTGGTGAATCGGGTTGGTTTCCCCACTCCTACACATGAAGCCTGCTGGGTGACCTTGGGCTAGTCACAGTTCTCTTAGAGCTCTCTCAGTCCGACCTACCTCACAAGGTGTCTGTTGTGGGGAGGGGAAGGGAAGTTGATTGTAAGCCGGTTTGATTCTCCTTAAAAGGTAGAGACTATCGGCATATAAAAACCAACTCTTCTTCTTCTATGAACGATTCACCCAGTGCACCCGTGACATGAATCAGTGCAGGCCACTGGATTGGTGCAAGAGGGGGAGTTTGCAGTGGTGCGCTCAGCATGGGAGAAGCACGGTGAGGGAAAGGAAGTTTATGCTGATGAGTGCTTGCTCCTCCACCCCCTGCCCGCTATGTGTAAAGGAAGAACACTCATTGCCCAAGTGATTGAACAGGAGCAAGAAAGCATAAGCCGAGCCCTTACTGCCTAAGCCAATCGAAAAGGGATACTCATTTGTTAGGAATAGGTGGCCCAGTTTTTGATAACCCTCTTCAAGCTGATAAAGAGAACATTAGCGAAATGCTTTCAAGTAAGCCGCTCACATTGCAATTCAGACATCGGTGGTGTAAATTGTACATGATTTCGAAAACTCGTTTCCTCCTCTAATCATAATTAGCTATCGATTTAGTAATGAAAGTAGTAAACTCACAGCACAAGTATATAAAGTATACCTAAGCACTTTTACAACAAAAAGAAATGGACAGTATATACCATGAATAATTATATGCTATGTCAAATAAGAAAACAAAATTTGATTTTCGAAAAGAGATTGTATTCTATTTTTTATTATTTAAAATTTTATACAATCCAACCTTGTCAGTCCTATCCGGATTTACACCCATTTTACAGATACATTTTGGACTGTATAACTCTTGTTTAATGGACACTGCTGTGGCCGCAATCCAAACATAGAATCTGGAAAGTAACCCTATGCTGGACTGCAGTCAACCATCATGACCACCATAAATCCCATTTGTTTCAAATGGAGGGCTAATTTCCTCTAAATTGGAACCTTGATAGCTCCCATTCTCACTTCATTCATTCAGAATATCTAGCAGAGGGTGTGGCTATAATGGGCTGCCTTATATTGAAACCATCCAGTGGCCCATTTAGTTGAGGGGTCCCAGGACCTTAAGCAGATACGGTTTGCAGGCTTGTTAGTTTACACTGGAGATGTTGGGGTTGAACCTGGGACCTTTCAAGTTCTCCACCCCTGGGCCTAGCTGAACTGTTTAAATGGGGGGGGGGGGATAAGTAATCCCTTTAACAAATTTCCCATCAAATTCCTTAATCTGACCATTGAAACGAAATCATCCTTGGTTGACCCAAGCCCGGGGTGAGTAGATTCACGATGTTTTTACAGGGAAATGCTACCGCAGGAAGTGTTGTATACATTTTTGGTGGCTGAACATCTCAAGTGCCATATCTTATTTTCAGTGGTTGGACATTAGGTTGCTCAGACTACATGGGAGTGCTTGTGTGATGATGACTAACCACCGGCAATGTTAAGAGGCATCCTCTGTCCATGGAGATGCAACTGAAAGCATTCCTTTGATAAAGGCTCCTCTTTCTCCCCCAGCTGTAAGATACTAATCTTAGTGTGTGGCTTGTCACCACGAAAAGCAACAGGCACACACACCCTATTCATAGGATTGCCATTTTCCAGGTAATAGCTGGAGATCTCCTGCTATTACAACTGATCTCCAGCCAATAGAGATCACCTGGAGAAAATGACCACCTTGAACATTGGACTCTACGGCATTGTAGTCCCTCCCCTCCCCAAACCCTGCTCTCCTCAGGCTCTGCCCCAAAAGCTCCCGCCAGTGGCAAAGAGGGACCTGGCAACCCTACATACACATGGCAGGGCCATAGAGATTTTCCACATGATATTGGCAGTTGAGGCCTCGGACCTAGGCTAAGAAACCTTTTGCATTGGAGGAGGAATGCTGGGAAACCATGGAAACTGGAAAAAACCAATGGGGAACCTTCTCCTGCAGAGACTTCGTTGGATGATGAAATAAAGAAGGGGAACACCAAGGGACTGTGCTGCCTTTATACCCTGCCCATGGGAAACCCTGCTATTACTGATAGATACCAACCCCTCCCCCAAAATGTCATTTGCTCTTGTCATCCCACTTTTACCCCCTGCCAGTCCCAGACTCAGAAGCTGGTATGTCTTGAGGTGTATAGCTTGGAGACCCTTCAGCTGGATGCTGATGTCTAGGATGCTGGCCTGTGCAGAATATATAAGGCCTTGGTGGGCTTCTGATTATAACTAGACTACCTGCTTACTATTCTTAGCCTTGCCTCCACCTCTGCTGTTCTCTGTCTCGATTCCTGACACCATCAGTGCTGTCCTGAGCAGAGTTATATCCTTCTAAGTCCTCTGAAGTCAATGGACTTAGAAGTGTGTAGCACTGCACGTCAGCCATCTTGAACTGTACGTTCACCACAGCTGCCTATCTACTGATCTTTGAACCACATCTTCATTGTCAGAAATTAAAGATATGCTTCAAAGCAATGGCTGCTCCATGCTACGGCTGGGTGTGGGGAATTTGTTTTTTAAAGGGTATGCTTTCTATAGGTTGACGTCATCTTGAGCTCACCCTACAATTGACACCAGTTGTAGCCCATTTCTTTTGAAAGCTGGTTCTTTATTTATGTATAATAAAGTGCTGTCAAGTCACCAACTGATTCATGGTGACCCTGGGAAGTTCCACCTCATGGGATTTTCGAGGCAAGATAAGCAGAGGTGGCTGGCCATCGCCTTCCTCTGCATAGCAACCCTAGACTCCCTTGATGGTCACCCAACCAAATACTAACCATGCCCAACCCTGCTTAGCAGCCTAGGTCTGACAAGATCAGGCTAGGCTGGGCTATTTAGGCTGCTTTTTATTTACATTATTTATTTATGCATACAAATCATTTTTAAAAGTCTCTTGTAGACTTTTAAAAATCCTCCTTGTACCACATAATGTCATCCCTTTAGTGCACTTAGCCTGTTCCAGAATACCTGGATTCTTGCTTGTAATGAGCTGGTCATAAAACAGAGACCAATATCACTTTTGCCTAGTTATGCTCTATTTAATTATAACAGTATCAAACCATACTTTTTTTGCATCTAGCATTGAGTGAGAAGCAGCAGAGAAGATGGTAGAACCCTATTAGCAGAGCCAGATTTGGGGATAAGCTAGGTAAGCTACAGTTGAGGGTCTCTAAATAAGAAAAAAGTTAGATCATCCCCCAGCCTAAGCTCACAGCTGCCATACCCCCATGCTCAGACAAACCGTGGCACCAATTGCTGTCATATTTTGAGGGTCTTCTCTGTGAGAATAATAAAGTTGTTTTTTTTTATTTATAAAGGGCCTCTTAAAATAATGTAGTTTATCCTGTCATTATTCAGTCTGGCCTATAGGTACGGTTGCCAGGTCCTCCCTTGCCATCGGTGGGAGCTGTGATGGGGGGCAATTTGCAAGCGTACAGCACGCAGTGCACTCACACAACAATGTCCCTTCCGGGATGGGGACGCTCTAGCATATTCCTCCAAAAAAAACCTATGGTTTCCACAGAGTTTTTTCTTTTGAGGGACATGCTAGAGCATCCTGTCACTTCCGGCGTTACCTCAGAAGGGACATTATTGTGTCACCCTTTAGCTGGCCTGTTTCCCACTCCAACCTCCACGTAGTAGCTGGAGATCTCCTGCTATTACAACCGATCTCCAGCCAATAGAGATCAGTTCACCTGGAGAAAATGGCCACCTTGGCAATTGGACTCTATGGCATTGAAATCTCTCCCCTCTTCAAACCCCGCCCTCCTCAGAGTCCACCCCCAAAATCTCCCGCTGGTGGCAAAGAGGGACCTGGCAACCCTAGGTGGCGGGCAGGCCTGTTAATTGGCGGGCAATTGCCCGCCATTAACAGGCACCTGGCAATCCTACCTATACGGGGTGGAATTAACTAAGACCAGTTTATATGACTGCTCAAGATATTTGATCAAAAGAGCTTTAACCAGAAGAAAGGAAAGGAACCAAGACCAGCAGTAAACGCTGCCTGGCATTTGAGCTGTCTCCTTCGAAAATGGCTTTCTGCTGGCAACGCGTCTGCGGGCGAAAGTGTGTAAGACCAATCTCCACTAATTTCCCCCTTTCAATGAACCGCATCTGCATTTGGGCCATAGGACCATTTCGTTTAATAGATATTGCCAAAACAGGACAGGTGTCTCCTCTGCTTAATTAAGCCCCTGCTTCTCAACACATATGAAAACCACCCGACCGTTTCTAGAGTCCTTCATTCCTCACAGAACACGGCCCGCTGCTTGCAGCTACAAAAATTGCCGACAGTTATGACTGCATGCAAACGGGAGGCGAAGTAGGAAATAACTTCCCTGTGTGAGGTTGCTGTCGCTTGCGCCGTCCCTAAAATGGGCCCTCAGACACGGCATGTGTATCCTTAGCACGTCTTTACCCAAGTGGGCATTGTGTTGGCACGCGAACGTTGCATGCATAGCAGGATTGCAGCTCTCACGGTCCGTTTTAAAGGCCATGTTTTAAAAAACTGGTATGTTCTTTCTCGCCGGCATCACGTTCAAATCCAGCCTTAAGGTCTGATTACCAGAATGGTCTGGGAACAACTTCGGCACGGCTACATTGCTGCTCCAGCAGTGTCTGTAGGAAGGCTTGGTGGCCGGTGCGGTTATTTACTGTACCCACATCAACACCCCTCTAGGCACTGACAGCTCTTGGCATGGGAAGAAAGCAGCTCATTTGCCTGATCGATGCCCTGCATGCATTAATTCGAAAGACACGGGATCCAGCCACGAGGAAATGGCAGTTGTGCCACTCCACTGACAAATGGATTGGTTTTCATGTGGATGAACAAAGGTGGTGATCCAGTCATATATTCAGGAAAACGGATGGCGATTAACGGAGGGATGCATCAGCATTCTGAGTTAAAAGTTTCTTAGCCTGAAGAGGAGAAGACTGAGAGGGGATATGATAACCCATCTTCAAGTACTTGAAGGGCTGTCACATAGAGGAGGGTGCCAAGTTGTTTTCTGTTGTCCCAGAAGGTCGGATCAGAGGCAACGGGTTGAAATTAAAAGAGTTTCCGTCTAGACATTAGGAAGAATTTTCTAACAGTTAAAGCGGTTCCTCAGTGGAGCAGGCTTCCTCGGGAGGTGGTGAGCTCTCCTTCCCTGGAGGTTTTTAAGTAGAGGCTAGGTGGCCATCTGTCAGCAATGCTGATTTTATTACCTTAGGCAGATTATGAGAGGGAGGGCATCTTGGCCATCTTCTGGGCATGGAGTAGGGGGTCACTGGGGTGTGTGGGGGGAGGTAGTTGTGAATTTCCTGCATTGTGCAGGGGTTTGGACTAGATGACCCTGGTGGTCCCTGGTAGTCCCTTCTATGATGCTATAATTCTTTGAGGGAAATTTTGATTCTGATACAGAGTAGTATCATGGCACCTCTGGTTGGAGAAGCCAGGTGCTTCCTGGTGTGAAGGATGCAACCTCTTCATCATGCAACAGATTTTGACTGATGAGGCTAAGAATGGGAAGGTAACACGTCTCTATTTACCATGCTACGATCGTAGACCATAGATATGAAAATTGTATCAGGGATGAATTTGTCTGCTCATGTGACTCTGCTTATTTCTCCACGGTAGACACGGCGATCACTGTGTACGAGATGTGCACATAACTCTGAAATATTCCCCAAAGTTTGAAATGTCTCTTTTTTCACACCTCACATTGTCTTGGAATGTGAAGGAGCTGTTAAATCTGCAGAGCGTGTTGAATTTCTGAGTTAGGAAATAAAAGTTTTAAAACCTGGTGCTTCTAAATGCAAGATATCATTTGAAGTGCCTCTCTTTACACTTCCTTTGCTTATCAAAACTAGTTCTCTGCTGGAAAGTACTGCATGCTTTTGGTGGCGTAAGTCAATTTTTTTTCTCTTCTAGTGATGGTAAGATACAGTGATCAAAGACTAACAGCCCATTCCTGAGCCAAAACGATGAAAGTTCTTAGGAGACCAAGAAGG
The DNA here is from genome assembly GCF_029931775.1 of Euleptes europaea. Classification (NCBI taxonomy): domain Eukaryota; kingdom Metazoa; phylum Chordata; class Lepidosauria; order Squamata; family Sphaerodactylidae; genus Euleptes; species Euleptes europaea. Next base: position 12,852,671 of record NC_079327.1, on the reverse strand, counting down.
GGGCAAGCATGCCATCCTCCCGGTGCTGCTGCGGCAGTGCCACCCAGGGACACCAGCACAGCCTCACGCCAGCGTCCATCCTCCCAGGGATGTTCCTGGGGCGTTCCCGCACCAGGCGAGGGGAGGAGCTGCCTTTAGGCAGCCTCCTAAGCCCTTTCAGGCAGGGAATGCCCCCTTTGCCCTTACCTGGAGATATACCACCTTTTAAAGTGGCATATCCCCATGGAACCCTATGGAGCAGTTCCATGGGTTTTCAAGGCAAGGGCAAGGTTTCTGCCTCAGTGGAGAGGGGGTTAACCTCCTTTGGAGGAGGCGCGGCGGCGCAGTCTCCAGCCACCAGCGCAGCCCTCCCCCTCAGGAATGGGCTGCCCGTCAGTGTTCGTAACAAAGTCTTACAAACAATTCTGCACCGGTTGGGATGGTAGATCTGAAATCTTCCAGAAGATCGCAGTGCATTTTATTAATGGAGAGTCACAAGGGAGTCAATTTTCTTGGCAATCGTACATAGGGAACCAACCTGACCACAACCATACTGTAAAGTGCATGCTTGCCAAATCATTTGCTGAAAACTACCTTTGGAATGGACATATGCCCTGACGTGGATGAGCCAGGCTAGACCAATCTCATCAGATCTCAGAAGCTAAGCAGGGTCAGCCCTGGCTTAGTACTTGGATGGAGGACCACCAAGGAAGTCCAGGGTTGCTACGCAGAGGCAGGGAAAGACAAACCACCTAGTAAGATCTGTCAGTTGACCTAGTAAGATCTGTCACTCCGTTTTCTTGTAAGAGGTTAGGGGAAGGGGGCAGAATTATGAAAATGGAGTGAGCTAGCTTCTGCCGCCAGGCTGAGCATCACTCCTCAATTCCATTTCTACGGGAATGGGGAGAGGAATTCTTGTTTCTTCTCGAAAAGAGAATCAGTACAGAGCTGTAATTCCAGCCTGAGAAATCCTTGCTGTGCTATTAGAAGAAATAGAGGGTGGTGGTGACAATCTGCAGGGAAGTGTTATAGTAACAGAAAATTCCATTATGGTTGTCCATATACCCACATTCCCACTATGTTCTCTTTATGTACCCAGATTTATAAACAAATAAAGTCTGATGACATAATTCCTACTAATATAATGTAATTTTATCCATGCACATGGGCATAAAAGAAAGGCAGTGCTTGTGAGCACACCATATAAAAGTAAATCCATACCCCTGAGGATTACAAATCTCCCATGGTTACTGGGCAAAGGGACATCGATCCAGAATTTGGTGCTGTGTGCATTTGGGAAGTTCTTAGGTTTATCGTTATAATCATTACAGCATTGAGGGCAAATGAGGTTGTAGAAAGGTGATAATAACTATGAAGACAGAGACCCTGACTTGGTACTGGTAGAGTAACCGAACAGCTCTGGGCTAGGCCAGTGAACTCAAACCAATGTAGCTTTAAAAGCTTTATTGATAGAAAAGTTCAAAAAAGAGATTAAAATACAAGTTACATCGTCAATAGGCGAATGGCAATAATAAAACAATAAATCTTGCTGGCTAAATAATACATACTAAGCTGTTGCAGGATAAGCTGGATCTTAAAAGCTAAAGAGGTTCTTCAAAGCGACAGAGTAACATCCTGAAATTAAGGCACAGAGGAAGCTTAGCTACTGTAAGGCATAGTCGAATTTATGGAAAAGTGAATCCAGGTCAGATGACCTTCAATTTCCAATCAAGGTGGACTTTTGGGAGAAGTCTCTAGATGGTGCAAACCGGTCTGAACAAGAATAAGGTTCTCAGAGGAAAAGAGTGATCTCACCCCTCCAATCTTCACCCAGATGTTCTCACTTAGTATGAGTAGGTGACCTTGATAGCCAGGCCTGTTGATTTAACAAACTACAGGTGAACAGATGAAGCTGCCTTATACTGAATCGGACCCTTGGTTCATCGAAGTCAGTATTGTCTACTCAGACCAGCAGCGGCTCTCCGGGGTCTCAGGCAGAGGCCTTTCCCATCACCTACTTGCCTAGTCCCTTTAATTGGAGATGCCGGGGATTGAACCTGGGGCCTTCTGCATGTCAAGCAGATGCTCTACCAATGAGCCACAGCCCCAGGTGGTGCTGTGAGAACAAAATGCGCTAGGCCTATGGGGAAAATTATTGAAAGCTGAGTCCCAGGCACATAATATGGAGAATAGTGAGGTACCAAAGAAACAAAATGGTTCCTCTGTCTTGACAATGACCACTGGGGAAAGCTGACAATAACCATTCTCTTTAAACATCACTCTGCTTCAGGAGAAATTGACTAGTAAATTTTTTAAATTAAGGTTGTTGGTGAATTTCACATCATGCAAGGTTGACTTTTTTTAAAATTGCACAAGAGATTGATTTGCACAAACCCTTATTTTATTACTTGGCATGGGGGTAAGCCAAAGAACCTCAGAATGGGACCCTCATAGGCATGTCCCCCTGAGCCTGACTGAAGGTCAGCCTGGTGGAAAGGCTTCCCTGTCACAAAACAATGTTCACTGAGGACTAGTGTCTTGAATTATCTGTGAGCCATAATCCAGGCAATCGAAACTTCAGATCTTTCTTCATCCACAAACTCACTAACAGCCCTAGTTTGAAAGGGTTTCAGATGATATTTAAGCCTGTTCCGGCACATTTCTGGGTTACGCTGGCGTGTCTCAGAGATATGTCAGCATATCTCAAAGATACGTTGGTAACAACTGGCTCCAGTGTCGGGTCTTAGGGTGGCCTTACACAAGCCATTAGCCCCACATCTGGACTCTTAGGGTTGCCAACCTCCAACCCTTAGGGTTGCCAACTAGCTGGAGATCGCCTGCTATTGCAAATTATGTCCAGTGGATAGCGATCAGTTCATCTGGAGAAAATGGCTGCTTTGGCAATTGTACTCTATGGCATTGAAATCCCTCTCCTCCCCAAACCCCACCCTCCTCAGGCTCCACCACAAAAACCTCCCGCCATTGGCAAAGAGGGACCTGGGCTGGCAACCCTATGGACTCTGGAGATGATAGGTACTGCCCTGCTAGGAAAGAGGTCACGACTCAGCGACAGAGCACATGCTTGGGATGCAGGCAGCAGGTCCCAGGTCCAATCTGCATACCTTCATTTCAAAGACCTCAGGTGGCAGGTTTGGGGCAGGGGACTCTGCCCGAGACCCCATAGAGCTGTTGCCAGGTGGGAGAGATGATACTGAGGTTAGAAGGCACAGAGTGGGGTTCTGACAGTACAAGACAGCTTTATATGTTCATACACCACGTAGCTGAATCAGGGCAATAGTTACTAAAACCCAAGCATGGTGTGTGTGCCCTCCCTAATGGTGCCAGTTCACATCTCTTTCCTCTGTAGCCTTTTATTTCAGAGTAGCAGAGGACAGTTCGCATCGGGGCTAGAGGTAAATTCCTCTTAATTCAATGGGGCTTATTTTCCAGCCGGTGTTTCCGGATTGCAAAATGCCTCTGCTAACCTTAACTATCAGGGGGTGGAGGGTGGAAATTAGAAGATGCTGATGAAGTCGCAATTACGTTTCAATGCAATTAAAAACCAAACTCTCTTTGAATTCATAATCTAATTTGTTAATCTGCGTGCAGCAGCATCCCTTGGTGGGGGAATACAGGGAGGTTAAACCAAGTGTTGCAAATCATCAAATATATTAAATTAGAAGTGGGATATAAAAGTGCTGTGGAACACAGGCAGGATGCTGCTGCAGTTGTTTGTGGGCTTCCTAGAGGCACCCGGTTGGTCGCTGTGTGAACAGACTGCTGGACTTGATGGGCCTTGGTCTGATCCAGCACGGCCTTTCTTATGTTCTTATGAAACATTCCTTTTGATCTAAATTAAGAGACCAAATGCTTTTATTTGCATCCTCTTGCCTCCAAGTAGTTTTTTAAGAATGTGAAGGATTTATATGATTTCTCTGACCGCAGGCATTGTTTCCACAGATTCTAAACACTGGCCAGATCCATGGAATTCTTTCTTCCACCCCCACCCACACCCTCCAGGAAAAAGCACATGATTGAGGGTGCCACAGACCTGAATGGATCTTGGCAAAATGCCCGTTGCCCAGCACAGTCACTTGCTTTAGCTTCAGGTCCCATGAGAGAAACTTGTGCCAATAGGTTTAAATACGGTTGCCAACTTTATGGCATTGAAGCCCCTCCCCAAACCCACCCCAAAAACCTCCCGACGGTGGCGAAGAGGAGCCTGGCAACCCCATAGGCTAAGGGGGCAATGTTCCCATCTTCTCCAAATCTCAACCAGTTTTCTTCTCAATGACAGTAATGTCTTGCAACCCTCAATGACTTGTTATGTCCTCCCTCCATCAGATGTGAGCTGAGGGAGGGCCTCAGAGTGTTGTGTTCTTTTGTGGATCTGTGAGCAGAAGGCCACTTCTGACACCGCGTTCGGTAGTATCACATTTTTCAGAAATGGTTTGGAGACGGAATTGAGCTAAAAGTAATTCATGATGACTAGTAGTTGGTGAAAGCATTGTTGGGACTTACTTGCTTCATTAGGTTTAATAAGACTGACAGCCCAACCTTAAGTATATTGACTAAGAAATAAGTCTTGCTGCATTCACTGGAGCTTATTTCCAAGTTAGGTCAGGATGTCCCATGCCACAAGCTTCCTTCCTGGAACTGGGCTCTTCCATCAGCCTGAGAAACTCTACCCTCAGCAGACTGTCTGGTTCCAAACTGATCACAGTACTCGAAGTCCAGTTTTACCTTGATTACTAATAACCAGAAACCACAGGGTGGAAAAGATGATTTCCCAACATCATGTAGTTTTCCATCAGGCCACAAGAGGGAGTCCGGTGCTTTTATACCAAACATATTTCCATTCCCGCTACATTTTTTCCTTGCTATTTTGGGGTGGTCAGTTTTACTTAATGAAAGAGTGAGAGTTTTTGTTTTTTTTAAAGAGCACCATTTGCATTTCTTTATTGCTGTAACATCTCTGCCCCATTAGAGAAATGATTACACGTAGCAGTAATTTGTAAGCGGAATAACCAAATTTCCTTGGTGGGACAGAGTAATAAGCCATTACAATGAAGATAGATTATGCTCCCCTCTGCAATTGCTCAACGTATATTAATTAAGGACAGGTTGATTAAGAATCAAAGCACATTACAAAATACACATCGATGTATATAATAAGCAAGTTAGTTTTGTAAGAGCAAGTTAAGTAACCTTATCCGCCAGTGAGAGTCTGCTCATGGAAGGAAGCTTCCCCAAGGAGATTCACACTGTAGCTCCACGTATACAAAATGGTAGTGTGTGAAGCCTCCTCCAGGATCTAGAGCTATAAGCATGTGGGATGGGGGGGGGCTGAACATCTGCTTGAGGACCATCAGTTCCAACAGCACCCAATACGTTTGGGGAACAGAGAGGAACTGATTCACACATTACTAAGTACACAGGTTTTTCCTGGGGAGGCGTCCCTACCCTGCATAACTAGGGTTGTCAGCTCTGGGTTTTGGGATGGGGCCTAAGGAGGGAGTGGTTTGGAGAGGGGGGAGACTTCAATGCCAGAGTCCAATTGCCAAAGCAGCCATTTTCTCCAGGGGAACTGATCTTTGTCGCCTGGAGGTCAGTTGTAATAGCAGATCTCCAGCCAACACCTGGAGGTTGGCAACCCGATGCATAACAGACATGAGTTACAGGTTCTCCTCAACTCCCATGCATGCGGTGCCCAATTTGGACTGGGGCTATGGCAGACATGGAGTAGGGGCTTCAGCCTAATCCCGGAGGGGCCCTGAAGCAACTTGTTTTTTAATGAGTGAATTTTTCAACAAAATCAATTGAGGTTTTTTTTAAAGAGTTTGTTATTAAAATCAGGCTATTTTAGTGATAGAATCATAAGCCTATGGGTTGAAGTACTTAATACTGACCTTAGAATATGCTCTAATACCCGCTTCATACGGCCTCAAAATGTTCCTGTAATTGGTCAGATTTCAAAATTTTCTTGGGGGGCTTGCAGTGCCCAAATCCCCAGCTGTATGGGCTCCACCATTCCCAAGGGCAGCAAAGCCCTTTGGACCTTTTTGGATGTTGCCCTATTGTTGCTGGCTGAGAAGGGGCCCCCATAACAGTTCAAGCTTCAGGGTCCCAAAAATGTATATGTGCAACCTGAGGCAAGGGTGGAAGGATGGAGAGGCTGTGGTTTATGGGCTAGAGGTCCATATCTATACCCTGAACCTCCAATCGCCCTTCTGTGAAGGCATCTACGATAACTCCAAACCACAAAGGAATGGGTGGAGGGATTTGCCCTGGCCCGGGCCATGATATTTGCCAAGCTCTCAACAAACCGTAAGGGTCAGACCAATTAATGACTTGAGAACAGGTTGTCGGGGCAGACACAGCAGCAAGCTACCCCTTCAGGCCTCTTCGGTGTATTTCTTAGTGCTGAACCTGGCATTCATCAGGGGCTCGAATCCCTTCCTGTGTCTCCGGTGCTGGAAGACGACAAGTAGAATGACCAGCACCAGCAGCGCGATCAGGGCGCCTCCGATGGTGGAGCCAACCATTACCGACCATGCACTGGCATCCTGCAAAGGCTCTGCGAAAGCAGAAAATAAAGTCAGTGGCAAATGGTGGGGAAGATTCATTCCTAGAAATTAGGGTTGCCGGGTCCCTCTTCGCCACTGGTGGGAGGTTTTGGGGATGGAGCCTGAGCAGGGCAGGGTTTGGGGAGGGGAGGGACTTCAATTCCATAGAGCCCAATTGCCAACGCGGCCATTTTCTCCAAGGGAACTGATCTCTATCGGCTGGAGATCAGTTGTAATAGCGGGAGATCTCCAGCTGGTACCTGGAGGTTGGCAACCCTACTAGAAATCAGTCCTGGAAAGAAAGACCTCCCTCAAAGGTGAGTGGGTGTTCATGCTCAATGTCTCTTTCATTCGCAAATAATATGTTTCAAAAATCGGCAACCATAGTGAATACCTGATACCTTTGGAACAGTATCAAATTGCATTCACTTCCTATATGCTTCCTATATTGTTACATTGGTTGTTTACGCATGGGTACTTTCACTCACGTTCACCCCCAGTCTGTCTTGGTTGTTCCTTGGAGTTATGCGTGAGGTTTCCATCCATTAGAGATGACCTAGCTGCCAGCCCTCACAAATCCTGGGACTTCCCATCCCTATTAACCCGATTCTTCCCCCTCCCCTGAGCTCAGCCTGGGTGAAATCCCCATGCATAAGGCAAAGCGCGGGACACAGAAGCTTGGTTTCTCTCACAGGCAGCACTACAGCCAATTACAAAGCAGCATGTCAAGGGATGGGGATTCAAATCCTTCCTGATTTGAGCTTGGAGGCTGCTGGTGCATAGACTCCCAACAGGAAAGTGTGGGTCCAGTGACCAACAAACCTCAGGTAAAGCTCCCATGCGTAAACAACCATTGTCTTCATTATCAGTGTTTAACCAATAATGTTGTTGCCCTGTATAGGTACATTTATTAAAGCCAGAAGAGTAGTTCTTAAAGAAGGAAACCTGTATGACGTATTTAACACTCATTTCAAATAGTATTGTTCCTTGTCCTTTAGTATTTACTTTGCGACCTACCCTCGTAAAGGTCATTCCCTGTTCTTTACGTTTAATATACTCTAATAAGGTTTTTTTTATCCTCCCTTGACTTGAATAGTACTTTACTCTCGTCAGGATATTAAAATAGTGCTGCACCATAGTTGAATGCACAGATGCCTGAGATGCTTCATTCAGGCACATGCTCACAACTAATGGTTTCAGCTCTTAAGATTTTTAGATCTTATAAGACGTTGATGAAGTTGATGACCTTGGAGAATTATATTGTCTTGCTCTGAAATCTTATAAAGGTAGTGGCAAGTTTATGCGTTGTTAGCCACTCTGAGCCTGGTTTCGGTTGGGAATTGAGGGCAGGGTATAAATGGAAGGAAGGAAGGAAGGAAGGAAGGAAGGAAGGAAGGAAGGAAGGAAGGAAGGAAGGAAGGAAGGAAGGAAGGAAGGAAGGAAGGAAGGAAGGAAGGAAGGAAGGAAGGAAGGAAGGAAGGAAGGAAGGAAGGGATGAGCTGGGGGTTCAGTTTTTCAGCAGAGGGGTTGAGGGATTATTCAAACATAGATACAATAATGTAAAAGTGTAATTATTCATTAAGAGTTCATAGAGGTCAACATAATGTATGCTATCATTTAAAAGAGTTGTTGATTATTAGGGCTGCCAACCTCCAGGTGGTGGCTGGAGATCTCCCGCTATTACAACTGATCCCCAGGCGACAGAGATCACCTCCCCTGGAGAAAATGGCTGCTTTTGCCATTGGACTCTAGGACATTGAAGTCCATCCCCTCTCCAAACCCACCCTCCTCAGGCTCCCCCCCCCCAAAAAAAATCTCCAGGTATTTCCCATCTTGGAGCTGCCAACCCTATACATTGATTATATATGTATATATAAAGACAAAAATACGTATATAATATATGGAGGGCATAATTTTTGTGCTTTTTGCCCCCCTTCAAAAAAAAGTGTAGATCCAGCCCTGAAGTTACCTGGCAGCTCAATGGAGTAGCTGTAGCCAAGTTGTTCTGCCGTTTGAAACAGTTCTTGGTTGGTCACAGGGGGGAAAAAAGGAACCATGTTGTACATGCGGTTGTGTCCGATCGGCGCCAGCTCCTGAGGCCAGGCGCTGTCAGAGGGGTGGAACCGTTTCATCCACTCATCGAAAATAGCATCGGTGAAGGAATGGAGCACCTGGAAAATCAATCCACACACAAATCTTAAATTCATATTACGATGACCAGGCAGGTACGATGGGAGAACTGACTAGCTTGTTAAAGGGATCTTGCAACCCACATTTACCATTTATACACTGCAGTGTGGTGTAGTGGTTAAGAGTGATGGGTTGGAGCGGTGGACTCTGATCTGGAGAAATGGGTTTGATTCCTCATTCCTCCGCATGAGCGGCGGAGGCTAATCAGGTGAACTGGTTCCCCACTCCTACACATGAAGCCAACTGGTTGACCTTGGGCTAGTCACAGCTCTCTTAGAGTTCTCTCAGCCTCACCTACCTCACAGGATGTCTGTTGTGGGAAGGGAAGGCGATTGGAAGCCGGTTTGATTCTTCCTTAGGTGGTAGAGAAAGTTGGCATATAGAAACCAACTCGTCTTCTTCTTCAGGAGGAATGGGAAAAAAAACCTACCTGCCCATTTAAAACACCTGGCATCATGATTTAGAATTATGTAGGCAGAATTATGCCTGTGTTCCCTTTACATCCAATTGTGAGAGGTACATTCAATTTGGCATTAGTATTCTTTATTGTACTTCTATCTCAATGAGGCTTTCAGCATTTTACATGGGATTCCCTGAGGTCTCCCTTTGAGCCACTGGCCAAAGTAGTGTGAACAATTACCAGCATCTTCTGCCTTCAGGCCTTTCCTTGGGCACCAGAAAATGAGATTTCTTCTTTTTCTTCTTTGGAAAACCTGCTGTCAAGCAGTTGTTTATAGGCCATTTTGGTGGCAATCTTAGTGGTTACAGAATTCGGATAAGATGAAACACATGACAATTTTCTACACGTTCTTCTTCCATGCAGCAGTATTTTCATTATGGGAATTGACGTTACAAGGACCAAGTTCTAGTTTAACCACCGGGGGGGGGGCCTGCACTCCAGTATGCCCCAAAACAGTAAGGGGAGCTCTTGCCAGTGACTGAAGAGAAAAATCAATCACAGAGTCCTTTTCAACTATTCTCATACCACGAAATAAAAGGGGGGGGTTCTGATAGACTGTTTCCTGCAGGTACAATATATAGAACAGGGCTTCTTAAACTTTTTCCATTCGCGACCCCTTTTTGCCCAAGAAATTTTTACGCCACCCCGGGTATATAGGTATATAAAAAGGTATGCAAATCAAACATTTACTGATAATAAATTATAAAGAAACCAAATTTTATTGCCAAATTTTTTGCGACCCCCACATTCAGTTACCGGTATGTGACCCTCACATGGGGTCGAGACCCACAGTTTAAGAAACTTTGATATAGCGAACTCAGCAAGGAAGGAATTTAAATTGAATTTTTAAGTGCAATAATGATGGCTTACAGCTCAATTCTTAATTTTTAGCTACTGTGGCTGTTTCTGAATGCTTCATGAGACACCAGTTGACACAGAGGTTTGAGTGGGGGTGCCCAAATTTGTTTTAGTAAGAACTGTTCTTCCATAAATATTGGTTTGGGGATACACTAAAATATTGGTTTCTGGCAACATTTTAAAAAATCTCCCTACTTGCTGAAAAGTGATGAAGACTTATTTTGTATTCTTTTTGTGGAAGCACAGAGCTAGGCTTCCCATTTAGCGACCAGAGGCAGGGAATTACCAGCTCCCATCCTCAATTTCCCACTCTTGAGGGAATGAGGAATGGGAAGAAAAATGGCCTCCACATTGTGATGCTCTAGGAATTTCCCCTATCTTCTATGGTAAAGATCACAGAGAATAAGGCGGCAGCCTAGAGTATCACATGGAAATTACATCACATCTTCCCAAAACTCTGTCCTCTCCAGGCACTGCCCCCCATATCTCCCAGCATTTGCCAAGGTAGTGTTGGGAACGCTAATCAGAGCATTACTTCTATTAAGAGAAGTTTCCTTACGGGTGTATTTGGTTACATGCGCTTCAAGGAAGCCAAAAGAAGAAGAAGACATACCACAAAGACAGGATCATTAGCGGCAGCATGAGGGAATGCACTGGTCCCATTCAAAACATCGTGAACCAAGTTGTGGAGACTCGCTACTGGCACGTCAAAAGTTCCGTCTGGTTTATCAAACCCTTCCAAAGCATTCCTGAGGAGGAGGAGGAGGAAGAGAAGAAGAAGAAGAAGAAGAAGAAGAAGGAGAAGAAGGAGAAGAAGGAGAAGGAGGAGAAGGAGGAGAAGGAGGAGAAGGAGAGTTGGTTTTTATATGCCGACTTTCTCTACCATTTAAGGGAGACCCAAACCGGCCTTCCCTTCCCCACAACAGACACCCTGTGAGGTAGGTGGGGCTGAGAGAGCTCTAACAGAGCTGTAACTTGCCCAAGGTCACCCACCTGGCTTCATGTGTAGGAGTGGGGAAACAAATCCAGTTCACCAGATGAGCCTCCGCCGCTCATGTGGAGGAGTGTGGGAATCAAACCCGGTTCTCCAGATCAGAGTCCACCACTCCAAACCACCGCTCTTAACCACTACACCACGCTGGCTCTCAATAAGCAAAGTATTGCCATCAAGGGATCTGCTTCTCTCAAAGAAAGGCTATTGTGAACCACTGATGGGACTCAAAGAACTTACCTGAAGCTAAAACTAGAATTCCGAAAGAAAGGAGGCTGATCAAAGTCTTGAAGTGAGAGACAGCTCCGAACATCTTCTGCGGTCGGCAGCCGATCGCCACTGTTGCTGAATGGGTTCCTCCGCAGGGGCCCTTCTCTGGATCCATTACACAGTGTCACCATACGGTTATAATAATCCAGACTTACGTTAAAAAAACAGAGCGAAATGGAGCGGTTAGACTCAGCTTTCTGCTAAGTGTTGTTGTCAGTTTTTTTATCAAGAGAAACAAGTTGGGGGACATATTTTATTTGGGAGAATCAGAAGATCAATGAACAAAAATGCTTCCCGTGATTAGTAATGGGAGACAATTTTTAATCAAAGGTACATGCATAACTTGGTTGCCAGGACCCTGGGAAGGAATGTGCTGCTTAATTTTCACATGAGAAATTCAAATTGCATGAAAGAATGGAGGAGGAGAGAGAGGTAGGCAAATGAAAGGCTTCATGGAGGATTTCTTTTCACACATAGTTCTGGAAGTAGAAAAGAGTCCAGTAGCACCTTAAAGACTAACAACATTTCTGGCAGGGTATGAGCTTTTGTGAGTCACAGCTCACTTCTTCAGAAATGTTGTTAGTCTTTAAGGTGCTACTGGATTCTTGCTCTTTTCTACTGCTACAGAAAGACTAGCACGGCTACCCATTGTGATAGTTCTGGAAGGTATGTGCAGGGAGGGGTTGGGTTCTACTCAAAATATTAGAAGTAGACATTCCTTCTGACTAAATGTTTGCTAGATTCTAAATTATTTTACATTTTTCAATATCTCAGAAAATGATCTGTATTGATAAGATACACATGTATTGAACTATAACCCAAAAAATTGATTAGTGTATTTGCTTCATTTATAGTCCACCTTTTTCACTGAGACTCAATGAAAAAGCAAATAATTAATCAACTAATTTTTTTTAACAAGTTGACAATGCTGGGTAAAAAGTAGTTAAGAAACAGGGAAAACTATGCCCAACATCTCAGTACCCTGACATTTTGATACCTGTTGCATACTATTTCCCAACGTGAAAATCTTGAATTCTGACTGATTAGGTTAGGATCTTCTGGTCTTGATGCTCCAAGGAGTCGATCGGTACACACATCACACACATTTCTTCCTGTGGAAAAATTCCAGTACGGCAGTGCAAAGGACTCATTGCCAATCATCCGCTAAATAACGTGGGAGAACAAGAAGATATGTCGAGAGAGAGAGAGATGAAACCTCCATGAATCAGCTCTTTGCAGTGATGCATAAATCAATAATACGTTCAAATTATCTTCACAACTCAGTAACATCCACATAGCCTTTTTATATGATTCCCCAATACTATATATTACATTTGCCAGCTCCCTACTATCCCATTTTCCAATACTTAGGACCTAGTGTAGTATCTCTCTAGGATGGAGCTGCTACCTGCCTGACAAAGCTCTTTCCTGGTTGGCTGCCAAGCAACCAATCAAATCAGCACTGAGTTATTCCATCAGTAATTGGAATATTCTGACCCAGCATATTTTATTTACTTGGAATTTCAAACAACTTTTGACAGTCCTTTATCAAAGGCTCCTAAAGCAGCTTTGGAAAACTGTGGGAGGAAAGAGTTTACAAAATTATGAATTGGGCAGCAATGGTATTTAGAGGGGAAATTATTCTTTCTCTCTGTCTGTCTCAGAATATTACATCCCAGAGGCATCCAGTAAAATTGCCAGAAAACTCTTGAAAAAAGACATTCATCTTCTTGCAACATATAATTAACTTACAGAAGGTTCTTATGGTCACACGAGGACCTCTTTTTCATCTGACTTTGATTTGCTTTCTCTTGACACCAGGATAAGTGACAGATACCATCTGCTGACCTGTCAGTTTTACTTATACTGGCAGAACCTCGGGAAATAAAGTTCTTTGTTTCCCATGACTTACAGGATACAGGATAACTCTACACCGGGGTGGAGTTATGGCTCTCAAAAGCATTTGTTTAGGCTGCTGAATTCCCACCCGAGCCCGCACTCGTCCCTTGCCTGTCCGTGCAGCAGACGCAAGCAGCAAACGAACATTCAACACCCCTGTGCCATATTGTGCCTCTTTTCCTCTTCTTGCATTTCCGGTTTTTGCTGCAGAGCCAAACCAGAAAACACAGGAAGTCCCAAAAGACTCACAACGATGAGAATCGCTGCCTTGTAGGTAATGTGGTGGAGGTACGCAGCTGTTCCAGTTGTAGCCTTCAAATATAGGTAGGTTATTTGTTAGCTAACCTGCAGATCTCTTTCCAGCAGCAGCAAGTGATACCTGTGCCAAGAAACAAAGGCGGGTCCTTGGTGCGAGAAGTCTATGGCTGTAAAGGGGCGGCCAGGTCCTGAGGTACAACAAGAGTTAAAAATCAGAAAGGGAAAACAGATTCTTCCACAGGCCACTTGGTGTATTTAATAAAATTCCCTTGCCAAGAAAGCTCTTATATATGAAGACAACCCCTGAAGAATAACCCAAATGGGCAGCCCATTCCTGAAGAAGAAGAGTTGGTTTTTATATGCTGACTTTCTCTACCACTTAAGGAAGAATCAAACCGGCTTACAATCACCTTCCCCTCCCCACAACAGACACCTCATGAGGTCGGAGAGGCTGAGAGAGCTCTAAGAGAGCTGTGACTAGCCCAAGGTCACCCAGCAGGATTCATGTGTAGGAGTGGGGAAACCAACCCGGTTCACCAGATTAGCATGGGCACTCACTTCCAGTTGAGGTCCGTGCTGCTGCATCGCTTCCTGGCACCGGTGTAAGTGCCCCTGTACCAGCGTCCGTGCAAATTTATCACGGCGTAAAGTGGCACAGATGCCAGTGTGAGGTCATGCTGGCTCCTATGGCACTTCACCCCCTTTTTCACGATTGCACAGTAAATTTATTGCAACAAATGATAACAAAACATGCAACGGTTCAAAAGCAGAGAGGCCAACATGTTCACCAGGCTCTACTCTGATGCTCTTAATAGCCTTAATCAGCATTTATTAGTGGGCAAAATGCTTGTCTCCATGATGTGAAACGCTGCATCTCTTGATTTTGGCCATTGAAGCTGCCTGAAGAGGCACCCGGAGCCGGAAAATCTATTAATTTTAGTCAGCCGGCCTTCCTGTTCTCATGTGGCTTCCTCCTCCACCGTGGTTACTCTGCTCCCCAAAACAGATGGATCTGCGATGAACAAATTCCTTCTCGCATGATGTGTCAAAATCAATTGCAAACAGTGTGCCAGGTATTCTTATTTATTACATCGCCTACAGTGGCTTGTAGCCTACCACTCTCCTCAGCCAAATGTAAAGCCTTAAGTGGCTTTTTCTGTCAGAACAAGACTCCTTGGAGGGTGAGAGATTCAAAACAGATAAAAGGAAGTATTTTTTCACACAATGCATAGTTAAATGGTGGGACTCCCTGCCCCAGGATGTGGTGATGGCTGCCAACTTGGAAGGCTTTAAGAGGGGAGTGGATATGTTCATGGAGGAGAGGGCTATCCATGGCTACTAGTCAAAATGGCTACTAGTCATGATGCACATCTATTCTCTCCAGGATCAGAGGAGCAGGCCTATTATAATATTAGGTGCTGCGGAACCCAGGCAGGATGCTGCTGCAGTCGTCTTGCTTGTGGGCTTCCCAGAGGCACCTGGAGGCATAGTTCCTGGAGGCATAATTAAATTGTGGAACTCCCTGCCCCAGGGGGTGGTGATGGCTCCCAACTTGTAAGTCTTTAAGAGGGGAGTGGACATGTTCATGGAGGAGAGGGCTATTCATGGCTACTAGTAAAAATAGTCATGATGCATACCTATTCTCTCCAGGATCAGAGATTCATGCCTATTATATTAGGTGCTGTGGAACACAGGCAGGATGGTGCTGCTGCAGTGGTCTTGTTTGGGGGCTTCCTAGAGGCACTTGGTTGGCCACCGTGTGATCAGACTGCTGGACTCGATGGACCCTGGTCTGATCCAGCATGGCCTTTCTTATGAGAATTTCTTCAATCTTGGCTGAGTGGAGTGGCAGGATAAAAGCCAATGAAACGTTCTCAGTTTAAAAGCTGGCTTCAGCTATGGTAGCTTGCATTTTTCTTATATTCCACTCCTCAGTGACAAAAGGTTCACCTACCTAATAGCGTGTCTCTGACCGAGTAATAATGAAGCCACACGAAGAGGTCGTAGATGCTGCAGTTTACCACTTGGGGTTCATTTCCACTGGGGCCAAGGAGGCTCAGCCAGTGTTGGGTAGCGACGACATAGTCCGGGTGGACGGTTGTCTTTGAGCGGTCTAGAGCGTCCAAGAATTGTTCTAGCTCTTCTTCACTCAACGTGTGGATGTTTTTCCGAACAACCAGGGGCTTCTTCACGTCACAGTTGGGGCCGGACCAGCCAAATTTGCAATCCCCACAGTTGTATCCAGCAAAGTTTCCTTCATTAAAAGAAAACATCCGTTGTGTCACAGTGTACAAATATAAACAGGCAAATAAACAAAAGCAGAAGACGAAGAGCTGGTTTTTATATGCCGACCTTTTCTACCACTTAAGGCGGAATCAAACCGGCTTACAATCACTTTCCCTTCCTCTCCCCACAACAGACACCCTGTGAGGTAGGTGGGGCTGAGAGAGCTCTAAGAGAACTGTGACTAGCCCAAGGTCACCCAGCTGGCTTCATGTGTAGGAGTGGGGAAACCAACCCAGTTCACCAGATTAGCATCCGCCACTCATGTGGAGGAGTGGGGAATCAAACCCGGTTCTCCAGATCAGAGTCCACCACTCCAAACCACCGCTTTTAGTAGGTTCCTCCCCTCCACAACCTCCCCCCTCAGGCTCCACTCCCAGATGCCCAGGAATTTCCCTAGCTGGAGTTGGCAACTCCAGTAACTGGCATCATCCTAACATCATTACCTCACCTATGGAGTGACCCAGAAGTGATGTTGTTGCTTCAGGAGACACGGTAGCATTTGCCCAAAAAGTAAATGGTTAAACCACAGAGGTTGGGGTAGGGTCGCCAGGCCCCTCTTCACAACCAGCGGGAGCTTTTTGAGGCAGAGCCTGAGCAGGGCAGGGTTTGGGGAGGGGAGGGACTTCAATGCCATAGAGTCCAATGGCCAAAGCAGCCCTTTTCTCCAGGGGAACTGAACTCTGTCGGCTGGAGATCAGTTGTAATAGCAGGAGATCTCCAGCTAGTACCTGGAGGATGGCAACCCTAGGTTGGGGGGATAGCTAGAGTATCGCCACATTGCCAGCCGTGAGTCTCTCCCCCTCCCACTACATGCACAATATTGGTGGCAGCTGAAAATCAAGAGTCTTGTGTTATTTGGTCACGACTGTGGAAAAGCTTGAATGGACTGGCTTACTCAAATGAGCAGTTTTCAAAAAAAGCAAGTGAGGATACATTAATACTATAATACAGCAAGGATATCTAACTGGGAGTGCACTTATGGATGCTGCTAAGGTTCTTGAGGGTTCTCATCAGATGGATTATCATCAGAAGCATAATGGAAACCACTTATGCTTTTAAGAAACACTCTGGGATCCTAAATGTGAATTCTAAGTTACATGCTCAGGGAAAGGAACTTCCTGAATTCCCTCAACCCACTCACCCACTCATACACACACGGAGGAACCTTACCTGTATTGATGGACTGCAAGTAAGTTTCCCTAATGGGGAAAATAGCAACTGCCAGTGTTGGTGGGACCTATAGACCATGTTTCATGTAGTTAGGCCCATAAAGACTAGCTATACTGGAGCAACTTTGCACCCAAATTAATATAAAGAGAGATGTGAAATAAAACTGATATAATGCTGGAGCCCTAAGAGGAGGAAGAGAAGGAAAAGGAAGAAGAGGAGAAGGAAAAGGATAAGGAGGAGGAGGAGGAGGAATTGGAGCTGGTTTTTATATGCCAATTTTCTCTACCTTAAATAAATAAAAATGATATAATGCTGGAGCCCTAAGAGGAGGAGGAGGAGGAGGAGGTGATGAAGAAGAAGAGGAGGAGGAGGAATTGGAGTTGGTTTTTATATGCCAATTTTCTCTGCCTTTTAAGGAGAATCAAACCAGCTTACAATCTCCTTCCCTTCTTCTCCCCACAACAGACACCTTGTGAGGTAGGTGGGGCTGTGAGAGTTTGGAGCAAACTGTGACTAGCCCAAGGCCACCCAGCTGGCTTCATGTGTAGGAGTGGGAAAACCAACCTGGTTCACCAGATTAGAGTCCACCGCTCATGAGGAGGAGTGGGGGATCAAACCCAGTTCACCAGATTAGTGTCCACTGTTCTTAATCACTATACCAATTTAGACTTCCATAGCCTCTGGCACTATAAGCGAGAACTCCCACATCTGAGGGCCATAGGGTTGCCAAACTCCAGCTAGTAGCTGGAGATCTCCTGCTATTACAACTGATAGAGATCAGCCAATAGGGATCAGATCACCTGGAGAAAATGGCCGTTTTGGCAATTGGACTCCATGGCATTGAAGTCCCTCCCCTCCCCAAACTCTACCCTCCTCAGGCTCCGCCCCAAAAACCTCCCGCCGGTGGTGAAGAGGGACCTGGCAACTCTAGAGGACCATGAGATTTAACTTCAGAAACAAAAACAAATGGTACTTGGAGCAAGGATTCACTAGCTGATCTCAGCCATAATTGCTAGTAATCACGTTCCTGACCTATACGCCAAATCATAAGACTCACTACAACGTACTCTTAACAATAAACCCTTACAAGAAGTATTAACAGGAGAAGACAAAAATAGGTCTCATACTGGTATTTAATAACTCCTGACTTATTGTCAACTCACCAACACAGCAATGTTCATAACAATTTAGTGCTGTTCTAATAGCAGCCGAGTAATTCTACCCATCCAGCACCTTTCAGTGTATAATTAATTGCAGCTGCAACAGCACAGAGCCCTTTATGACTGTGATTTGTTTGCTTGCGAATCCCACTAGCACAGTGTTCTGTCTAAATCGAGCCTACACAACTTGTGATCTGCCAGTCTGAGCACAGTCCATTACCGGCCCCCGTCAGCTGGTAGCAAAAACAGATCTTTCAGGTAGCAAAAACAGATCTTCATGGACTTGCTAAACCACCCTACATGGCTGGGGGGCTGGCTCTGTTTGGCTTAGTGGGTCACACGTTTTGGGACAGGGTGTGGCTCAGTAGTAGAACTACCTTCTGTAGTAGTAGTAGTAGTAGTAGTAGTAGTAGAAGAAGAAGACGAAGAAGAGGAGGAGTTGGTTTTTATATGCTGACTTTCTCTACCGCTTAAGGAAGAATCAAACTGGTTTACAATCACCTTCCCTTCCCCTCCCCACAACAGATACCCTGTGAGGTCGATGGGGCTGAGAGAGTGTGACTAGCCCAAGGTCACATGGCTGGCTTCATGTGCAGGAGTGGGGAAACAAATCCATTTCACCAGATTAGCCTTTGTCACGCATGTGTAGGAGTGGGGAACCAAACCCGGTTCTCCAGATCAGACGCCACTGCTCTAAACCACCACTCTTAACCCCGACATCATGCTGGTCTCAGTTTAATCCCTGCCAATTCTAATTTAAAGAGCAACCTGACTCCCGAGGGAAGTGTTGAGAAAGACCCTTCTCCTCCTGAGGTATTGGATAATCGCTTGGGGATAATGGCCAATGGTTGGACTCCATCTGAGGACTTCTCTACTTCCCTCTCCTGCTGCAGACAACTGAAGCTCCTGGAATTTTGTTTCTGGGGGTCAGTGGATCCTAAAGAACAGGATAAGGGGCAAAGTTTTGGAGGGTTGCATTGGGAGGAGAGAATCATATGAAATCATTATCTCCTCTTCTGAAAAGTTAAGTACCATTACGTTTTTGGAAATGCATGGCTGTCAACATGTGAAGCTGCCTTATATGGAACCAGGCCACTAGCTCATCTTGAAGTGTCAAGGGCTCCAGGGAAAAGTAGAAACATTCAAGAGGTATTAATGGCTACTAGTAAAAATGGATACTAGTCATGATGCATACCTATTCTCTCCAGGATCAGAGGAGCAGGCCTATTCTATGATGTGCTGTGGAACACAGGCAGGATGGTGCTGCTGCAGTCGTCTTGTTTGTGGGCTTCCTAGAGGCACTTGGTTGGCCACTGGGTGAACAGACTGCTGGACTTGATGGACCTTGGTCTGATCCAGCATGGCTTTTCTTATGTTCAAACAACAATGAAGAGGGGTGAACATTGTGACCAAGGGCAGAAGAAGCCACAGCTGCCTCATCTTCCACTGCATTCAGGAAGTTGAAGGGACAGCATGGATCTCCACCTTGCGATCTGATAACTGCATTGGGTTCTTCACTGGCCTTTCCTCTCTCTTACCCACGTCCCCCATCCCACTCAGTACCCTAAAAGCATCTTATTTGAGACACACCTGTGATCTTTCAGATTAAAGATAACCAGCTGTGCGATCGACTGTCCTTACATGAGATGAAATCTTACAACAGGCGCTTTGTGTTCTGATTGTAGAGAAATCAGAAGTAATTGAATACCAGAGTCTGACCTATTCTTACTTTCTGTTGTTAATACTTCTTGCAAGGGATGATTGTCTTTAGTATAATAGAGCAAAGCCTTCTTTCACACATAGATGAATGTTATTAACAAAGAAGAGCCAGTCCGTGAGGAAAAAAAGGCAACTCCCCCCCCCAAAAAAAAACATCTGAGAGCATTTTAGTGCAGGGTGGTAGGAATACAAAGGCAACGTTTTCCTGCACAATACTCGTGAAGCGATTCCAAAGAATGCCGTGGGTATATTTCTTGATATGTAGAGATGGTTACTGTATTCTGGTGGGGGAAAGGGCTGTCAAGTAACAGCCAACTTATGGCAACCCTATGGGGTTTTCAAGGCAAGAGAAGAGCAGAGGTGGTTTGCCATTGCCTGCCTCTGCGTAGCGACCCTGGACTTCCTTGGGGGTCTCCCATTCAAGTACTAATCAGGGCTGACCATGCTTAGCTTCTGAGATCTGGTGTGGTCAAGCTAGCCTGGGCCATCCTCGTCAGGGCGTTGCTGTATGTGCTTCATTATTTTAAAAGTACAATTTTCAATGGGACTCCATTTCCAAGTAGTATGCAATGGATCACAGCCTTAGAAACTATATGTATAAATTGCCTTAAAAATACATCAATCTTTGCACTTTTTTGTGGGGGGGATGGTAACCACTAGCCACCTTATCGGGCATATTCCGATAATGCGGCATGAGACACGGTAGACATAGATTCCTCTACCTGTTCCTTTCCACCCTGGCCCTCGGTTCACAAACAGATGTGTCAACTAAAAAGGGATGGAAAGGGCAAATGACAGGACAAACGAGGGCAACGGCAGGAAGAGGCTCATCTCCCACCACATGGGCACATGCACATGTTTATTTGGGAAAAAACGCCTGGCTATGTTCAATAGTGCATAAGATTGCAGCCATAAAGCCTCATCGGTATGGTGTAAGAGGAAGAGATAGCAGCCCTGAACATTTTCTCTTACATATTTCCTCTACCACTTAAGGGAGAATCAAACCGGCTTACAATCACCTTCCCTTCCCCTCCCCACAACAGACACCCTGTGAGGTAGGTGGGGCTGAGAAAGCTGTGACTAGCCCAAGCTCACCCAGCTGGCTTCATGTGTAGGAGCGGGGAAACAAATCCAGTTCAGCCGATTAGCCTCCGCCGCTCATGTGGAGGAGCGGGGAATAAAACCCGCTTCTCCAGACCGGAGTCCACTGCTCCAAAGAGGATGGAGTCTCACCTGGAATTCGACCTGTTCCCAAATATTCCCGGATCTTCCAGAATAATCTTTCTCGTGGCTAAAGCAGTAACAGGCTCCAAGAGCTTCTCCTCCCTCCCTGTTCTCCTCACCTGTGCACTGGCAGCTCCTGTTAAAGAACTTCAGGGGCCATCGTTCCCGGTCGTCCACATTGTGGAGCGTGTAGGGGCCGCCCCAGGGTCTGGTGTCCACCTGAACCTCTCCGCAGACGCCCCGGCCTTGCTGCCAGCCGCACGTGTTGTTCAGATTAGGCCCCCAAGGCGGGCAGCACTGCTTGGCCTTCAGCATCTCCACGGTCATGCACGCGCGCGGGAATTGTGCCTTGGCCTCTCGGGGCCACCACGGGCTCAGGCACCCAAAAGCCGCCCAGCAGAGCAGCCTCCCCCACTGTGGCAGGAAGGCCATGGGAATGGCTCCCCCGAGCTGCCTCTAGCCAGCTGCGTACCACTGACCCTAAGAAGAGCAAAGGCAATTTCATGAGCAGCCTCTGGCCCAATACGTCTTCCTTCTCGCTGCCAACTAGAGTAGACTTTTGGAAGGGTGCTTAATCCAAGACCGCTCGTTCCCTTGAACGGGGCTTGAGAAGCAGACAATTTACCTCTTTGTTGCCTGCCCAGCTGCCAAAGCTCAGGGGCTTTATGTGCGGGGTCAGAAATGCCCTCATTAGAAGGATTAGACTTCCACAAGCCCTCATGCTTAGCACATGACTTTACGGGCAAAGAGGGGCCTGTGGGGAGGGGGAGAGAAGTGAGTCGTGAAGGACTTCAGCGCAGTGGAAAGGGAAGAAAATGCCTTTGATGTGCACCCGCTTGTCACGTCTTCCTCTCATGGGGTTTAAGAAATAACTAATATTAGAGTTTGTGCTGTCCACGCAGGAGTTGAACTGCCAGGTTCCCTACATAAGGCTGCCAATCTCCAGGTGGGGGCTGGAGATCTCCCAGTATTACAACTGATCTCCAGGCGACAGAGATCACTTTCCCTGGAGAAAATGTCCGCTTTGGCAATCGGACTCTATGGTATTGAAGTCCCTCTCCTCTCCAAACCCCGCCCTCCTCAGGCTCCATCCTCAAAATCTCCAGGTGTTTTCCAACCCGGAGCAGGCAAACCTGTCCTTGCATTTTCCCCTTACCAGGGCATCGGAAGACTTTTTATTCCTGGCTTTAAAAAACAACAACTGGCGATTGCTATTAAGCTATAGCACAATGATATCCTAACAATCTATTGTTGTGCTCTACTACTTCCTCTGAGTTCCCAGTTTGAATTTTTAAGTAAATCTAGAGATTCCCCTTATATCACCACAATGAGAAAGGCTAGAGGGCTTTTTTAAACGAAAGCTGGGAATTCAGGGGTACTAGTAGATTGTGGCAATAGATTTGTCATGCAGTTATTGTACTATAACATGATAGCAATTACTGATTGTTTTTTAAAAGCCCTCTGGTGGCATGGGGGGGCGGAATGGTGAGGGGCTGAAAGACTTGAATATCTTGAATTATTTGTGGAAATCACAGTTTTGAAATTATATAAACCGTCACATTCAGTGTGTTAGTGGTGTTTTTTTGTATATCCTTGCCAGGTACGGCTTTTTCTTCCCAGTTTTTGGAATGATGTGCCCTCACTCATCCCTCCCTTGCCCCACTAGAATATCATATGTCAATTCACACTCACAAAGCCTGTTTGGTTTGGTTTTCTTGTATCGTCTTGTGCCTGAAAATCTGCCTACGTTAAATATTCATTTCCTAAAATCATCTAAGAACATTACCATTTCAATTCCTCCGCCAGAAATGTGCCTGGAGCAATCCCGACTCAAAGCAGTTGACTCAAAGCAATCCCCGCCTAACCACGCCAGACTTTAAGAATGATATCAAACATGGAATGACTGAGTTGTTATTCACCAAGGTTTTCTGCCCACCCACTTTTTCCCAAGGCTTCAAAGCAAATTATGATACAACCTTATCTTTTGTTTATTCCCGAAATAATCTTGAGAGATCATTTAGGCTGTGAGAAGATAACGACTTTCTCAATATGCTTCATGGCTAAGTAATTGTTTCAACCGGTGGAACCAGCACCTGTTTTAATATTGGCTATCTAACCACTGGAAAGGAGCCCCGTGGTGCAGAGTGGTAAGCTGCAGTACTTAAGTCAAAAGCTTTGCTCAATACCTGAGTTCAATCCCAACGGAAGTTGGTTTCAAAGTTGACTCAGCCTTCCATCCTTCCAAGGTCAGTGAAATGAGTACCCAGCTTTCTGGGGGTAAAGGGAAGATGACCGGGGAAGGCACTGGCAAACCACCCCATAAACAAAGTCTGCCTTGGAAACGTCGGGATGTGACGTCACCCCATGGGTCAGGAATGACCCGGTGCTTGCACAGGGGACCTTTACCTTTTTAACCACTGGAATATCATATAAACAAGACTAGCCTGATCTTGTCAGAGCTCGGAAGCTAAGCAGGGTCAAGAGTTGGATGGAAGAGTTTTTGCAGCGACCAAAAAAGCTAATGCAATCTTGGGGTGCATCAACAGAGGCATAACACTCAAATCGCAAGATGTCATAGTTCTGCTGTACACTGCATTGGTCAGGCCGTACCTGAGGTATTGTGTGCAGTTCTGGAGGCCTCACTTAAAAAAAGGATGTGGACAGAATCGAGTGGGTGCAGAGAAGAGCGACGAGGATGATCAGGGGCCTGGAGACCAAGACCTACGAGGAAAGGCTGAGGGAGTTAGGAAGGTTCAGTCTGGAGAAGAGGAGGTTGAGGGGGGACATGATGGCTCTCTTTAAGTATTTGGGTTGTCACTTAGAGGTAAGGGCACTTAGAGGTAAGGGCACATTAAGTAAGGGCTGTCACTTAGAGGAGGGCAGGGAGCTGTTCCTGTTGGCAGCAGAGGATAGGACTCGCAATCATGGGTTTAAATTGTGGGTGGAAAGGTCCCGGCTGGATATTAGGAAAAAAAATTTCCACAAAGAGTTGTTTGACAGTGGAATTGGGCAAGATTGGGTAAAATCCAGCCTAATGTACACGTGGTGTAGTGGTTAAGAGTGGTGGTTTGGAGCAGTGGACTCTGATCTGGAGAACCGGGGTTGATTCCCCACTCCTCCACATGAGTGGTGGAGGCTAATCTGGTGAACCGGGTTGGTTTCCCCACTCCTACACACGAAGCCAGCTGGGTGACCTTGGGCTAGTCACAGCTCTCTCAGCCTCACCTACCTCACAGGGTATCTGTTGTGGGGAGGGGAAGAGAAGGTGATAGTAAGCCGGTTTGATTCTTCCTTAAGTGGTAGAGAAAGTCAGCATATAAAAACCATCCCTTCTTCTTCTTCTGGCCGCCAGGCTGTGTACAAACCTACATGAAATAATCACATGTCATCTAAGGATTTTTATATTGGTGGTTGGAGTTGCTGTTAGGAATCACATATACACCGTTATCCACGTCATATTGGGTTGTTGTTGGGGTTTTTTGACCCACAGAACAACAGCAGCATTGATTGCCCAAAACAAACATATATAATGGCAGCTTTACAAATTCAAACTTCTTTCCATAAGTCATAAGACTTCCCTGAATGATGGAATCACATGTTCATTGCATCCTAAAAGGTTAAACCTGAAAGCGACATGAAGTTCATCAGAACTATCCCATGCTCTGGGGGTGGGGGGAAGAGGAAGATACTCTAAACCCGCTCTGTGCATGTAATGCAAAAGAAAGCAAATTGTACTACATCAAGAGAAAGGAAAAGCACACACCAAATGCCATGGTGGGATCAGACCTCAGAATTCAGTAGGAAACTGTGTCATTGTTAGATTATGTGAGTGCATAAAGGTTAGATGTAGTAACTGCAACTCTGTGAGAAAAAATGGCAGATCATATAGTAGCCAGGTAATACCTCTAAAAGATGGTACAAAGAACTCAAGGTCACCAGCAAATTGGATCTATGTGAAATTTTCTCTCTGGGTGTAAGTACAGACCTTTTCCAATAGGATTGCCAGCTCTGAGTTGGGAAATACCTGGAGATTTTTGGGGCGGAGCCTGAGGAGGACGGGGTTTGGGGAGGGACTTCAATGCCACAGAGTCCAATTGCCAAAGCAGCCATTTTCTCCCGGTGATCTGATCTCTATCAGCTGGAGATCAATTGTAATAGCAGGAGATCTCCAGCTAGTACCTGGAGGTTGGCAACCCTATTTTTCAGAGATCTCTTGTTCTCACTGGGGCAACCTCTGATGAATGGGGAGGGCGAAACCCAAGTGGGAAAAGAAAACTTCCTGGAATCTCAATGGGACACTAGTGGAGTACCCAATTATAACCCTGCAAAAATTACAGGGGCTTTTCCTCATTATCAAAACGGTGTGCCTCAAAGGTATTTTGCATTTAATGTGGCTTTGAGATTCCCCAAAGGAGAATGGGCATTTCTTTGTTCCTTCTCGGTCCCATGTCTCATCCTGTTATCCAGTGAGTGTTTAGACATAAATTTCCTAAACAAATAAACCTACTCTTGCAAAAGTATTGTGCCACTAGCTAGAATAACAGAAGCCTGCAAGAAACATGTCTTTGCTGAATCAGCTGGCCCCAACAGATGGTAGAAAGTTCATGGATCTCTGTTTACCTGCAAATTGTAAATTGTATGTGCAGCTATGATACAGAGAGAGGTAGGGTTGCCAGCTCTGGGTTGAGAAATACCTGGAGATTTTGAAGCGGAGCCTGAGGAGGTGTTTGGAGAAGGGAGGGGCTTCAATGCCATAGAGTCCAATAACCAAAGAAGCCGTTTTTTCCAGGGAAACTGATCTCTATTGGATGGACATCAGTTGTAATAGCAGAGATCTCCAGCCACCACCTGGAGGTTGGCAACCCTAGAGAGAGGAGAAGTGATTCAGTTCTTCAATCACCCTTGTTTTCATTGATGGGCTCCCTGCACTGTAGTAGTAGTAATAGAACCATAGGATCATAGAGTTGAAAGGGACCACCAGGGTCATCTAGTCCAACCCCCTGCACAATGCAGGAAATTCACAACTACCTCCCCCATACCCCCCAGTGACCCCTACTTTTGTTGTTATCATCATCAACAACAACAACATTTTAGGAAATATAAAATGCAAAGCTAAAATAAGGGGGGGTGACAAAAAAAAAAACCTTAAACTATTTCTGTGTGTAAAGTGCCTTCAAGTCGCAGCCGACTTATGGCGACCCCTTTTGGGGGTTTTCATGGCAAGAGACTAACAGGTGGTTTGCCAGTGCCTTCCTCTGCACAGCAACCCTGGTATTCCTTGGTGGTCTCCCATCCAAATACTAACCAGGGCTGACCCTGTTTAGCTTCCGAGATCTTTTGCAAAAGACAAAAGAGACCCCCTCACCTCTGCAGGAGTATATCGTATACCTTGCAGCTGTGGAGAAGTTTACATTGGGACCACAAAACGCAGCATACAAACAAGGATAAAAGAACATGAAAGATACTGCAGACTTGGCCAACCTGAGAAATCAGCAGTGGCTGAACATGGACTGACACAAACAAGACACTGAAAGACTGGACAATTCTACCAACTATTTTGTCAGATTGCACAGAGAAGCCTTTGAAATTCATAAACATCAGCACAACTTTAACAGAAAAGAAGAGAGTTTAAGAATGAATAAGGCTTGGCTTCCTGCCCTGAAAAACCTCCAGACTAACAAAGGCTACAGTCAACAATAGCCATGTAGATTAGCTTTGGATTTCACACATTAACAGATCACTTCAGGATACAATGCTTCCATATTAACATACCACACCCTCATTAGTACATTATCTTGATACTTACAGGACAGTGATTAGCACATTACGTCTGCAGGACAGTACTCAGCTCAAACCCAACCCCTCTCTGACTCTTCCTACACACTTGACACTGAGAGACACTGTCCTTCGGTGTTGCTCCTCTGAAGATGCCTGCCACAGCTGCTGGCGAAACGTCAGGAAAGAAAATTCCAAGACCACGGTTACACAGCCCGGATAACCTACAAGAACCAATGAACTCTGACCGTGAAAGCCTTCGACAATAATCCATTAAACAGTATCCACTTTTCCACCAACAAGTCCATACAAATGAAAAGCGTTTCTTTGATCCTTACATTTTTTTTAAGTTAACTTTGTTAAGGAAGCTCTTTTCCAAATGGGATCCATCTAAACCTGAAACGGACCTGGGTTCTGATGTCTTCCAATTATTCACTGAAATTGCAATTAATAAATTTAATACTAATGGGGAGGGGGGGATGCATCGCTTGAAAACCTGTCAACACAATAGTGCAACCAGG
This sequence comes from Euleptes europaea, assembly GCF_029931775.1. Taxonomy (NCBI): domain Eukaryota; kingdom Metazoa; phylum Chordata; class Lepidosauria; order Squamata; family Sphaerodactylidae; genus Euleptes; species Euleptes europaea. Next base: position 12,825,345 of record NC_079327.1, on the reverse strand, counting down.
CATGAGGTGGGCACTCTGTTGTGCGTGTCACCCGCTTTTCCTGGCTGGAGAGCCCCTATACACACTTGGGGGGGGGGGCTTGATGATGGATTCCTGCTGCCCCACCCACTTTCTGGAAATGCACCCCCCACCTTCCCAGGTTTGCAATATATGAAATGAAAGGCAAATTCAAGATAGGGTAGAGGAGTTGGGTATGGTTGCCAGAAATACCTGGAGATTTGGGAGATGGAGCCTCAGGAGGGGTGGGTTTGGAGAGGGGAGGGACTTCAATGCCATAGAGTCCAATTGCCAAAGTGACCATTTTCTCCAGGGGATCTGGACCTCTGTCACCTGGAGAGTGGTTGCAATAGCGGGAGATCTCCAGCTGCCACCTGGAGGTTGGCAACTCTAGGGAGAAGAGAGCCTGGATTGGAAAAGAGGAGAGCCCTGCTGACACATGAGGATCCCTATTTCCATGCCCCAAATCTCCAGATGCCTTATAACCCACACACAGCCTGTTGGGGGATCAGATCGAGGCATCTCTATGGAAAATTAGAGACCGGGAATAAAGAGCAGCTGCTGGAGAAGTCAGGTGCATTTGTGCAAACAGGCAGTCAGTTGCAAGCTTCGTTTCCCTGCCTCCCTCTTCCCTTTCCACCCCCAACCCTTTCCTAGGAAGCTGATTTTGCAACTCCAGGGGAGATTTTGTATATGTGTAAAGGGAGAGGTGAAGGAGTGAGATTCTGGCACCTTTCAGTGGGGCCCATGAAAGAAACAGGCACGATTCTCAAGTTACTACACTCTTCTTGCTGCAAGGTAGAATTTACATGGGGTAGCCTGGGAGAAAAAAACAACAACAACTTAGCAGGCTAAAGAAAATACTTTCTGCCGTTCAAACCAGGGACCTTTAGATCTTCAGTCTAACACTCTCCCAACTGAGCTATTTCGGCTGCTGGATCCCCTTCTGGGATCTCAGGGCAGAAAAATAGCTTTCAGATTGGCTTTTGTGTGGATGAAGTTTGCACCTTTTGCTTTCGAAAAGTTCGTGTTTTGAACATTGCTGTACTTTGAACAACTGCTCAGCCAGTTGCCTACTTGTTCTGTTAACATTACATGAACTGACTCTCCAATGAACAATGCAACCTCTGCTAAGAAGAAGCGAATTTAAGCAATTTATTTAAGCAACCCTCAAAATCTCCTGGGACTTTCTTAGTAATAACCATTGTTAAAGTTGATGCTTCCTTCAGAGAAAATTACTTCCTGCTGTATCAAGGTACCAGCTTCCTCTGGTGCATAGCTACAGGCAATCCTGTTTCTATTGGCATTAATAACCTGTTTTAATACATCTTTCACAAGAGATAATGAGAACCAGAATGTTTTTTGTGCAATAGAAAGGGGGGAATCACTGTAAAACAATCACTTCTACGTTGCAAGAAGAAACATGACAGGTAATTTCCAATCACTTCCCATGTTCCAATTAAAGGGGAAAATTATTCAAATGTCACATTGCCGTAATGAGCTTCGTCATGGAGTCTTTCGGCCGAAATTATCTAGGGTTTGTTGTTTAGGATCACTATATCCAACAGCAGGGTTGCCAACCTCCTGGTGGTAGCTGGAGATCTCCTGGGATCACAACTGATCTCCAGGTGGCAGAGATCAGTTCACCTAGAGAAAATGGCCACTTTGGAAGGTGGACTCTATGGCATCATACCCCAGTGAAGTCCCTCCCCAAACACCGCCCACCTCAGACTCTACCCTCAAAATCTCCAGGTATTTCCCATCCCAGAGCTGGCAACCCTAGAATAGAATAATAGAATCATAGAGTTGGAAGGGACCACCAGGGTCATCAAGTCCAACCCCCTGTACAATGCAGGCAATTCACAACTATCTCCCCCTCACACACACCCAGTGACCAGAAGATGGCCAAGATGCCCTCCCTCTCATGATCTGCCTAAGGTCATAGAATCAGCATGGCTGACAGATGGCCATCTAGCCTCTGCTTCAAAACCTCCAGGGAAGGAGAGCTAACCACCTCCCGAGGAAGCCTGTTCCACTGAGGAACCGCTCTGTTAGAAAGTTCTTTCTAATGTCTACGGAAACTCTTTTGATTTAATTTCAACCTGTTGGTTCTTGTCTGACCTTCTGGGGCAACAGAAAACAACTCCATGCCATCCTCTATGTGACAGCCCTTCAAGTACTTGAAAATGGTTATCATATCCCCTCTCAAGTCTTCTCCTCTTCAAGCTAAACATACCCAGCTCCTTCAACCTTTCCTCATAGGACTTGGTCTCCAGACCCCTCACCATCTTTGTTGCCCTCCTCTGGACACGTTCCAGCTCGTCTACATCTTTCTTAAATTGCAGTGTCCAAAACTGAACACAATACTCTAGGTGAGGTCTAACCAGAGCAAAGTAAAGCGATACCTTCATTTCACGTGATCTGGACACTATACCTCTCTATAGTGAAAATGAATTGTAGTTAGGAGCTGTTATTTTATATACCAAGTTTACCTTCCCTTTAATATAGTAAACTTATATGTTTTGTTAAGGAAACCAATGTGTCTTGAGTCTTTATGTGTGTGTTTAACCGATGATCCACAAGGTCACGATTTATTGCAGTCAATCTCAACAATTTTGGACTCCCACAATCCAAAGTATGTCTGTGAAAGCAGAGACTAACGATGAAGCAAGATGGCTTCTCATCAAAACAGTGCCGTTTGCAAGGTGAAGTCTAGGACGAGGCCAATCAGGCTGTGTCCTCCATGCCGGCTGTTGCTACGCTGGCACAGGGGAAAACAAGAGGAAGCACGGTAACCTCAAGAGAAGTGGCATGGCAAAGAAACCCACAAATGCGCCACTTAGCACCAACAGCAATGCACAAAACAATCAAGTCAGTTACTATACCACTGTCTCCTGGATACTCCACTTCAAATCTAGTTGAAAATCGAGGAGGAAAAAAAGGGCCAGTGAATACAGGCTCCATATTTAAGAGAATCTAAGTTTTATTCTTGTTTGCATAATTTCACACATTTCAGTGTTAAAAAAAACACTGATTACGTAGCAGTGTAGAATACTTAGGGGAGGGGCCATGCCTCAGTGGTAGAACCTCTGCTTGGCATGCAGAAGGTACCAGGTTCAACCCCTGGCATCTCCAGTTCAAGGGACTAGGCAAGTAGGTGATGTGAAGGACCTCCACCTGAGACCCTGAAGAGCCGCTGCCAGTCGGAGTAGACAATACTGACTTTGATGGATCGAGGACCTGGTTCAGTATAAGGCAGCTTCATGTGTTCTTGTGAAACAGATAAAAAGCCATTTGTCCTGGAAAACCAGTAAAGAACTCTGCTCTTTTTGTGGCTATACAAATCCGGGAACAGAAAGAACTAGAAAGGATTGTCTAGAACATCCTTTTTTTAAAAAAATAACACGTTTAAAACAAAATAGCTGTACTAAAATGTACACTTGACAAAAATGGCTTTGATTCCAATTTTTAATTAAAAAATACTTTAGAGCTTCAATACTGCATTAGAATACCCCCCAGGACAGACTCCTGTGGTATGCAAAAAATTGTCAGCTTGCTTATGGAATATGAGATATGTTTATCTTCTCCCTTCTTTTTCCTTTCTGTATTCCCCATTATAAAATGAAAATAAAAATATATTCAAAAAAGAAAAATACTGCATTAGAATGATGATGAAATTAAAATGGTCCCTAACGGTACCAAGGTTTCCCAAAGTCCTTTCTATTGTCCTTCTTGATAGTGTCGATGCTTGACATTTTATATATCCTGAAGATGTGCCATCTTCACATTTACCGCTTCAGTAGAGTCCTCCCACCCGATAACACTGTCGCCTTTAGAGGTAGAATGGTTTCCTTCATGTTCTTCCTTCAAGCTTCACCGCGCAATGAGTCATCCCGATTCTTCCACGACAGGATAAGGCTCCAGAGCTCTCTCTGCATTCTTCCAGTTGTGGAAGTTCTCTTGATACCATTCAACTAGCGTGAGAAAAGGAAAGGAAACGCTTAGGGCTGTTTAGCTTGGAAAGGAGGCGGTTAAAGGGAGATGTGATAGAGGTCTATAAAATTATGCATGGTATGGAGTGGACAGGGAGAAGCTTTTCTCCCTCTCTCGTAATGCCAGAATGCGGGGTCATCTGCTGAAGCTGGAGGGTGAGAGATTCAAAACTGATAAAAGGAAATATTCCTTCACACAATGCATAGTTAAACTGTGGAACTCCCTGCCCCAGGAGTGCTGATGGCTGCCAACTTGGAAGGCTTTAAGAGGGGGGTGGACATGTTCATGGAGGAGAGAGCTATCCGTGTCTACTAGTCAAAATGGATACTAGTCATGATGCATATCTATTCTATACAAGATCATATGAGCATGCCTATTATATTAGGAGCTTTGGAACACAGGCAGGATGGTGCTGCTGCAGTCATCTTGTCTGTGGGCTTCCTAGCGGCACCTGGTTGGCCATTGTGTGAACAGACTGCTGGACTGAATGAGCCTTGGTCTGATCCAGCAAGCCTTTTCTTTATGTTCTTATGTTAACTTCTTATGGCACTGGACATGCTTGTGGTGATTGGGTTCCACAAAACAAACATTAACCTGAAATCTGAATCCTGTATCGGCCGTTTCCAAACTAACCGATGAACTTTATGGAGCATTTAGAGTTAACACTGGAAACTGCACACATGGATTTACAGATTTACCAGCTGCAATAAGTAAGCACCGTGTTCAGACAAAAAAAAAGTTAGCCAACTATCCTCTGCCGACCGGAACCAATGAAATACAGAATTAAGAGAGGTTATATTGTTAGGAATGGCTGTTCTGTAATACAGGCAATCCAGATTATGTTTGACTAGTTTTTTCCCCAGCATACACCACTTAACACCTTCCATCTCATTAAGAGTCACATTTATATTTGCAGGTAATTGGAGGGGGAGGATAACTTTTACGTAGCTTGCTTTGAAATCTCCAGCTGCCCGCTCCTACGAAAGGCGCTGCTCAAACCCACTCCTCAAAATAACCCCTCCCACCAATACATTGGCAGCATCACCTACTTGTCTTCTTTATTCCTTCCTTCCAAGGTACTTTAGGTCTCCAGCCCAAGCTGTGCATTTTTCCAGAGTTCATCGGATACCCCAAGTCATTCGTGGGTCTTCAAATGAAGAGCGAGAAAAAAAGACGACAAGCTTTAAATTGCGAACCACCTAAAGTAATCCACGTGCGATTTGGGAAGAAAACTTCCTAAGTGCAAACACGAGTTCAGAGCTTTCAAATCCCCCTTCCTCTGCAGTGGTCCGTCTGTTGATACCCTCCCCTCCTCTGACCTCTTTAGCAAATGTACCGAACCAGCATTTATGTCACAAACGTGATTTGTGCACACAAGCCACTAAAAGGTCTCCCGTCTCCGACTAGATGGCTAGTGCTCCTGAACCCCATGAGAACAACAGAAGTCAGTCACCACGCATAACTGGGCACACCCAGCACATATCTGCACTGCAGCATTTGGCCAGCAACATATGGCTCAAACCGGGGGAATCAAACCTGGTTCTCCAAATTAGAGTCCACCACTCGTACCCACTACACTACGCTGGCACTACACATGTTGAGAGGCGATGCTCAACATTTCTCTTTAGTTTCACAGTGGATTGCTTATTTTTGAGTCTTGGGGCAAGACGGTAATTTTCTGAGAAACCATGGGGGATCGGGAGGACTGGGATGGAAGGCTACGGAAAGAGGTTAGGAGCTATCGCAAGTAGAAACCTCTCTCAAGGGGAGAAGGATTGTGAAAGAGAAAGAATCAAGCAGCCACAGCTGTTTCTAAAAGTTATTATGATCCCTAGGCCCCAATAATAAATTTCCAGATGTTCATTCACAGCTATATACTGTACTGAGCTCTTTGTATATGTCTGCCATTGGGACACTCATGCAGCGTGAATACAAAAAGAATATAAAAATGTAGTAAGAAATCAGACAACATCAGGCAAACTAAAATCACATCTCTAATCTAGTGGCACACAGGAATAATTTATACAACTGCTGAAGAGTAAGACAAAACAAAAATTATTCGTAGTACTCGTTACTATCCTACCTGTCTTTAACATAATCCATCCAACATTCTGTTTCGGATTCTGAACTAGTATTCTTTATCTGTCAATCAGAAAAGAACCAGGGAACGTTACCAGGGAACAATTTTAATACAAGGCAAGCATTTCTATCCCAGTTTGTGCCCCCACATTTCTTGTGTACAACTGTGAACAGCCGTTAAATGGGTTTACACGGGTTAACTAAGCTATCGACACATTCTACACAGTCCATTTCATACCATATGTTCTCTTAACATAAATTTGCACACTGCTGACAAATAAATATGTACCCAGTCCAGATTACCAAGAGCTTTTACTCAAAGGAACATACAATGGCAGGTGAATTCTGCTAAATGCACAGAAGTAATTATTTACTTATTTAGCAACAATTTTTATCTCACCCTTCTTTCAGGGAGCTCCTTCATTTTAGTCTTATAACAACCACCATGTGGGGGTGTGGTGTGTGTGTTAAGTGCCGTCATGTTGCTTCTGACTCATGGCGACCCTATGAACGAAAGTCCTCCAAAATGTCCTATCTTTGACAGCCTTGCTCAGATCTTGCAAATTGAAGGCTGTGGCTTCCTTTGTTGAGTCAATCCATCTCTTGTTGGGTCTTCCTCTTTTCCTGCTTCCCTCAACTTTTCCTAGCATGACTGTCTTTTCCAGTGACTCTTGTATTTTGGTCACGTCATGATGAGATGACAATAGCCTCAGTTTAGTCATTTTAGCTTCTAGGGTCAGTTCAGGCTTGATTTGATCTATAACCCACTGATTTGTTTTTTTGGCAGTGAGGGGTAGGGTTGGAGATTTGAAGTCTAGGATAAACTTTCCCCCAAAGACTTTTTTCCAGGTTTCCCAACAGAAAAAAACTGGGAAATTTTTTGAGAACGCTGAAAAAATGGCAGCGGCTAGCGGATGGGAACTCCCCTGGCCTGCTCTGAATCATGACACTGGCCGCTAGTTTATTTCTGAGCCCAATTCAAGGGGCTGGTTAGGACCTTTCAAGCTTTTGGTGGCCTGAGACCCACATATCTGAAGGACCGCCTCTTCCTTTAGGTCAACAAAGAGAAATAAAAAGACCGCTCCAGTAACAGGAGATAAAAATAAGGCCAAGGCCAATGGTGCAAAATAGGTAATCTCAAGGACGAATAAGCTCTGGCAGATTCCCCTGAAGAAACCTCTTCAGTGAAATGAAACACGTAGGGAAATTCTATTCTGAGTAATACATTTTCAACCTATTTTTCACCATTGGCCTTTTTATCTTCCCTTATGTTCCCATTTGCCATCCACAGTCCTCAGAGTTCTACTGAAGGGCTATACTAAAGGCAGCCCGCCTGGCATCATACAGAGCCAGGACCGGATTTACGTATAAGCTAAACAAGCTATAGCTTAGGGCCCCACTCTCTTGGGGCCCCCAAAAAAATTTAAAGAAAAAAAACCTGGATGTACATTTCCAAAATATAAGATAAAAAACAAATAAAATAAAACCTACATGCAGCAACAGTGTTTTGTGTTGTGTAGGCTCCTATAATGTAAGTAATGGGCCCCACCTGCTCTACTTCTTCTTAATTGTATTTCAGTTCAACAATTACTTTGATAAAATACATATTTTGTTAAGTACAAATCGCTTTAGATACCTATTAGGTCCATAAATTACCATATAGCATGCACTCAACACAAAAAACAGCAACAATTTGTTGTTGACAAAGGACAGCTGGACATATAAAGGGCCCCATTACCTTCAATAGCTTAGGGCCTCATCAAACCTAAATCTGGCCCTGTACAGAGCCCTTGCCATTTCCACCGTAGCTCCCACTTTCCCATTGTAGCTCCCCGTTAAGAGCCCAGCTCCCCCCCCCCCAAAAGGCCTTGCAGTGCCTCCTGGCAATATATAGAGGCAGACTCCCCCATACTTCCTCAGAGAGCCCGTTCCACAAAGGGTTCTCTGAGGAGGTATGGGGGGGTGTCTGCCCCTATATATTGCCAGGAGGCACTGCAAGGCCATTTTTTTTTGGGGGGGGGGGCTGGGCTCTTAATGGGGTTTCAGCTTCAGGCATTTTCTTAAGAGTCTCTCTCGTGTGCAGTTTGGGTTTGGAATTATAACCTGCCTTGAGCTGCAAAGGAGAGGAAGAGTTTCTTTTCACTCCGGTCTTTTTTATGCATGGCTGTTTCACTCACCGTCACCCCTCTGACGACTTCGGGTCTTTGGATTATGCATGCCGTTTCCGACCGTCAGCAGTCGCCTCGCACTCCCCCTGTGTTTCCCTGGGTTTTGCCCATGTTTTCAAATTAGAGATAAAACAGGTCCCGCAAAACACAGGTAAACGCAGAGGGAGAGCGAGGCGACCTCTGACGGTCAGAACAGCATGCAAAGTCCAAATAAAGACCCAAAGTCGTCGGAGGGGTGACGGCGAGTGAAACATCCATGCATAAAAGACCTCTGATCCAAAAATGCTCGCAGCAGAAATTTACGCTGTGCCATTACAGGCGAGTCTTACAGCAATTCCTCTGCTGCTACTAACACAATTCCTTGGTGCAATTCCTTATACAGGCAGAACCCCCTCTCTAGATTCAGTTTCATATTTCCAATGCAACATTCTACCCGAGAGGAAAAAAAACATTCTGTGACCAGAAGGTGCCTTCTGAATGCAGAAAAGCACCTAAGGATTCAACCCACTGTTCCCGCCCCGTTATAGTTCATAATGTAGTATTTATTGGTATTCAATCACCAATTGCCAATTCTATTTATTACTCACTAGATGGATTAATTCCTTGGCAAGCTGTGTCACAGACAGCTCAAAACTGGTCCCAATGTTATAGATTTCACCCGGCTGTCCTTTCTTCATCACAGTAAGAAATGCTTCTGCTACGTCACTGGCATAAAGGAAATGCCTCCTCTGAAGTCCTGAACCATGAATGCAACTAAAGAAAGAAAGAAAGATGAGATTCTTTCAATATGATTTAAGGGGGGGAGGAACAGGGGAACTGTTTTAACATTCTAGTTTGACTTGCAAGATCACAAACTGTCAAAATGAAAAGAGCACGAGTCCAGTAGCCCCTTAAAGACTAACAAAATTTCTGCTGAATCACAACTACTAATGAAGCTCAAGACAATGCATTCTCCTGGATTGAATAGAGATCTGGGATTCCTGTCTCATTACCAATGCTATTTTCTCCATGCCTACTACCCCTCGGCATATAACACCTAATCCAATCATGCCTGTTAATGACATTTAGAAGAGCTGGTTTTTATATGCTGACTTTTTCTACCACTTAAGGGAGACTCAAACCGGCTTACAATCACCTTCCCTTCCCCTTCCCACAACAGACACCCTGTGAGATAGGTAGGCCTGAGAGCTCTAACAGAGTTGTGACTAGCCCAAGATCACCCAGCTGGCTTCGTGTGTAGGAGTGGGGAAACAAATCCAGTTCACCAGTTTAGCCTCCGCTGCTCATGTGGAGGAGTGGGGAATCAAACCCGGTTTTGCAGATCAGAGTCCACCGCTCCAAACCACCACTCTTAACCACTACACCAAACTGACTTTACTTGCTTTTGACATTTACATTGCCATTGTGTGTCTAATTCACTCTTCTCTACTTAAGGATAGATGGGATCACATTCTAGCAGTATCAGAAGTGAGCTGTGGCTCACAAAAGCTCATACCATATGAGAAATTTTGTTAGTCTTTAAGGTACTACTGGACTCTTGCTCTTTTCTACTGCTACAGACAGACTAACACGGCTACCCATCGTGATCTATTGCCAAATGAAATTCATAGCAGGAGAGATAACATGTTGATTCTGTGGCTACAGCGGAGCTGGCGTCGCATCAGAGAAAGTGCGGAGATCCGGGAGGTCTCACCACTGGCATGGATTTGCTAGGAGTATGACCTCTGCAGTTATCAGAATATTCAGATGTGTGACCTTTTAGCATGCGGAAGTTATCAGGATTTCAGCTGTTGTCATTTGAGCAAATAGATTTTTTTTGGTCATAGTGTTGAATTTAATTGTAGCGTTGTCTCGTTTTGCCAAATATTTTTTTCCCTTAAAAGAACACAATGCTGATACATACCATTTTCTGTTCTGTTGCAAAAGGGAAATAAACTTCGGAATAACCTAAGAAGAATTAAAAACAAAACAAGAGAAAGAATGTTTGTTCATTCAGACTGTCTCAGGAAAACACGTCCACAAATTTTCTCATTTTAAAAAGGCAATGCAAAATGTGCAGAGTGGCTTGGATCCAGCGATGCGCGAGCAGAAATGTAAACAGACTTACAGCCCATTCTTGAGCCTCAAGGACGAAAGTCCTTAGGAGGCCGGGATGAGGCTGCGCTGGCGTTCGTTCCCCGTGCTGGCGCCCGTGCCACTTACGCCATCCACGGTGGCACGGACGCCAGTGAGGGAACCCGGATGTCATTCTCCTGGTGCTGCCGCAGCAGCGCCACCCAGGGATGCCGGCTGGGCCTTCTACTGGCATTCCACCGGTGCAAAGCCCCGTGCAGGTATCCCGGGGGGCATTCCTGAGGTATGCCAGGGGCGGAGCTGCCAGTAGGCAGCTTCCTGACCCCTTTTGCCCCGGGTACGCCAACAGAGAGAACAGCATTGCTGTGCTAGCTTTTTGCTGGCGCAGCCTCGCTGTTTTCAGTGGGGCAAAAAAGCTAGGTAGTTAGGCACACAAACAGCAATGAGGGATCTTTGACAAAGCGGCAAGGTGTCTCTGCAAACTTGGAAAGAACAAGGAGAACCCAGATATAATGTCATCAGCAACAAAATTTAACAAGAGGATTCATACAAAGATCTGGGCTGGAAAAATGGCTACACCAATGGGACAAGATAGCCAGCGTGGTGTAGTGGTTAGGTGTGTCAGACCAGGACCTGGGAGACCCAGGTTCGAATCCCCACTTGTGCCATGGAAGTCTGCTGAGCGTCCAAGGGCCAGTCACACACTCTCAGCCTGACCTACCTACAGGGTTGTTGTGAGGATAAAATGGGGGATAGGAGGATGTAAGCTGCTTTGGGTCCCCACTGGGAAGAAAGGTGGGATATAAATGAAGTAAATGACTGTACAAAGTCTTACCAGTACTACCAGGAAGTTCTTACATCAAACTTACTTTTTCTGGGAACTGGTGGGGTCCATAAACGTTGCTGCTCCGCGTTATGACCACTGGAAACTTTAAAACGGACAGCGAAAGTCTCAAAATAAGAATAACCAATGAGAATAGCCATAAAAAGCTTACACTGTTCTCCTGCAGAGTAAGCAGGGCTCTTAACACATCTTGAGAGAGTATCAGTCAAACATCGAAAAACATTTGGCAGAAGGATCTAGACTTCGGGTTTCAATTCCATAATGTCGTACAATAGTAAGCCTGGTTTTCCCAAAATGTGCACAAACTGGATCATCGGGGAGGGGCCATGGCTCAGTGGTAGAGCCTCTGCTTGGCATGCAGAAGGTCCCAGGTTCAATCCCCAGCACCTCCATTTAAAGGGACTAGGCAAGTAGGTGATGTGAAAGACCTCTACCTGAGGGAGGGGCTGTGGCTCAGCGGTAGAGCATCTACTTGACATGCAGAAGGTCCCAGGTTCAATCCCCTGCATCTCCAGTTAAAGGGACTAGGCGAGTAGGTGATGCGAAAGACCTCCGCCTGAGACCCTGGAAAGCCGCTGCCGGTCTGAGTAGACAATGCTGACTTTGATTGACCAAGGGTCTGGTTCAGTATAAGGCAGCTTTATGTGATCCTGACTCCCTGAGAAGTGTTTTCATCCAGCAGTCTGTCCTCCCCCTACAGTTTTTAGGCACTCTTATCTGGTCTGCGCAACTGAACAAGTGTAATTTGTCTGTCAGGCCCAGCAGCAACCACATGTGTTTCTCTGGCAAGAACTGCCTGCTTCCAACACGGAACAGCAGAAACGTGGCAATAAGAACATAAGAAAGGCCACGCTGGATCAGATCAAGGCCCATCCAGTCCAGCAGTCTGTTTGCACAGTGGCCAACCAGATGCCTCTAGGAAGCCCACAAGCAAGACGACTGCAGCAGCATCCTGCCTGAGTTCCACAGCACCTAATATAATGGGCATGCTCCCCTGGAGAAAATATGTATGCATCATGACTAGTATTCATTTTGACTAGTGGCCACGGATAGCCCTCTCCTCCATGAACATGTCCTCTCCCCTCTTCAGGCCTTCCAAGTTGGCAGCCATCACCACATCCTGGGGCAGGGAGTCCCACAATTTAACTATGTGTTGTATGAAGAAATAGACAAAAGAGAAACGATACTGTCAGATCTTACACACAGGGAGAACTACCACTTACTTGTAACTCGGTAATATCAATTTTATGCAAGTCCACCAAAAAGTTAAAACGTATGTTATTTAAACCTTCAAAATGAAAGCACAAAAAAGTGCAAAATAGGATGGTCTTGACAGGATGAATCACCATTTTCAGTGGCTTTTAGTCGTAATTATCTAGTCATGCTAGATATTTTTAGAAATCTGGACGACAACAGTAGCTCAAAGTTCAAGGCCTGCTTCCTCTTACCTGGTACCTTTCCCAATAAGACTGGACAAAGCATTCAGCGGCTGCCTTAGATGTTGCGTAAGGGTTTGTGGGCTGTTTAGGTGATGATTCATCAAATTCCTAGAAAAACAAAAGTTGGTTATAACTTCCTTTTTTTCTTTTTGGAGTTTTGAAACTTTCTTAAGGTTTGGCTGCAAATAAGGGTACGCACACGAGATGGGAGATACGGTCGTATAACTATTGAAAGAGCGGCACATTTGATGATGACTATTGACGGTTACATACTGATAACTACACTGCCCTGACTTACTCAGCCTAGCCCAACCTCGTCAGAACTTGAAAACTAAGCAGGGTCAGCCCTGGTTAGAGGAGAAGGAGGAGAAGAAGAGTGGGTTTTTATATGACGACTTTCTCTACCACTTAAGGCAGAATCAAACTGGCTTACAATCACCTTCCCTTCCCCACAACAGACCCTGTGAGGTAGGTAGGGCTGAGAGAGCTCTAAGAGAACAGTGACTAGTCCAAGGTCACCCAGCTGGCATGTGTAGGACTGGGGAAACAAATCCAGTTCACCAGATTAGCCTCCGCCGCTCATGTGGAGGAGTGGAGAATCAAACCCGGTTCTCCAGATCAGAGTCCACCGCTCCAAACTACCACTCTTAACCACTACACCACGCTGGCTCCCTTTGGATGGTAGACCACCACGGAAGTTCAGGGTTCAGCATTACAAGTGCTATTATAAGTAACTTAGTATATCCCATGCCTTGCAAATGTTGATTAGTTATGCCATGCCTCTATATTTTTTCCTAATTGAATCTGTTTATATTTCAGTGATACTTTCTTAGGTCTGACTTTAGCGTAATCCTACTTAGCCTTTGTACAAAACAGCTGGGAGTTGACTAATTGCTCTTTTTACTGGAAGTAGTTTTAAACTGACCTATCATTGTTAACACCTTAACCTGGATAGCCCCGGCTAGCCCAGTCTCATCAGATCCCAAAAGCTAAGCAGGGTCACCCCTGGCTAGTACTTTGGATGGTCAACCCCCAAGGAAGTTCAGGCAGAGGCAGGCAATGGCAAACCACCCCTGAACATGTCTTACCTTGAAAACCCTACAAGGTCGCCATAAATCGGCTGCAACTTGACAACACTTTCCACCACCAACTATACTAGCCAGTTGGGGAGGGGCTGTGACTCGGTGGTAGAGCATCTGCTTGGCATGCAGAAGGTCCCAGGTTCCATCCCCGGCATCTCCAGTTAAAGGGACTAGGCAAGTAGGTGATGTGAAAGACCTGAGACCCTGCAGAGCCACTGCCGGTCTGAGTAGACAATACTGACTTTGATGGACCAAGGGTCTGATTCAGTAGAAGGCAGCTTCATGTGTTCATGTATTCATTAATGATCTCCAGATAATACTGAATCATACTGTACATACACACACATACCCTCTACTTGAGGATTTATTTTTTCTATAGCATGTCAGTTCAGTAGTTCTTAGCCCTCACTCAGCAGCTAGACAGAAAATATTTGTTCTATTTAGCAACACAAGTGAAGTATTTTATTGAGAGAGTCTTGAGAAGATACCAAAGGTCTGAGAACATTCGGTGCCCTTTAAAGCTAACAGGAACAAAGTCAGCTTCTGGCTAGATTTGAACCAGGACATTCTTTCAGTGCAGTATTACCTTAGTTCCTCCAGCATCTTCCATACCCACTCCTTGAAGACAAAATTCTTAGTGTGCTTCAGAAAAGAGATGCCCATTTTTATAAGCCGTGCCATGGAAAATCAAAAAGTAACCTGCTTCTATTCATACATAGTTATCATAAAACTGTTAACCTTGACATAAAAAGCCTCATGTGATAAGTCAAGCTTACCTTATCACAGCTTCCGCCATAAACTTCATCCGTGCTAACATATACAAACTTCTCCACATGGGCCTCGTAAGCAGCCCCAACCAGAACGCAAGTTCCATAAACGTTAACGTAGCCAAATTCAAGTTTGTGCCAGAATGAAAGATCTAAATTTTAGGAACAATTTTTTTTAAAGAAAACAAGGTTTCAGCTCAGGTATTGAGAGCAATCGAGAACCATCGTCACAGTTCAGTAAACGCCCCCTCTGAACTTGGGCATGCTCATTGGGAGTTCTTCGGAAAAATAAACAACACCCCTCCCCATTGCTCTGCCTACTCTACCCACAAAACACTGCTTCAGAAATGGTTTCTGAAACTCCAGGCTTAAAAAGTAGTTTGCCACATAGAATGGATACAGGGAGAAGCAATTTCTGCTCCCGTCACAAAACAATCAGAAGGCCCATGGTGTTCACAGAACTGAGCTGTACAGTTTTCCTACAGAGTAGTATGTAAAGATTTATGGGAAGTGTGCTTTTCTCCCATCCATCTTGTACAGAAGCTCTCCTCTTTTATGGACAGGTCTGACCCCGCCACATTGAGCCAGCATGACTACTGTAACATGCTTTGTATGTGGCTGCCCTTGGAGACAACTTGGAAGCTTCCACTGGTGGAAAATACTGTCACACGCTTGATAACAGGCGCCAGACGTTTTGAACAAATCCAGCCAATTCTTGCCCTACAATCCAACATAAGAATTACTCCACTCTAAGCCCACTGAGGTCAATGGGCTAAGACTGGAGTATCTCTGCACTAGACTGCATTGCCAGTCAGTTACTCTGGTAGCAACTGCCATCAGTCAGCAATGCTGATTCTATGACCTTGGGCAGATCATGAGAGGGAGGACACCTTGGCCATCTTCTGGGCATGGAGTAGGGGTCACTGGGGGTGTGTCGGGGGGAGGTAGTTGTGAATTTCCTGCATTGTGCAGGGGGTTGGACTAGATCAGAGGTCTCAAAACTGCGGCTCCAGAGCCGCATGTGGCTCTTTGGCCCGTTGAGTGCGGCTCTCCGAACTTGGTTCGGAGCCCCTGCTCTTGTGCCTGCTTGCGCCGGCAGCCGGGCTGCGGAGCCGGCGCGCCTGAGAGAGAGAGAGCGGGCAAGCAGGCGCGCTGTCTCCCCCACCCTGCCGTGGAGAATGGCCAGGTCCCCCTTTCCCTTGCCCTCAATGGTTGGGAGTCTAAAGCCTCCCCTCCCCTCTAGCCGTGCAATTGCTGGGCGGGCGGCTCGGCAGTTCCTGGCCCCCCCTCCGCCTATCAGCTGTTGGGCGGGGCGGGCTTTCTTTGGTAGACCTGGCCTCTGGCTGAGTCCCATTGGGAGGCCATGTCTACCCACTGGCTTTCTTGGCGGTAGACCTGGACTCCGAGGAGGGGGAAAAGTCCCCCTTCAGAGGCCAGGTCTACCCATTGGCTTCTATGGGCCTCCGGAGGCCAGGTCTACTGCCAAGAAAGCCAGGTCTACCAATAGGCTTTTATGGCGGTAGACCAGGCCTCCAGACGAGGACTCCGGACGGGGAGGGGGAAATGGCAGGGACTTACAATTTAATTTTTATCAATAAATAAGATCACTATTAAGTATGATATCAAGTTTTATTCAGTGTACCTATAGTTTAATTAAGACTTAAAACTTTAATTAAAGTTTATTAAGTTAATAAACAGTGTACCTACCTATATAGTTTAAGTTTAAGAAATTTGGCTCTCAAGAGAAATCTCAATCGTTGTACTGTTGATATTTGGCTCTTTTGACTAATGAGTTTGCCGACCCCTGGACTAGATGACCCTGGTGATCCCTTCCAACTCTACGATACTATGATTCTATGATCTCACCTACACATGAGCTTTACACATGATGATGGAGCTTTATGAACCAAGAACTGCTAGAATGATGGTCAACAATCACAGATGAATACCTTTCAACATTATATATCGCATATCTGATATACAGGGCAAAAAGGTTATTCTCTTCCCGCCCACAATAAGCAAAAACTCTTCAAGAATATTTTATTGCTTATACCATATGCCCAGGGACAGGTATAGTTGCAACACTCACCTACATGTGTCTGCGCTGCAAAATGTAATACTATATCAATTTTTTCAGTCTCAAACAGTGTTTTTATAAAGTTGTGGTGACAGACATCCCCCTAAAAAATAAGCAAAGGAAAAAGGCACATTAGCAGCCAATAACAGCTTTCAGATGAATGCCCACTCTTCAATTGTGTTAAATATTATATTCCATTTTTTTAAGTTGCAGTAAGAGTGATATATACATATTTGAACTTGAGGGAAATGGCTGTTAATTTTGAATAAAACTGTGGCACTATTTAACGAAATCAACACTTAGTTCTAAAAACAGCAACTTCTAAAACTACAATATGTTCCCCAATAAAAATCAACTTACCTGGATGAATTTGTAGTTTGGTTTCCCAGAAATTATCTCAAGATTCTTTAAACTTGCACAGTAGTCCAGCTTAACAAACAAAGCACATACGGTAAATACAAGAGTCTGCTTGTCTGCAAAACAATTGCTCCAAACCACCAAAAGATTCACACTCAGGAGCACTTTCTACAGACCTAGCCAATGCAGATTCAAAACTACATTTACATGTATATTATTCTCATGCAACTTGATCATTCCAGCATCGCTGGGTGGAGATATCCATCTACATACATCAGTGTTGTCCAGGATTACCAGCCTGACTAGTGCTACTTCAGGGCCACAGAGTTCAAGCAGCAACACGTAGCCTTATTTTACAGCACATCAGATAATTTAGAAACAGAATGATACAGCAGCCCACTAGCAAAGTCACCAGGCTTAATCTGATCTAGAACCCACTGATCTGGCAGTCCATGGTATCTGTGAAACTATCCTCCCACACCACATTTCAAATGAATCAACTCTCTTCCTGTCAGCTTTCTTCATTGTTATAAGCTATAGATAAAATGAAAATCAAGGAATTAGCAATGCAAACATAAGCAGCTTTCCATTGAAATCAATGATCCCAATGGGTAGCCACGTTAGTCTGTTACTAGCAGTAGGAAAGAGTGGGAGTCCAGTAGCACCTTAAAGACTAACAAAATTTCTGGCAGGGTATGAGCTTTCCTGAGCCACAGCTCACTTCTTCAGATCCTCAGAATGGTGTAACTGTTTCGAATTACACTGTAAATTATAGTACGACCGTTAGCATTCCAATGGCACAGTAATGACTTAGTACTGTATCTCTTTAGTTGTAAGCAAATAAAGTCTTTGGTTAGATGTTGCTAGTCTTCAGGAGGAGGGATCACTTTAACAGCATAACATGTTTATAAGTTGCATGTATGAACAAATTTACATCAAACCAAGATCTGAAGCCTAGTAAAAAATTACAACTAATATTTGATAGGCGTCGCTTAAAAGGTCTTACCTTATCCAGATTAATAATCATATAGTTTGGATAGTTTTCCACAAGAGAAACCACCACATGAGATGCGCTGCAGGTTTTGAAAAAAATAAAATAAACAGATTTGAACCACAGATAACATTGGCGATTTCATTAGCATTTCCAACAACTAATTTTAGAAGGCTTAACCAAGGTCTAACAATTAATCAGTGCTTTAATACAAATGCATTTTATTACTGTTACCATAAACAGATTTGACCCTGGTGTTGTTGAGCCAATAGCCACACACCAAGGGGGTGAAAAGTATCATTACTGTAGGACAGAGCTGCCAAATACCCATTTTGGTTTGTTGGGTTATTGGATTTTTCCAACATGGCCTGCACCAACAGAGGTGTGTTTCTGTACACGCTCACTTTCTCTTGTGCGCACACACACATACATAGAGCTCTCCTGCTTCTCTTATTTTTGCAGTTTTAATCTGGCAAGACCAATTGCCTTTTGGGGTCACCAGACTGCCCCTATGGTGGCCTTTCCAGTTGGTCAGACTAGATGGAAATATAGACCAGGTCACAAGAAAGGATTAGCAGCTAGAAAATAATGCAGGAGAAATGGATGACAAGTCATCAGCGGCAACTGAAAAGCACACCCCTGTGCCGGACGCACTCACCTGAGCTCTTTGCAAAAAGTATTCAAAGCACAGATGTGACACCAGCAACAATGATGACACACAAGCAAAACCTTTTGCAGAATGGGTCATTCTTAACTGGGCCAATTTGTTGTCTGTTTTAAATCTCTCACTTTACAAAACCAAAAAAGCAATAGCACCCCCACAGTACAGAACTACAAACTCCACAGCCAAGAGATGCTGAAGGAGAGAGGAATTCTTAATTATCTTAGCAAAACTGGGAACTCCTCACATGTCACAAGTCTTACTTTGTGATTTCGATATTTTTCCTTATTAGATTTTTACACGACAGTTTACCCTCTGCTTCCTACATTTCATGGCTCCTTTATCCTACTTTTTTTTCTTTTTTTCCACACCTCCTACATAAAGCACTGGCACAAGACCCCAGCCCACAAGAAGAAGAAGAGTTCATACCCTGCTTTGCTCTACCATTAAGGAGTCTCAAACCGGCTTACAATCGCCTTCCCTTTGGGTGAAAACGCATGGGAGGTTTATGCCTTGGATTTGCCGTTCTCTAGATGCACAT
This sequence comes from Euleptes europaea, assembly GCF_029931775.1. NCBI lineage: Eukaryota > Metazoa > Chordata > Lepidosauria > Squamata > Sphaerodactylidae > Euleptes > Euleptes europaea. Next base: position 12,806,276 of record NC_079327.1, on the reverse strand, counting down.
TTCCCCCCATCTGAATTCTCAAAACTATGAATGGGGGATTGTTATTTATTTATTTATTTTGGTTTTTTTAGAATTTGGCTGGGGTGGAAATCTGTATTTAGAGACTGAAACCCAAGGCAAAACCTCCCGTGCATTTTTGCCCAACAAGAGATGGATGGACTCAATTAAGGAAGCCACAGCCTTCAATTTGCAAGATCTGAGCAAGGCTGTCAAAGATAGGACATTTTGGAGGACTTTGATTCATAGGGTCACCATGAGTTGGAACCGACTTTTTTTTTTAAAAAAAAAAATTATTTTCTTAAGTCACATACAGTTTCAATATTGTCATCTTCAGAGTTACATAAAATAAAACAGTTTCAAACTAATCAGCCTAATCAGTATTGACTTTTTCTGACCCCCTCTCCCCTCCTCTATCATATTAATATCTATATAATCCCCTCTGTATTTGTTTTCTAATTCATTGTATCCTTTCGATAAACTACATATTATCATCCTATATACTTTAATTATTAAATACTTCATCCTTTCAACATCAATTGAATTAGATTACCATAGCCTTTAACATTTCCCAGAGTTGGAACCGACTTGACGGCATGTAACACACACACACATTAAGAACATGCCTGATTATTTCAAATGTAACCCGAGAAATGACTTGCTTTCACTCCACAATCATACCTCTGCAATCCTGTAACTCTTGAAGGTCAACTGTATCAGCTATTCATTTACTTATTCATTTAAATATTTTGGAGGACTTTGATTCATAGGGTTGCCATGAGTTGGAACCGAATTGACGGCATGTAACGCACACACACATTAAGAACATGCCTATTTATTTCAAATGTAACCCGAGAAATGACTTGCTTTCACTCCACAATCATGCCTCTGCAACCCTGTAACTCACTGTATCAGCTATTCATTTACTTATTCATTTAAATATTTTGGAGGACTTTGATTCATAGGGTCGCCATGAGTTGGAACCGACTTGACGGCATGTAACACACACACACACATTAAGAACATGCCTATTTATTTCAAACGCAACCCGAGAAATGACTTGCTTCCACTCCACAATCATGCCTCTGCAACCCTGTAACTCTTGAAGGTCAACTGTATCCGCTATTTATTTGCTTATTTTGGAGGACTATCATTCCTAGGGTCGCCATGAGTCGGAAGCGACTTGAGGGCACTCAACACACACACTCCCCACAACAGACAAGAGCATCCTACGAGACGCCAGGAAGAACAGGGTTCCCAGGGTTCCAGGTGCGCCCTGTCCCTTTAACGGGGCTCTCCAGCGCGCGGAGGCCGACTGGAGCGCATCTGTCCTCTCTTAAAGGGGCAGGGCGCTTTCCCTTGGCCGAGCAGGCACCGCCCGAGCGCCTCGCCCCTGCCCCCCCCCTTACATGAACCCGGCGCCGCCGGTCACCAGCACCCGCTTGCAGAAGCCCCGGCCTGCCCCGGCTCCGGACATGGCCCCAGAGAGGACGGCCGGGCTCCCCTCCCAGGCATCGCTGCCTCGCCCAGCCTGCCGTGCGGGGCGGCTCTTCGGAAGCAAGCCCGGGAAGCGCCTCTAGGGCTGCAGCCGTCGCCGTGCTTGCAGCGCCGCGCCCGGCTCCCCGTCGCAGCTGCGAGGAGGGGGGGGGAGAGGCCAGCGCCAAGCCAAAAGGGATTTCCCTGCAGCTGTGCAATCATGAAGATGATGCCCAGCGGGCAGCCGTGCTAGTCTGTCTGCAGTAGTAGAAAAGGGCAGGAGTCCAGTCGCACCTCCAAGACTAACAAGAATATTTTCTGGTAGGGTGTGAGCTTTCCTGAGCCACAGCTCACTTCTTCAGATCTGAAATAGAAAAGGGCCAGAGTCCAGTAGCACTTTAAAGACTCACAACAATATTTTCTGGTAGGGTAGGAGCTTTCCTGTGAGCCACAGCTCACTTCTTCAGATCCTCAGAATGGTTTCACTTTCACATCCTTTCACATCACCTACCTGCCTAGTACCTGAATTACAGTTGATATTCAAACTAAAGTCAATGCATTTACCTGGGCTGAATAAAGACCTTGCATTCATGGCTCATGACCAGTGCTGATTTCTCCACACCCATCTCTCCCCTGGACATCACAGGCTCTTCTGCAGACCACACCTAATCCCATCACGCCTGCTATTCACATTTACATACTAATGCTTGTCTGAATTCACTCTCCTCTACTTAAAGGCAGATGGATTCACATTCTAGCTGTATCTGAAGAAGTGAGCTGTGGCTCACGAAAGCTCACACCCTGCCAGAAAATGTTTTTGTCAGTCTTTAAGGTGCTCCTGGACTCTGGCCCTTTTCTACAATAACATTATTGCTCATTAACTCATAATTCACAGTCATTATTCATAACTGCACACAAACTCTGTTCTGCATGCCCACCCCTTTGCTCTGAATTAACAGCTCTGCATTTAAGGTCTAGAAGAACAGGCCTGCCTATGTATACTTCTGGTTGCAGACGTTAGAGCTGTGTCGCTGATCGACAATAATATTATTATTCATTAACTCATAATTCACAGTCATTATTCATAACTGCACACGAGCTCTGTAATAGGTTTGCATGCACCACGTTATATTTAGGGCAGCCCGGGCCACATCCCCCCACCCACCCCTTTGCTCAGAATTAACAGCTCCGCATTTAAGGTCTAGAAGAGCATGCCAGTCTATGTATACCTCTGGCTGCTGACGTTAGAGCTGTGTTGCTGATCGACAATAACATTATTCCCAGTGGGTAGCCGTGTTAGTCTGTCTGCAGGGGTAGAAAAGGGCCAGAGTCCAGTCGCACCTGAAAGACTAACAACAATATTTTCTGGTAGGGTGCACGCTTTCGTGAGCCACAGAATCTGGCTGGGGGGAAATGTGCATTTGGAGAGCGGCCAATCCGAGGCATTAACCTCCCGGGCGTCGGCGCCCTATTCACTCCCGCGCGCTCTCCCCACTCAACCGGAAGACGCCTACCGGGAACCGGAAGTCTAAGTGGCAAAGCAAGCGGCTCTTTCATAACTCTTTGCTCGCTCCGTCTCCTCCCCTTCTCCTGCCGCGACGTCACGACCCCGCCCTCCCGCTTTCCACGCCCCCTCCTCCGACGTCAAAGGTTCCTTCCCCCTAGCAACGGTCACGTCACGCCGAACGGCATAACGGCCGGATTAAACGGTGGCGTCCGCTTAGTCCCGCCTCCTCCGCAGGCCCCGCCCGCCGCCTGTCGGAACGCGCCCATTGGCTAGGCGTCTGCTCAGCGCCCCTTGCCATTGGCGGCCCGTTGCGTCCCTTCCTGTCCGGCGGAGCTGTGGACGTGGTAGGGATGGGGCGGCTGCTGTGGGTCGCCTGCCTGGCCCTGTGGGGCAGCGCCTGGCCTCGCGGGGCCCGCGCCAAGACCGTCCGAGGGGGCTTCTCCAGCGCCGCCGCCCGGGCCGGGCAAGCGGTGGCTCAGTTCCAGTTCCATGGTAAGGGGCTGGGTTCCGTCTCTCCCCCACCCCAAAAAACCCCAGGTTTACTCGGGAGTGAGGCGGGCTCCCCTCGTTCCTTACCAATAGCCGTGACAGTCTGTTGCAGCAGGTTTCCTGTAGTACCTTCCTGGGCTCCCTGTTGATTATCTAAAAGCCTAACGCAGAGCAGAGCTTCCAAGGTAGAGTCCAAGGGGGAAACTGCTGAGTTAGCATTCATCAGGAAATTCACTATCTCCTTGTCGGGCCTCAACCAGGGCCTTTCTCAATGCTTGTCAATGCTACTCACTTAGTATACCCCACGCCTTGCAAATGGTGATTTGTTATGCCGTGCCACTATTTTTTTTTTCCTAATTGGATCTGCTTATAATAGAATCTTTGGGGGTTCCGCAGGGTAACAGAACTTCCAAGGTAGAGTCCAAGGTGGAAACTGCTGAATTAGCATTCATCAGGAAATTCAGTGCTACCTCCTTGCCGGGTCTCAACCAGGGCCTTTCTCGATTCTTATAAATGCTATTCACTTAGTATACCCCACGCCTTGCAAATGATGATTTGTTATGCCGTGCCACTATTTATTTTATTTCCGAATTGGATCTGCTTATAATATATCTTCTTATAATCTTCGGGGGTTCCGCAGGGTAACAGAACTTCCAAGGTAGAGTCCAAGGTGGAAATTGCGAAGTTAGCATTCATCAGGAAATTCACTGCTGGCTCCTTGCCGGATCTCAGCGAGGACCTTTCTCAATTCTTATAAATGCTATTAACTTAGCATATCCCACGTCTTGCAAGTGTTGATTTGTTACGCCATGCCGCTATATTTTTTTCCTAATCGGATCTGCTTATAATATATCTTCTTTTAATCTTCAGGAATTCCGCAGGGCCTGCAAGACGGAGCTATTCCGCCAGGCTTATGGTTGAGGCCTGCAACTGTTCTCGTTATAAATACTGGTCTCCCTAATCCTTTCCCCCTCCCCCGCTGCTGAGCGCCACCCCCACTCATACCATCTTGGGGGTGGTCAGATTCATCTGCCCAGCTGCAGATGGCTTTTTTTTTTTTTTAGCACCATCAGGGGCATTGTCGTCCTATTTATTAGATTGGTTTGGGCTATTTTAAATGGTATTTTAAAAATGTTTTATTATATTTTCGATCGTGTAAGCTGCTTTGAGCCCAACCTTTGGGTTGGGGAGGGTGGGTAGAAATGCAATAAATAAATAAAAAATTTTCAGTGATACTTTCCTAGCTCTGACTTTAGGTTAACCCTACTTTGCCTATGTACTAAACAGCTGGGAGTTGACTAATTGCTCCTTTCACTGGATCTGGTTTTACCCTGCAAGAAATTTTGTTAGTCTTTAAGGTGCTGCCAGACTCTTGCTCTTTTCTGTTGCTATTGACAGTCTAGCACAGCTACCCATCATGATCTATCTTCCACTAGAAAAGTTATAACAAGAAAAATGCTGGGACCATGGCATGCAGAACCACAGGCCTATAAATCTGGTGGCATTTTGAAACCAGTCACATTCTTGTCTGTTTACTGGGGCTTTGATAAAGCTGCAAGAGTATGCCAAGAAGTCACGTGACATCAGAGTCATGTGACAGAAAGAGGGGAGCCAGAGTTATGACCACACTGGTATTGAGTCCTGTACCTTGGCTGGCAAACCCAGAGGGCTGGGGTCTGGAAGCGCTAGCCTACCCCAGAGAAGTATCCCAAGCCAAGGAGAACTAGTCAAGCGAAGGAGCATCAAGCCAAGGAGGACTAGTTCTTGGAGGAATCTTCTCCAGGTGCTCACTGAACTGGCCATAACATATTGCTGCTTATCGCAGTGGGTGCGCACAGAGAGAGCCACAGGTTGCTGTCTGTGCATGCCCCACTCACAGTGGTTCTTTCCAAATAGAAAAAGGGGGTGTATAGGGAACCACGTGAGGACCCCGACTCACGGGTTGAAGATCACTGGTCTAAAAGAAGAGATATCTGACACCCATGTTACAGTGTTCTGTTTGTTTGTTTAACACTCTTCTATCCCACCTTTCTCCTAAAAATGGTTCAAGGTGGCTCACAAAGAATTGAAAACAGCAACACAGTGTAGTAGGGAGATCCTGGATTTGAGGGCTTTCCAAGGGCTTTCTTAAAGTTTTCTTTATGATAGATACAAGAGCAGCAGGGACTCTTTTTTTAAAAAAAAAGTAATAGTCCTATCTCTATTTATTTTAGCGCGTGCTCAGACACGACTGCTCCTGGGTATCCTGATTTAGTAGTGAGCAGAGAGTCACAAGGATAGCCCCCTATGTGATGTTAAATGTTCTTGTGGGTCAGATCTTCCATACAGATCAGGTATTCCCATGAGAATAGAATATCTGGCAACTTTTAGAAATGTATCAAACCTTTCTTTGCTCCAGAATATTCTCTATTTTCTTGAAGTTGTATATAAAACAGTATCAATCGTAAGAGTAGGTAGGTTATCACTGGAACGTTGAAGATTTGGCAGCCATTTACATTAAGAGACTCTTTGCCAGCATTAACAGCTATGTAGGTAATGTATCTCCTCTATTTCTGTCTTATCTGTGTAATAGCATGTGACTTCTTTTTAAATATCAAGGTGATTGTGCTCTTCTGTATGTCAGAATCCACAATGTAGCCACGGCTATTGGAAAGGAAGCCAGGCTTCATCTGTTTCAAGCTCAAGAATGGCAGAAGCTGCAAGAAAGCCCCCCGGGTTACAGCTGTACAGAAAAACTGTCCAAGGCTCCATTGATAAGTGAGTTTGGGATGTGTGTCTCACTTAACTGCACAAATAGATCAGCATGCAGACTTAGAACCTCAACTTCCTTCGTCCATAGGACACCCCCGCATTGTCTTTTGACACCCGCGTGGCATCCGCGTATTTCCTAGATGATGTAACAAAGCGATTGTGGTCAGAAGTGATCTTCCATTGGCAATGGAAGAGAGGCCATGGCTCAGTGGTAGAGTATCGGCTTGGCATGCAGAAGGTCCCAGGATCAATCCCTGGCATCTCCATTTAAAGGGATCAGAAAGTAGATGATATGAGGGACTCCAGCTTGAGACACTCGAGAGCTGCCACTAGTCTGGGTTGACAGTACTGACCTTGATGGAACAAGCATCTGATTCAGTATAAAGGAGCTTCATGTTTGCTCATGTGTGATCAATTATCTGCATATTGTAGGCAGAAGGAAGAGGATCACTTGGATCAGGGAGAGTCTTGGCTGGATCCTGGATATCCGTTCCACTAGTGGAGGTGGGCTCCTCTGGTAGGAGGAGTCTTCCCTAGGTGTCAGACGTCTTGTGCCAGGGGAACACTTCTTCCACCAGAGACCAGTGCCTCCACAAGCAGAATGCCTCTCCAGGATCCATCCCTTTAGCTCGACGGTCCGGCTATCTAAACATCTGTGCAGGGGCTTTACAGCAATGAAGCTTACATTTAGTGTTTTATTGTTGTTATTGTAAGTCATCTCAAGAACCCATAGATAGTGAGTGAGTTCTACTATTTTTTTAAAGTCTCCAGAGAATATTTTAAATGATTCTTAAAGAATCTAAATTGACCAGATGGGAGCAGGAGGAGCTCTATTGCACAGAACTAGTCACGTTCCACACCCTACCTGATGGGTGCTTGTGCCATTTGCACAATCGCATTCCACATTGCAGTTTCCATGGGACACAGTTGCACTGTTTGTGGGAGAGAAGTCCCATTTCCCCAGGAACAAAATACTGCATCCAACACCTCTTCCAGATTTATTCCCCTCGGTTCAATTCTGGAAGCAAGGTATTGTCCGAGCACGCTTTGTGTCTGATATAAGCATTAAGCCTTCTGTGGGGAAATACTTATGGAAACCCATCAAGGTAGAAGTTATTCTAATAAGCCCCAAGAGTTTCATAAGCGCTATATAAAGTATAAGGGTTTCTAGGTAGATGAATAAGCAGCTTTTTGAATTGCTGATCTTGGTCTGTTTCTCTTTTAAGTGAACATGAACAGCACAGAACAAAATCTGACGGTGTCCCAGATTCCCTATCCAGACACGTGGTACGTGTTTTATGTCGACAAGTTTACCTGTGCGGAGAATTATGAGTACTCTGATTCGGAGGATGTTCAGCTTGAAATAGTAATACTAAACCCAGATGCAGAAGGGAATCCGTTAGATCACTTTAGTGCAGGGGAATCCGGTAAGATGTTTTTTCTTGACGTTGTGGTTGAATGCGGGAAAGTAGAAAACTAATGAATTGTTTATAAAATGTTTTTTTCTGTGGAAAGAAAACTAAACTGTACTTACTTGTACTGTCATCTCACCCTTTGTACATGGAGAAGGGAGCACCTTGGAAGCTGCGTTCGTTTAGCGATCACTGGTTCACCCTCATAGATCAGGGAAGCTTTTTGTCCATTACTATCTTGCCTCCTTTGGTGTGAAATATCTGTTTAATTTCGTTTGGGCAATTGTTTTTTTTTTTTTTTTAAGAGACATTTCCTTTTATATATTTATATATACGGTTTGTTTTGGTTATGGTACCTTGAAAGATCCCGATACCTATCTCAAATCATTAAGTTGTTCAATTTTAACATTAATATTAATTGACAAAACCTTTACCACCCTTATTCCAGCCATAACTGAACGAGTAAGGCTGCAGTCAGGTGTTGTATTTTGTTTGTGACAAGCATGAATTTGGCAAGTTGGCCGTCCTTTGAAACATCTTTCTTGAAGATGAAAACTAGATTTTATTCTTAATCTCAGAATTCATTGTCATCTACTATTTTAGTTCATGTGCCACAGATGCACAACATTAGTTAATAGGGTAACTCCTTCAAAATCCAAAGTTGCATCCTGCATTTAGGTGCTGCATAGGCTAAACCACGTCTCTTCAAATATTGTAACAGTGACACCTGGTGGTCAGATGATGCAGCACAAATTCCAGTTTCTAGAGCCTCTCCAAATTTTAGATTCAAGTCCTTAAAGACCAACAATCGTTTTAGGGTATGAGCTTTCGAGACCAAAACCACTACCCTCTGAAACTATCTTCAGAATTTGCCACAGTACCTTCTCTGCAACTGTAAGACAAAAATAAAGTCTATTTTGCACAATATGAAAAAGGCATTTGTTGCATGTCCCCTACAGCGTTTGAAGAGACCTCAGTGTCCTCAAACTGTAAACATGTAACTGGGTTGGATCCAATGAATTCATTCCTCTAGTTCCAGCTTGGTGTGAGAGCCAATGTGGTGTAGTGGTTAAGAGTAGGGCTGTTGAAAAAAAAATCGGTATAGTTCGGCTTCGGCAAAATTCGGCCCATTTTTATTCGGGCCGTGCCGAAGTCCGAATTCCCCCGCTTCGGATCCCCGGAAATTCGGGGGGATCCGGAGTTCGGGGGAAAATTCAGCCCCCCGCGCGCCTTCAGGGGGATTCCCTGAAGGCGTGTGGGGGGGCCTTTAAACAAGCCCCTTTGCGCTGTCTGCGCAGACAGCGCAGAGGGTCTTGCCACCCCCCCCGGGGGGCCTTTAAAGAGATTTGTGCCTCCCGGCTGGAAGGCGCAGATCTTTTTAAAGGGGCCGAATTCGCCGAATTTATTCGGGAACACCCCGAACTCAGCGAATTCGGCTCCCCGGTTTCCCCCCCTTTTTTAGTTCGGTTCGTCCGAACCGAAAAACCGCCGAATCGTGGGAAATTCGGCGGTTTTTCAGTTTGGACCGAACCGAATCAACAGCCCTAGTTAAGAGCAGTGGCTAGGAGCGGTGGGCTCTAATCTGGAGAACCGGGTTTGGTTCCCCACTCCTCCGCATGAGCGGCAGACTCTAATCTGGTCAACCGGGTTGGTTTCCCCACTCCTCCACATGAAGCCAGCTGGGTGACCTTGGGCTAGTCACAGTTCGCTTAGAGCTCTCTCAGCTCCACCCACCTCACAGGGTGTCTGTTGTGGAGAGGGGAAAGGAAGGTGATTGTAAGCTGGTTTGAGTCTTCCTTAAGTGGTAGAGAAAGTTGGCATATAAAAACCAAACTGAGCCTTCCTCTGTCACCAGGAGCCTTCCGCCAGTGGAAGACACCTTGTCTATTGGAGAAAGGCTTTCCATACCAGAAGAATTAGCAAATCAGTTCAGGAGTTCCTGTACTATTAAGCAGCGACATTTTATAATTGGACAACTAACATTAGTTGACAATGGGTTGGATCCAGACTAAATTTTCTCCTTGTGCCAGGCACTTCAGTCAGTGGAGCAGGACATTCTGCCTCCCCTCCAACTGCTGCCCACTGATCTCCCCAAAATGCTGCTCTGGGGGACAGGAGGACCTCGGCAACTGCATAAGAGGCGAATTGGGGGTCTGCCGCAGGAAGGAAGAATTGGTGGAAACTACCATGCTCTTTAGTGGAAAATTCCTGTTAGTTGAAAATTCCATCCAGATCCAACCCAATACCTTTATCACCTTCATTCTAGCTTGCTGACGCAACTTTAAAGACCTGCCTATGCTGCCTACCTGTTTCAGTTGTCATGTGGAAAAGTGTGTCAGAAAGGCTCTCGGGGAGATAAGAACTTCTCCCAACTTCGGTCAGTGTGATGCAAGCAAAAATCCAGCTTAAAGTTTGCTTACCCGGCCCACATTTTGCTTCCTCTCTTCAATAATATCACATGCTGCGATTTGCTGAAAGGGTTCTTGTCCCCGCAGGCCTGCACGAGTTCTTCTTCCTGCTGGTCCTGGCATACTTTGTCGCCGCATGCATCTATGCGCAGTCGCTGTGGCAAACGATAAACAAAAAGGGCCCGATGCATACGGTGCTGAAGGTCCTCTCCACCGTGTTGCTGTTGCAGGCTGCATCAGCTTTTGCCAACTACTTGCATTTTTCGCGGTAAGCTTTCAAACCTTGGGAGTCCAGAAGCATCGGCAAATACAAAGGGTCCATCCTGAATCTGGCCATTGGGCCACCTGGCCCTGGGCTGCCTCTCCCAGAAGTCAAGCCAAGGTCTTTCCCAGCCCTGGCACCTGGTTTTCTCCCTCTCTGATACCAAAACGTGGGGTCATCAGCTGAAACTGGAGGGTGAGAGATTTAAAACCGATAAAAGGAAGTATTTCTTCACGCAACACATAGTTAACTTATGGAATTCCCTGCCCCAGGATGTGCTGATGGCTGCCAACTTGGAAGGCTTTAAGAGGGGAGTGGAGATGTTCATGGAGGAAAGGGGTATCCATGGCTACTAGTCAAAATGGATACTAGTAATCATGATGCATACCTATTCTCTTCAGGATCAGAGGAGCATGCCCATTATATTGGGTGCTGTGGAACCCAGGCAGGATGGTGCTGCTGCAGTCGTCTTGTTTGTGGGCTACCTGGAGGCCCCTGGTTGCCCACTGTGTGAACAGACTGCTATACTTGATGGGCCTTGGTCTGATCCAGCAGGGCTTTTCTTATGTTCTTATGTTCTTAACGTTCTTATGGCTCAGTTAGCTGTGCTAAGGATTGAACCGGTAACCTTCTGTCCTTAATGTGCATGCTATACCATTGAGCCGTGGGCCGTCTCCTAAAGGTATGGGATGCTGCTCCACCATGGTGTGCTGGTGAGATCAGGCTTTGAACCCACAGTCCCTCGTGTACAATTCCCGCAGTTACTCTTATACTGCACCAGCAGAGGCGTGACTTAAGGAAACTGCCCCCTTCGGGTGTTAAACAAGTTTGACAGCCATACCAGGACTGCGCTGGTGATCAGGGTTCCAGATGTCTGTAGAGATGTGTGTGTTTTCAATGCTTGTTTTGGATGTGTGTGCAGTATATCTAGTGCTTTTTCCCCCCTCTCAGTTTTTTAACTTCTGTATTTAGGGCCAGGATTCCTGTCTGTGCTGTTGTCCCTAGTGATAAATTGCCCAGAAATAAGTGACTAAGTTCTGAATCTTGATAAGAGATTCATTTATGAACCTCAGTGTTCTCTCACACATGAACACGTGAAGCTGCCTTATGCTGAATCAGACTTTCGGTCCATCAAAGTCAGCAGCGGCTCTTCAGGGTCTCAGGCAGAGGGTCTTCACATCTACTTGCCTAGTCCCTTTAACTGGCGATGCTGGGGATTGAACCTGGGGCCTTCTGCATGCCAAGCGGATGCTCTACTACTGAGCTAAGACCCCTCTCCATGGCTCTCCAGGGTCTCAGGTAGAAAGGTCTTTCACATCACCTTCTTGCCTGGTCCTGTTAACTGGAGATGCCGGGGATTGAACCTGGGACTTTCTGCATGCCAAGCAGATGCTCTACCCCTGAACCACAGCCCCTCTCCTACTGTTACATCTTGCTATGTTAATTATCAATTTTAAAACTTGAAAATTCCTCCCCCCCCTCCCCCCCCCCACCTGTAGTGGTGGAGGGAAAAGATCTTTGTGGGAACTGGGGAAGGGAAAGGCATGCCATTCTGGGCGGGACTGTGAAAATCCGGACTTGACTGACCACACAGCAGTCACTCAAGCGGTGCTGCCATCTGTCTCAAAATATTGCAGCAAAGCAAGTTGAAGACAGATCATAGAAAAGATGAGGAAAACGAAAGCACCGCAATGCCATGGGGAAGCAGTCCAAAAATGCTTCCAGTAGCCAGGCTAAATAACGATCATGGAAGTGACCAGAATGTATACACTGTTACTTTTACGTTTATCTTATCAGATCCTTAACATAGTCCAAACAATCTCAGCTTACTTTGATCCGTTTTATTCTTAAATCTGTTGCAAACTTTATTTACATTGATTTGTCCAGGTTGAGCATCCCTTATCCAGACACCCGATAATCCAGACTGATCCGAAAACCGGATGTTTTGAGCCGGTGTGCAGGCCTTATTCATGGGCCCTCAGCAGTGCCGTTGATGGTTCAATGTGCAAAAATTATTTAAAATATTGTTTAAAATTACATTCAAGCTACATGTATAAAGTATGTATAAAACATAAATGAATTTCGTGTTTAGACTTGGGTCCCATCCCCAAAATATCTCTTTATGTATATGCAAAACTTCCAAAATATTCCAACATACTGAAAGATCCGAAATATGGACCACTTCTGGTCCCAAGCAGTCCGGATAAGGGATATGCAACCTGTATAGTATATATTAATACACACACATATATTTTGAGAAATTACCTTGAATTGTAATTAAATTGTATGATAAACAAAATGTTTGAATATGATTTTTTTAACCGAGCAGTTTAGAGTGTGGTCTCGTGAGTTTACAGGTTTTTGTTTGTTTGTTTTTTGTTAGTTATGCTAAAAATGGAGTCGGAGCACCTTTCATGGGAAGCCTAGCAGAGCGTGAGTACATTTTAGTGTTGCTGTTGCTTCATTTGAAGTTATTATAAATATATAGGCATTAGAGATGGGGGTTTGTGGGTCGCTGATATGTATTATAATATGTTCTAATAATATAATAATACTAGAGCACAGGTATCGTCTTTTTAAAGATGGCTTGTGGAAGCATACTGACCTGTACTGGACAGAGGGAGCCCACGCAATCCAAAGGGAAGAGGGGCTACAAAACAGATAGTCAGTGTATTGATGATGGATGCTTATCTGGAGAACCAGGTTCGATTCCCCACTCCTCCACATGAGGGCGATTCTAATCTGGTGAACTGGGTGGGTTTCCCCCACTCCTCAACATGAAACCTGCTGGGTGACCTTGGGCTAGTCACAGTTCTCTTAGAGCTCTCTCAGCCCCACCTACCTCACAAGTAGGATTGCCAGCTCCAGGTTGGGAAACACCTGGAAATTTTGGGGTGGAGGCTGAGGAGGGCAGGATTTGGAGAGGGGAGGGACTTCAATGCCATAGAGTCCAATTGACAAATCGGCCATTTTCTCCGGGGGAACTGATTTCTATCAGCTGGAGATCAGTTGTAATAGGAGGAGATCACCAGCCACCGCCTGGATTTTGGCAACCCTACTCACAAGGTGTCTGTTGTGGGGAGGGGAAAGGACGGTGATTGTAAGCCGGTTTGAGTCTTCCTTAAAGGTAGAGAAAAGCAGGGTATAAAAACCTATTCTTCTCAGAATTAAAGCCCTCCATTAGCTATTTTGCGTTGCTGTTTTGCTTGTGCCTGTAATTAATATACTTACGCTAATGCTCTTCTTTCCCCCCCCCCTTTAGTGTGCGACATAATCTCTCAGATGCAGATGTTGTACCTGCTCCTGAGTTTGTGCATGGGATGGACCATCGGCAGAATGAAGAAATCTCAGAGCAAGCCTCTCCAGTGGGATTCCACTCCGACGTCCACCGCCATCGCTGCAGTAGTGGTTGCTGCCCAGGTCGGTCATTGCATTGTTAAGTAAAGAAGCGCTAACTTGGGAGGCCAAGCAAAATGAATGAATGCTGACGTATCATTGCAGCAGAAGACTGACTGGAATGTAGCGTTTTCTGAAGTTACTGATGGTGCTGCTGTAGATATACTAGTTATGATGCCTACCTATTCTCTCCAGGATCAGAGGAGCATGCCTATTATATGAGGTGCTGTGGAACTCAGGCAGGAGAATGCTGCTGCAGTCATCTTGTTTGTGGGCTTCCTAGAAGCATCTAGCATAGTTAAATGGTGGAACTCCCTGTCCCAGGATGTGGCGATGGCTGCCAACTTGGAAGGCTTTAAGAGGGGAGTGGACATGTTCATGGAGGAGAGGGGTATCCATTCCTACTAGTCAAAATGGATACCGGCATTGATGCACACCTATTCTCTCCAGGATCAGGGGAGCATGCCTATTCTATGATGTGCTGTGGAACACAGGCAGGATGGTGCTGCTGCAGCCGTCTTGTTTGTGGGCTTCCTAGAGGCACCTGGTTGTCCACTGTGTGAACTGATTGCTGGACCTGATGGACCTTGGTCTGATCCAGCATGGCCTTTCTTATGTCCTTGTGTTGTGTTCTTATGATGTGAAAGGCTCTAGACACAACACTGTAGCCCGTCTGAGGATTTGTTCTTACTCCCTGAAAACGTTTCAAAGAGCCAGAGATGCATCTTCTAATTCCTTTTCATTGGATTCTGCGGAACAGACACTAAACATGCCCGTCCTGAACAGAATTTCACCCTTGTCAATGGTTAATATTTTCAAAGTTTGTAGTCACTGTAGGGTTGGTCAGTGGACTGGTCAGATATGGTCAGTTGACTGTTTGGCTCTCCTGGCTTCTTGAAACAATATTCAGTTTGATTTCATGAGGGTGTTGTTAGCCCTACATTAGTCAGGAGCAATCCTAGCTCTGCAGCAAAGCTCCTCTCTCCTCATCTCCATCTACTGGAACTGCAGATACCATCAAACAAGCACACAAGCAGTCATCAGGGGCAAAAGTAATTTCCACTCCCATTTTATAAGCTAGTAGTGTTCCTTTGCCATTGGAAACCACTATTCTCTCCGTTTCCCATGTGCAATATACAGATGCTGGTGGGAAAGCGCTTTCAAGTTGCAGCCCACTTCTAGCAATCCCGTAGGGTTTTCAAGGTGAGACTTACAGCAGTGGTTTGCCGTTGCCTGCCTCTCCATAGCAATCCTGGACTTCCTTAGCCAGCATGGTGTAGAGATTAAGAACGGTGGTTTGGAGCGGTGGACTCTAATCTGGCGAACCGGGTTTGATTCCCCACACCTCCACATGAGTGGTGGAGGCTAATCTGGAGAATGGGTTGGTTTCCCCACTCCTCTAGATGAAGCCAGCTGGGTGACCTTGGGCTAGTCACAGTTCCCTTAGAACTCTCTCAGCCCCACCTACCTCACAGGGTATCTGTTGTGGGGAGGGGAAGGGGATTGGGCTTAGACTGGATTAACTCTCCTTAAGAATGCACTGTAAGTGGTAGAGAAAGTCTGCATATAAAAACCAACTCTTCTCTCCTTCCCATGTTAGCCTTGGGGAAAAGAACCCTATGAGGTAGGTGAGATTGAGGGGGAGTGACCGCCTCAAGGTCACCCAGCAATGGTTTGTGACAGAATGGGGATTTGAACTCGGGTCCCCCAGATCCTAGTCCCAACACTAACCATTGCACCTCACTGTTGTGGTAGCAGGTTGCCACGAGAGGTAATAAGCATTCAGCATCTCTCAATCAGATGTCTAGGAGAGTTTTATAGGTGAGAGTAGTAATGCAGTCCTGCATGTTGTGGCTGACCTACCACATGGGGTAAAGACCCCTGACCAGGTAACAAGGTATCCATTCCAAGATGGCTTCCCTATATTTAAGGGTGCCTGAGTGGGTTTTATGGATTCTGTCACTCCTGGTTCTCCCCCCCCCCCTTTCAGGTCAAATGTGTGTGACCATCATACTGGGGAGGGGCCGTAGCTCAGTTGTAGAGCATGCAGAAGGTCCCAGGTTCAATCCCCAGCATCTCCAGTTAAAGGCACTAGGCAGGTAGGTGATGTGAAAGACCTCTGACTGAGACCCTGGAGAGCCTCTGCTGGTCTGAGTAGACAATACTGACTTTGATGGACCAAGGGTCTGATTGAGTAGAAGGCAGCTTCATGTGTTCATGTGTACTTGTTATTTCATGTATGCGTGTGTTTGCATGTGTGTGTGTGTGTATATGTATAGGATATAAACAAATGTACTGGATAAAGTTCCATTTGGGCACAATCTTTATTATATGTGTGTTATTTTGCAGTGTTTTTTGTTAATCTGGGAGCAGTTTGAAGACACTAATCACCATAGCTATCACTCACACCAGAGCGTAGCAGGCGGACTTCTCATTGGCTTGAGAATTTGCCTGGCTTTGTCACTAGGCTGCGGACTTTACCAGATCATCCGAACGGAGAGAAGCACGCTTAAAAGGGAGTTCTATATCACCTTTACAAAGGTATGTGTCTTATGTGGGAATCTTGGTACCCGTTGAGTTTGTATTATGAACTCGAATGGAGATGAGTATACGCTGATTTCTGTGATTATTGGGTCAGAGCTGCATATGACAGACCACTGGCTTCTAAGGATTTATCTTTGTGGACATTTTGTAGTTAGGTAGCTCAAGACTCTTCCCACACACTTGATCTCGAGATAGGAACCCTCTCTGGTCTTTACAAGAAAATGCTTCTTCAAAATAGGAATTGATACAAGAAAATGTATGATACAAATAGTGGCTGATGAAGCCAGACGCGAAACGTGACAGAAAACTAGACCGCACGTTCCGGTTTCTTCCACGCATCCTGAACATTGTGCATCGTTACCCACTTTGAACCTCTGGTCCTTAGTCTGGCTGCCTGCTGACTCACTGTGAGCTTGTGCACAGGTCCCAGTTGGTTGCTCCTTCTATATAGCTTGACTATATGTATTGTGCATTTTGATATTAGATAGAGTAATTTGAGCCTGGTGCTGTGTCTTTTTGCTTGGTGCTTCCCATACCAGCACTTATCCCTTTCTTGTTGGCTCCCTGTATGTGGCCTTCTCTAGGTCATTTTCTAGGACAGATGTCCCTGACCTTATTGTGCCTATGGGTCCTTGTAGAACTTTGAGAATGGGTACTGGGCTCCGCCACAAAATGGCTGCCATGGTAAGCAGGGCTAAGCGGAAAATGGCTGCCATGGCGGGGACAGGGATGACAAAATGTTGGGAAGCTTCAAACCAAGCATCCTCTCTGTTTACAAATGGATGTTCCCTTCAGACCTGAAGGTGATATCTCCTGGATTCTCCTGAAGTACCTGCTGCTTTGAAGAGGCTGAGGAAAGCCAGAGTCAGAGCTTTACTTTCAGGAAGAGGTGTTTTCAGAAATAAGAAAGTAGGCCCCAGGAAACATCTCAACGGCCACCACATTGCTGATTGTTGTTCTAGTTTATGAAGTGTCAGCTGTTAAACTGGAATTTTAAGATGAGGATGGGAGAGGTCTTTATTCAGCGTGATCTTTCTTAATTGGCATGTTAAAACCTCCTCCTTGTTAAACAATGGCCACATTTAACTGTGGGATGGAAAATCGTTTACCTAATAATACGCATCTAGATTTGCACTAAGGGAAGGTTTTACAGAGTTAAACTTTTTCCGATAATGTCCTTCCACTATGTTAAGACAGGTGGTATCATAGCACCCCTAGTAGCGTATTTAGTTTGTGGCGAAGAAACAATGGAAGATACTAAGAACATAAGAAAGGCCCTGCTGGATCAGACCAAGGTCCATCAAGTCCAGCAGTCTGTTCACACAGTGGCCAACCAGGTGCCTCTAGGAAGCCCACAAACAAGACGACTTCAACAGCACCATCCTGCCTGTGTTCCACAGCACATCATAGAATAGGCATGCTCCCCTGATCCTGGAGAGAATAGGTATGCATAATGACTATTATTCATTTTGACTAGTAGCCATGAATAGCCCTCTCCTCCATGAACATGTCCACTCCCCTCTTAAAGCCTTCCATGTTGGCAGCCATCGCCACATCCTGGGGCAGGGAGTTCCACAATCTAACTATGTGTTGTGTGAAGAATTGTTAGTTTTGTTGTTCTTTTTTTTAATGTGCTAATAGATTCTTCTGCCAGTGACTAAAGGAGTGTATCAACCGGACGTGTGTGGTGGTCTTGTCCATTTATGGAGAGGTTTTGGCAGACAAACCAATCCTATAACTCATTAGAAGACATTACAAGATCCAAGGTCTTCTAGGAGAAGTAATACGATCTGATCATAATAATATGATTCATGGTCTTTTAATGGCAGCTTAAGATCTTTATTGCTAATTGCTGGCAGAGTATCAAGAATCTGAACACCTAATTGTGGATGAATAAGGTCTGGCAAATATTTAAACTTTCCAAATTGACTGAATTCGTAAGTCTGAGAGACGGGAGGCAATTAAAGCCTGCCTTTCATAAATGTTGGCAACCATTCCTCAAAAATTGGGATTAAATGTTAAATTGTATAACTATTCTGCATTTGAGAAGCACATGTTAACATTTGGTTATGTAAAAAAGAACATTATAGATAGTGTGTGTGTGTTTGCGTGCAGAAGAGTTGGTTTTTATATGCCGACTTTCTCTACCTTTTAAGGAGAATCAAAGCAGCTTACAATCCCCTTCCTCTCCCCACAATAGACACACCCTGTGAGGTAGGTGGGGCTGAAAGAGTTTGGAGAGAGCTGTAACTAGCCCAAGATCACCCAGCAGGCTTCCTGTATAGGAGTGGGGAAGCAAACCCGGTTCACCAGATCAGTCACCGCTCATGTGTAGGAGTGGAGCATCAAACCTGGTTCTCCAGATTAGAGTCCGCCGCTCTTAACCACTACCCCGCGCTGGCTCTCCAGTAGATGTGTTTAACAAAAAACAAGATCACTGTAGAAATTCTGTGGCTTGGATCTTATACTTTTGCTCCCCGTTCCCTTCTCTCTGGGTGCTGCAGAGGTGGGCGTCCCCTACCGAGCTCACTTCCTCTGGCACTAGGCATTTCCTCTTGCACGGGACCAATGGTTTGCAAGGAGTCTCAGAGTCCTAGTGCAAGAGGAATACACCCTGCGGTGGAGGGCTGCCTCCACACCACCCAGGGAGAAGTGCTCACAGAGGGAAGGTATAGGAACCAAGCTTATGTTTTCACCGTTGGTAATATTGAAATTTAATTTTTAAAAATGTGGGGGGAAATCTGGATAATTGTGTACTTTCAGCACAATCCTAAGCATGTATACTCAAAAGGAAAACTCATTGAGTTCTGTGGGACTTACTCCCTAGTAAGTGTATTTAGGACTGTGACCTTCGTTCGTTGTAAGGTGGTAGAACCATTTTATGCTGTACTCTGCTGTGGATTTTTACTTCATTTTAGGCCATTTTGCTGTGTCAGCTTCTGTCATAACAGCCAGCTGAAACAAACACATTCTGAACTCTGCTCTGGCGAAACCTGACATACCACGTAGGATATATTCTTGTGTAGTCCTACTGAATGAGTAATCTGGGAGGAAAATAAGAGCCCATTCCTGAGGTGGAGGGCCGAAAAAGCTTAGGAGGCGGCGTGACCCCGCCGCCAGTGTAAGTGCCTCTTATTCCGTGATAAGAGGCACTTAACGCTGGGGGCGAGGACAGTTCCGTCGGCGCCTGGGTGCCGCGGATCTGCACGCCGCTTCCCCAGCAGCGCAGTCTCTCCAGGACATAAATTTCGGAAGAGACATGCGGTGCCAACGAGGGGGGTGGCGTTCCTGGGGCATCTCTGGGGGTGGAGCTGATGCTAGTCAGTTTCCAAAGCCTCTCCAGGCCAGTTTCCAAAGCCTCTCCAGCAACTTGATATAGACTTGATATAGAGTATGACTTGATATATACATAGTTACAGAATGCTGGATTTTGATATAGTTACAGATTTTGATATAGTTACAGAATGCTGGATTTTTAACTCATGAAATAAAAGTGTAAAAAATGTAATCTGACCAATTAATGGTCAGGTGACTTTTGAGTAGTGACCGATGAAAGTCAATAACAGACACCAATTCTTCTCTTTCAGGGCTGTGTTCTGTGGTTCTTGTGCCATCCATGTCTGGTATCCATATCTCTAATGTTTAGAGACTACCAGAGAGAGAAGGTGGGTATGTACAGCATAGTCAAGATGCTTTTAAGAATTGGATCTCAATTAAAGAAATACTTGTGCACCATCAGTATTTATGAATACACTTCAAAATCTTTCTTGAGTGAACGCCTCTCACCAGCGCTGTTAGGAAAGCGGGTGGCTTTCTATATCGTTTGGAACAGGGGAGAGAGGTGTGCTAAGGCAGTATCCCTTATGCAGAGCCAGCGTGGTGTAGTGGTAAAGAGCAGTCATTTGGAGTGGTGGACTCTGATCTGGAGAACAGGGTTTGATTCCCCACTCCTCCACATGAACGGCAGAGGCTAATCTGGTGAACTGGATTTGTTTCCCCACTCCCACACATGAAGCCAGCTTTGTGACCTTGGGCTAGTCACATTCTCTCAGCCCCACCTACCTCACAGGGCTTCTGTTGTGGGGAGGGGAAGGTGATTGTAAGCCGGTTTGATTCTTCCTTAAGTGGTAGAGAATGTTGGCGTATAAAAACCAACTCCTGTTCTTCTATCCCAAAGACAAATGTTCTAGGCTGATTCTTTAAAAATCTTTGTAAATGGTAAACCGGGAGCCAGGAAGCTGCGCCTCAGAGTGGAGCAGGTGAATATTGAGATCCTCTCAATGTTTTCCTTGGTAACGAGAGGTGCACAGGGGTGGATTTATGTGGCTTTCTTGCTCCTTTACCTAGCTGGGTACTAGCGGGCTAGCGCACAGAGCCTGCCGTAGTCAGATAAAACCCACTGCTGTTCTCAGGTGAGCGGCTGTATCACTCCACCGCGCTCTCGCGCTCCCTGTGGTGAGCGGACTGCACACGAGTATGATTGTGCAGAAAATTAGGGAGGACAGTTAATGCCCCTGCGAACATAAAGAAACACATTCACATTACTTTGCTTCCCAGGCCATCTGGAGAAAGTACTTTTTATTCCTTATAGCTGCATTAATTAGCAAATTGTAGTTCCATTGGTGGCTGCGTACTCCCCCCCCCCCCCCGTTCTCGGGAAGGAGACTCGGCGCAGTAGATTATTCTTCCTCTGCATGCAGTCTATTAGGTTACCGCAGAATGGTTTCTTCAGCCAGTTAAGTGCTGTTCCTGAATAATTGCAGGTCCCAAACTGTGTGGCTCTGAAACAGGGCTGTTAAAGGCCCCGTCCTAAGGGGCTATGGAGCAGGGGGTAAAGTACCATCAGGAGCACGCAGTAAGGAGGACAGAGCCATTGAAACACCCCGAGCGCCCTCTATGGTTTCTTGTACGCAAAACAAAAACACAGAATGCTACTGAGAAATCTTTGGGGTTATGTTGTGTGGATACTGTAGAAACAGGGCCGCTGTTTAGCTTGGAAAGAAGGCAGCTAAGGGGAGACCTGATAGAGGTCTATAAAATTATGCATGGTTTGGAGAGAGTGGACAAGGAGAAGCGTTTCTCTCTCTCTCATAATACTAGAACGTGGAGTCATATGCTGAAGCTGGAGGGAGAGAGATTCAAAACAGATCAAAGGAAGCATTTCTTCACGCAACGCATAGTTAAATTGTGGAACTCCCTGCCCCAGGATGTGGGGATGGCTGCCAACTTGGAAGGCTTTAAGAGGGGGAGTGGACATGTTCATGGAGGAGAGGGCTATCCATGGCTACTAGTCAGAATGTATACTAGTTATGATGCACATCTATTCTCTCCAGGATCTGAGGAGCATGCCTATTATATTAGGTGCAGTGGAACCCCGGCAGGATAATGCTGCTGCAGTCGTCTTGTTTGTAGAGGCACCTGGTTGGCCACTGTGTGAATAGACTCCAGGACTTGATGAGCCTTGGGCTGATCCAGCATGGCCTTTCTTATGTTCTTATGTGATAGCCGTTTCTTCTTGTGTTGGGGGCTAATGGTGGCTTTGTCCATATCAGTCGTGCTTTTCCTGCCCTGAACCTCTTTACGTGGGACAGCCGAGCTAAGCTAAGACCCAGAGGGGAGCCCTGGTGGAGCAGAACCAGTGATTGTGGCTACACCTGCGCTGGGACTACGATCAGGTCCTGGTAACTGTGCAAGAGGGGGTTAGCGCTAAGATTCTTGCGCTCAGTACAGCGCACCCTTCTTATATACAGTGCTGTGGGCATGGACCCTCAGTGAGACCAGCTGTGTGTTCTTTTTGATGAAATTAAAGTACCCAAAGGTCAAGAGAGAGAAAAAACTCAACATCCAGGGCCAAAGGTTATACTTTCATTTATTTATTTATGTTGTGATTGATAGCCCATCCCCCCTGACTTCGGCCAGCTCAAGGCAGGTAACATCTGCTTAAAGGCTCACAGCTGCCTGCAGAACTTCCACCACTGTGAAGCAGTTTGTTTCAGGCTATGTAAATTACTTACTGGTGGGTGAAATGTGGTGAAAAGGCGTGTGCGGTATCGGCATTATCATGTAGAACCCACCCTGCCAAAGAAGCCAAGAAAGAGAAAGTCTCTCAAAGTTTAAAGCGGCAAACAGAAGCTTTTGTGCCGTACAAAGGCCTCGACATCTGTTGGCATTGTGTTGCATATTGGCATCTGAATGTAACAGCTTGGTTGGGATTTTGAGTCTCCCGTTATATCCATGCAAAACAATCTTTCTGCCCTGCATGGTGTCACAGTACAAATGCTTGGGACATTTTTATTCCAACGGGACCTGTACTGATACACTACAACTCTTAATTCCCCCCATAGATACGCTCAGACTGACTATAATAGACTCTTATCCATGCAGCACTTTTTTTTCCAAAGTGATTCTTGTGGGGGTTTCGGGGGGCGGGGGAATAATGTTCATGTTGAGAAACATATATCAGCATTTTCAGAAATGCAACTTTCCTAAGATGAGACTTATTCCCCCCCCCCCCAATGTTTGCAAAAATTTGCAAGACCTGAGCGAGGCTGTTGAAGATAGGACTTTTTGGAGGACATTCATTCATAGGGTCGTGGGTGACTTGACGGCACTTAACACACACAAATGTTTGAGTAGCTGCACTATTCCAATAGCACATTTTCCTGGAAAAGCCTCTGCAGAAATGGACTCTAGCATGGTGGTAAATGTATAGGCATAGTGTCAGTAGTGCCTAGGCATTTCCTTGCTCTACCAGTGGATTATCAATCGCTGCCAGCACCAACCACCATGTTGTGCCAGGGTTTTTTCCCCCATTTGGACTAAAGTTGGGCTACTCCCAGCGGGCAAAGATTGAATCCCAAAGACACTCTGGTATTTGCGCCTCTAGCCTCCTTCCCACACACTGCCTCCAAAGCCTTTCCAAACCTCACAAGCGGTGTTTCGTTGGTGGTGGCCAAGTCAGAAGGTGTGGACGCTGCCAGCATTTTCTCCTAAGAGGAATGACACATCTGGTGGTTTTGTTGGTTTTGAGCCACAATGCAGAAGCTTTCTGGTGCACCACCAACCCCAAGCGGTGACCCTATGCCCGTGGTAGATCTGGGAGTGTCGGGATCCAAAGGGATTCTTGAAACTTAAAAGGTTACAGTTCTGAAGCAATTGGAATTGTAATACACAATGGCCATTTATGCAGGGTCGATTTTGATGCTCCATCAAAGCTGCTTTTTTAAATCTGCCCTTTAAAATGACTTCATGGTTCAATGCAAGAGGAGAAAGTCAAACAAATTCCACCCCCCCACACACACTCGCCTGCTCCTTCATTCCTTCGTTTGCATAGCCATTAGCAATGGTCGTTTGCATAGCTAAGCCTCGGCTGTGATTTGTCATGGGTCCTTTAGTGAATGCTTCGATGCGGGGGCGGAGCAAATACAAAAGGTCAGTTAAAGGGGTCCTTAAGAAATGCGAAGCAGGTATGCGCCGGCTTCGGTGTGACGGCTGGAATGATGGTTCAGCGTGAAGAAATCAACAATATGCGGGGCACTTCAGCCTGGAACGTGCTGCTAATTACCAAGCATAAACCGCCACTGACACATTAGAGGTACATTGAATGGAAATGCTCAGACACCTTGCAACATAACTCTCCTGGTAATTCAAGCTGAACTTCTGGACTTGCGCTCGGGTATTCTGGAACCACTCCTGACTACATCCAATAAACTGCCTATGTGTTGTACAGTGAATATTTTGTTGTTCTGCGATTAACTCATTTTTGTAACTGCTGTTCTCTACTTGTGTCTTTTAGATTATTACCATTGGCGTTATCCTCTGCCAGTTGTTCTCCATGGTCCTCCTGTACCGGCTTTTTGTTTCCCACAGTCTGTATTGGGAAGTGTCCTCGCTCTCATCAGTGACCTTGCCACTCACCGTAGCATCTGGACATAAAAGTCGGCACCACTTCTGAAATGCTTCGGGAAAACTTAATGGCAAAGGTGCAATAAAGACTTGAAAGCGGGGCGGGGGGAGCTCTGTTCAGTAAATCCTGGAGGAACCAGGTATTCGGTTCGTTGTTGGACTGGAACAAGTAGAGATTAATTTTGTGAAAACGAGCAACTAGCAAATAAGTCGTCTTTTATCTTGGACGAGGACAACAGAGAAGCAGAACAAGTTCTTAGCCACAATTATTTTTCACTCCAAAACCGCCTCATTTTTTAATAAAAAAAAATTGAGCGAGATCCAAAATTTCAGTAATCACAAAGCTCAAACATAGAACAGTTTAAAGTTGTTGTATTTTTCGCTTACATTTGAAACAAAGTGCAATTTAGGCATAAGTTATAAAGGAACTTGAAAACCTAATATTTTATAGGAAACCAATGTAAAATGTTTACAGCAAAATGGAGCTCTCGTTATTCGTGCATGCATGTGTACTTTTAAAAAAGTACTTTCTTGCCTTGAGATTTGGATGTCATTCAACTTTCAGCTTGAGATCCTACCGCTTTTGGCATTCCACATGTCTGATAAATGTTAAAAGAGCATATGGGCGGTGGACTAACGATTCAGGATTTTTTTTAAAAAAAATAGCATTAAGGTTATGAAAACAGCAGGCTTGCCTCTCCCAAAGTGGGGAAATGGAATGTGCGATGCGGTGCTAGAATTTTAATCCCGATATAATTCATTACTCTTACATTGAGGATTCAGTCATAATTAAGCCATAGACACAGATTAAATTAACAGAAGCATTTCAAATAAATGTAAGTTTCAGTCGTCAACTACCCATGAATTCCTGCCCAAGGATACTTAATCAGGATTAAATTTTGTATGAATAATTGAGAAACAAAATACTCGCTGGATTTGTTATAATCCACGTTGGCATAGGGTTCTAAGTAGTTGCCATCTACCACCCATTGTAATAGAACCGTGCGTTCAGATGATGCCTGGCGTTCATATAGCTGTTGTAAATTTACAATTTATTGAAGTGCCTATTTATTGACCAAGATGAAAATTGCATGGACTTTTTTTTTTGCTATATAAAATGAGTGTTCCTGTTAATTAACTGCTTCTCATATCTCAGTGCATTTTTTGCAATTTTTTAAAAGAAAAAATTGGCACGTCTGGGGGGGGAAACATGAAGCTGGTTTTCCATTTTGAAATATACTCCGTTCGCAGTTTATCCGTAGTTGCAGGCCGAAGCCTCTGCCGACACTGTTTTTGTGTACCATCGCGGGAAAGAGGCGTGAAAGCTGATTGATTCATGCTTATTTGCTCCTCTTGCTCCGAGGCTGTGCTCGCTCACGCCGCGTTGATCCAATTGCCAGAAGGAAGGAGGAGAAAGAGGACATACCAGAGCTAGCGCTACCTACTTGGCCTGAGTTCCCACTTCCTCTCTTCGCACCAAGACTAGCATCAGCCGATTGTAAACATCTACTCAAAAGCACTTGCTCTAGAAGAAACCTGGCAAGAGAGCCGGAGGCTGCAATCCTGAAACTGCAAGCTTGAACATAATTTTAGGAATGCAGTCTTTACAGCTGTCTTCAAAGCATTGCCCCACTAAAATTAACAGAGCTTCCAGTTACTTATGGAACACTCTGAGAATCAGCCCCTAGATTTCATTTTGTTTTATAGGGGCCACAGAGGGCTTGCTTTCAACTAGGGCAAATAGCACAATGTGAAAGATTTGTTCATTATGTAATCTCGCTGCTTACTCTTTGCAATTCAGGACAAAGAATGGCAGGTTGGAGCTGGAAAGACAGAAATCGTATAATTTCACGAAATCAGCAAAAATGATTGCACGTTTAATTTTTGTCAGTCTGCTGAGCGCCAACAAAACAATATTCAAGTTCCAGTTGTCTTTGCTTGTTTCAGAACAAAAAGTGCCTTTTGGTACAAACGTGTAATCTACAATGTAAACATGGATTTCTTGTTCTGTGAGCCATGTTTGTAGTCTTAGTGTGAAGTGGGGAAGTGGTAGAGCATCTGCTTGGCATGCAGAGGGTGCCAGGGTTCAGTCCCCAGCATCTTCAGTTAAAGGGATTAGGCGAGTGGGTGATGTGAAAGACCTCTGCCTGAGACCCTGGAGAGCCGCTGCTGGTCTGAGTAGACAATACTGACTTTGATGGACCAAGGGTCTGATTCAGTAGAAGGCAGCTTCGTGTGTTCGTGTGTATGTAGTGATAGCAACTGGGCCGTTTGGGATCTTGCATTTGCTCAGAACAAGAGTTGTACAAGAGTGCCCAGCTGGTTTGTAATGTTATCTGTGCTATGAATTTTCTGCGATGAGGATTTTATGCTGTACCAGTGACATTTGAAACAGAGAGGCAGGAAGCATGCTTATTTCCCATGCCAAGACCACACTTACCCAGTGACTGTATCCTCATGTAGTTTTACTGTTTCAAGTGTTAGCGATATCAAACTACACGATACGTTTGACCATGAGTTGGGTTGGGTGTTTCCTCTCCCTGTGGACCCCACAAAAGACAAACCAGTGAGTTCCCAATCAAATCAAGCTTAAACCGTCCCTTGAAGCTAAAACGAGGCTATTGTACTTTGTTCACATTATGAGAAGACAAGAGTCATTGGAAAAGACAATCATGCTGGGAAAAGTGGCCGGCATCAGGAAAAGAGGACGACCCGACATAAGTTGGATTGACTCAATCAAGGAAGCCACGGCCGTCAGTTCACAAGACACGAGAAAGGCTGTCAACGATAGGTTTTGGGGGACACTGATTCATAGGGTCACCATAAGTCAGAAGCGTGTTGGCGGCACTTAACACACACATAGCTATTGCAGGAAACTCACGTCCTCAAGAGCCAAGGGCCAAATATAGATGGACTACAGCGCTAAAGGAGAAGAAGGTCCAGCCTTTCCCCCCCCCTCCTGCAACATTTCCCCAAGCCAAAATGGCTCCAAGAGAAGGGGCATTATTTGCCCCACTGAAAGACTGCATTGGTACTAACACTGCAGACACAGCCCCGTATTGTTTGGTCTTAATCCAGTCCTTTGAAAGATACAGCATATTTGTCATTTTTTAATACACGAAGCTGCCTTACACTGAATTAGACCAAAGATTAGGGTTGCCAGCTCCAGGTTGGGAAATACCTGGAGATTTTGGGGGTGGAGCCTAAGGAGGGGTTTGAGGAGAGGAGGGGAGAAGAAGAAGAGTTGGTTTTTATATGCCGACTTCCTCTACCACTTAAGGAAGAATCAGATCATCTTACAATCACCTTCCCCTCTCCACAACAGATACCCTCCTCAAAAATCTCCAGGTATTTCCCAACCTGTAGTTGGCAACCCTAGCTGCAGCACAGCTATCCCCCTCTGGATTGCCCTATTTGTTTCCTCCTTTGCTACAGATATTTGAGCCTAGATGTGGGTTTTGACCCAAACCTCATGCCTTGCAGCCTCTGCCCTTGAGTATGCTGGACCAGTGGATCCAAGACCATCCCATGATGCTGGAGCTGTCTTTTTTCCTTCTATTTGTCTAAGTTATATTTTTGTGCTGCTTTGTCAGGCACATTGAGTCCCCGGTGAGGAGAAAAGCGGGGCAGAAACGCTTAAACAAACGAACGTGGCTTCTGAGTGAATCTATCTATGTGTGTGTGTCATGTACAAAGGACAATTATCTTTAAATGCGCAGACAAGACTGATTTGTTTTGAGGCAGTGTGCGAGCCGATCTGACATACAGACAAGTGCTACATATCAAAGAATGGTGGAAAGATTAGCCTTAACTGCCTCTTTAAACAGCATTTTGTCACTTCGGGATAAAGCATTGAAGAGTGTGCTTAAGGTTGGCTAATGAGCATTTCACGGTACAGTAAGAAAGCTGGCTGGGGGAAACTGTGCAAACAGGCAGTCTCAGGGGCCTGCCCATTGGTTTGTTTGATGTGGTAGGTAAAGCTGAAAGGGCCATCGGGATAGTAAGTCATTAGACAAACACCTCTTGGGCATGTGATCCCCTTTAAGACAATTGAGTTATGAATTTCAATCCCTACGCTCAACACACACACCAGAGTCAAGGGCGGATCAATATTTGCCAAAAGATCTCTATTCAGTCCCTTTAACGTCAACCTTTGCTTCAGGCTGCAACTTGCAAAACAACGTTTCAGGCATACAAGAGGGAATGGTTTTTATTTGGGGGAAAAAATGTTTTCCTCGATTGATGCATACCTTTAACTGTGTCGTAAAGTGGCGGGGGGGGAGAGAGAACCTGCGTTTGGAAACAGACCAGTTTCATTTGCATTTTGGCACCGTTATAAATTAAAATAGATTAGATTTTTTAAAAGGGGGCTATTGGCAAGCGATTAGTCAATTGTGTGATTTTACCACTTTCGGTATTTTGAAACGAAGACAAAAAAAATTGAATGGATATCTTTTACTTTGAAAGGTGCCCGCCGTACACACATGCGGCGACCGCTTCTCGGCAACGCAGGAGGCCTTCTGCAGAGTCTGTACTCAAGGTTATGCTCCAAGCTCAAATATGCGTTTGAGTGATAGGCAGTCGGGGCTACACAGGACTGGTGGAGGTCATTGGGTGACTTTTAAATAAACATATTCAGATAAAACGGCAGTAAGACAAGGGTTTCCGAGAGACTGGATTCAATCTAAAACGGAAGGGAATTTAGAGCAGCTAGGGAAACCCTGTGTGGATGATTTCTTCTTGGTGGGAATGGAAAGCGCCGTCAAGTCGCAGCCAATTTCTGGTGACCCCATAGGGTTTTCAAGGCAAGATGCAGAGAGCCCCATGGCACAGAGTGGTAAGCTGCAGTCCAAGCTCTGCTCACGACCTGAGTTCGATCCCGACAGAAGTTGGTTTCAGGTAGCCGGCTCAAGGTTGACTCAGCCTTCCATCCCTCCAAGGTTGGTAAAATGAGTACCCGGCTTGCTGGGGGTAAAGGGAAGATGACTGGGGAAGGCAATGGCAAACCACCCCATAAAACAAAGTCTGCCTAGTAAACGTCGGGATGTGATGTCACCCCATCGGTCAGGAATGACCTGGTGCTTGCACAGGGGACCTTTACCTTTTTATAAAAGCCTTGTGTGGGTTATTTCTTCTTGGAGGTGGTGCAAAGCATCAAGTTACAGCCAACTTCTAGTGACCCCATAGGGTTTTCAAGGCAAGATGCTCACAGAGATGGTTTGCCATTGCCTGCCTCTGCACAGCAACCTAGGACTTCTTTGGTGGTCTCCTATCCAAGTACTAACCAGGGCGGATCCCTTTTAGCTTACAAGATCTGACAAGATTGGGCTAACCTGGGCCACCCAGGTCAGGTTTCTTTCTTCTTAAAGAACAGGAATAGTTACAACTTTTAGGCTGGTGGAGTTTCTTGTGGAATTATAGGTACATCCACAAGTGCAGTGGAACACAAGCACACACACAAAACTCTCCATTAGAGCCAGCATGGTGTAGTGATTAAGAGCGGTGGTTTGGAGCGGTGGACTTTAATCTGGAGATCTGGGTTCGATTCCCCACTCCTCCCCATGAGCGGCAGACGCTAATCTGGTGAACTGGATTTGTTTCCCCACTCCTACACATGAAGCCAGCTGGGTGACCTTGGGCCAGTCACCATTCCCTCAGAACTCTCTCAGCCCCACCTACCTCACAGGGTGTCTGTTGTGGGGAGGGGAATGGGAAGGCAATTGTAAGCCGCTTTGATTGTTCCTTAAGTGGTAGAGAAAGTCGGCATCTAAAAAACAACTTTTCTCCTCCTCCTCTCCTCCTCTTCCTCCTCTTCTTCAGTGAAGCCAAACAGCCCAGTGCGAGTCAATACTACTAGCCAAGAGATTGAGAAGGTGCGCTTCCAAAACTCATATAGTTCTTCACAGATATCGGCACATGCTGAATATTTCTAGAAATGTGTATTGTCTGGTTTGCATGCTAATTCTACATCAACAACTATTGCATCCTGAAGGGCTTCAGAGTTGTTGTTCTTAAAGGGCAACACACAGATCCAGTGATGAAGATGCATTTCTGAAGATTCTCTGGTTTTCCCACTCATTTTGAAATGGCAGGATAATCTGTATGCAGTTTCCTTGAAAATGAGCACAGAAGTCTCTCCCACCTCCACTGAAGGGAATGAGAGCAGCCCACGTATACAAGAGATTCATAGGGGGGGGGGAGGACATTTAACAAGAAATGACATCCTACTTATCTACTTTATAGGGAATGACCTCTACATATAAAAATTGTAACTGCAGTCATAAAATTAGACTTTGAAGTCTCTGAATTTTTCTATTCTCAGTCCATTTTGGCAACTTTCCAAGGCAGACTGTAATCCTAAAAAGTTACAACCTTCAAAGTCCGTTGATTTCAATGGGTTTACAAGGATGTAATTCAGATTGTAAGAAATCCATCCATTTAGTACTGGAAGAATATGCCCATGCCATGTATTTGCTGTTAACATCTTTACCACACTCAATACATTTTAAACCAGTTCAAAATGTTCATTTCATACAAGTAATTCTAAGTACCCAGCTGGGGCTGACATCAGAGTAAACTGCATTAGTCATTTGTCAGAATAATGATATGCAACACTTTCTTGCAACAGACTGTCAAACTATTCATTTTATAGCTTCTTCATTGCAAATAATGAAACCACAGCAATAGTGCATTATTGTCAGTCAACTTATACAGTCTCATGCTTCCATTACATATTTAAACTTTACAGGGCCATTCACTCTCTCTAAGGCTAACCCACCTCACAGTGTTGTTGTTGTGAGGATAAAATAGAAGAGAGGAAAATGGTGTTAGAAGCTGCTTTGGGACCCCATTGGGAAGAAAAGCAGGTTATAAATAAACAAATTCGTGTGAAGGCCAAGCACAGGTGACTCCCCTAGTAGAAATGCCTATTACATATATACAAATAATTTCAGAAGTTACATGTTTTGATTAAATCATTTTTTAAAATTTATCCTCTACCTTGAATAAGCTTAAAAAACAAAGGTTATCTATTAAATGATACCCACCATGCACAGATTGGGCAAAAGATGCACACGATCTTTTAAAATGCTGAACGAAAGTCCCAATCAAAATCAATGGACTTTTTATTATCAAAGAACATTTTTTTAGTTGCTTACATTTTTTAAACCAATCAAAGCTAGCAAATTAATTTTGGCCACGGACTGATTGTTTTAGAAGGGCTTATTGTGCCGTTTTTAGCCTTGCCTTGTTGCAGTTTTTCATTCTATTTTTAAGTCACTTGTGCTTTTATTGTTCATATTGGTTTATCGTTTTTCAGGTGTCATTGTAACTTCTTTTAATTGCTTGTATGTTGCTTTCAAGATTTGTTGGGGGGGAAAGACACACATAAAACTGGCAAATAAATTAAAATGGAGTTCAAAGACTACATCATTAAATGACATATTAATGCCCTATTTCTTTTATTGAGCCTATCGTAATAATTTCTGTAGAAGATTGTCCTGATCCAATATACAATTCTGTACCCACATCTCATTGATATCAAGGGGATAACACATGAAGCTGCCTTATAGTGTTATCGGTCCATCGGTCCATCAAGGTCAGTATCGTCTACTCAGACCAGCAGCGGCTCTCCAGGGTCTCAGGTAGAGGTCTTTCACATCACCTACTGCCTGGTCTTTTTAAGTGGAGATGCCGAGGATCGAAACAGGACCTTCTGTACGCAAAGCAGAGGCTCTTCCCTTCCACACCCCCTCCCATATACTTGCATGGAAGTAGATTTAGCATTATGGACAGCATACAGATTTTGATTACCGTTTACACGGCACGCATAGGCCCTTTATGCCAGGCTTTTCCCTCACGGTCACCCCACCGACTGCTCCGGTGCTTCATTTTGATTATGCATGCCTTTTCCGACCGTCAGAGGTCACCTCGCTCTCCCCGCACGTTTGAGCGCATTTTGCCCATGTTTTCCGGATGCTGTTTTAGCGAAAATCAATAAAACGCAGGCAAAACACACTGAAACATGCGGGGAGAGCGAGGTGATCTCTGACAGTCGGGAAAGGCATGCGTAATCAAAATGAGGCACCGGAGCAGTCAGCGAGGGTGACCGCGGGGGAAACAGCCCTGCATAAATGGCCTAGGTGTGCCATATAAATGGTCATCAAAATCTGTAGCTAGGTCAATAATGCTAAACCTGCTTCCAGGCAAGTATATGGGAGGAGGTGTGGAAGAAAAGAGTCGACGCTTTGCATACAGAAGGTCCTGTGTTCAGTCCTCAGCATCAGTCCGCGGGTGACAGCGGGCCCGGGGAAACAGCCCTGCATAAATAGCCATATACTTCTGGATGTATTGAACGACAGAGTTCAGGTGCATTTTGTTTGTATAATCAGCCTAGAGTCTGGAAAAAAATGTTTATTCTCCATACACAAATTACAAAACGTATTCTTTTAGAGAGAATTAATACAAACGGTATAATTTCATCACAATGACAGTTTTTCCTTCTGAGATAAATGGCAAGCTGCTGTCATTTTGATTCCATGCACACAGCAAATAGAAATGAGGGTCATAGTAGGTACATGGAATATTTGTGGTACAAACGGGTCTTTAAAATACAGGTTTGGGAAAATGTGCATGACAGTGTGAACGGTCTCAACGTTTTTCGTTTAAATCATATGCCCTAATGCCTAATCCACTGCAGTGAGCTAATGCTCATATTATTTTCTGCGATGTAAAAAAAATCAGTATGCAAAACAAAGTATAATCTAAAGTGACAATCATTCTCAGTCACCTGTCCAAGATGATTACCTGTTTTTGACTTTTCTTAACAAGTATGTACATTTGGCAACTGGCAAAGGTGCTTGTGGGGTTCCTGCATTGTGCGGGGGGTTGGACTGGATGACTCTGGTGGTCCCTTCCATGATTATATGGTGAGAACCCTCCGCCCTGGCCCCAACCCAGAGGGGAGGGGCCATGGCTCAGTGGCAGAGCCTCTGCTTGGCCTGCAGAAGGTCCCAGGTTCAATCCCTGGCATCTCCAGTTAAAGGGACTAGGCAGGTAGGTGATGCGAAAGACCTCTACCTGAGACCCTGGAGAGCCGCTGCTGGTCTAAGTAGACAATACTGACTTTGATGGACCAAGGGTCTGATTCAGTAGAAGGCAGCTTCATGTGTGTTCAACTGCAGCTTAGTTGAAAAGCACACGGCACATCAAGTTCCCCACCACCACCAAAACTTGGCAATAGATGACGGGGCTGTGTTGTGTGTGTGTGTCACTCACAAGTTGTGGCTTTCTTAACTGTATTTAAAAGCAGAGGAACAGAACAAAAGGTGGAAGTAAAGCTGGTCATTTGACACGACTGACGGTGACTTAGTAAAAGTGCTCTGAGGTATTCTTAAGTGATACCTCCGTTTGCAGCCCACCTGTACCTTTTGAATTCCAGGAATGTGGACAGAGTGATGCAAAAAATAACATGCATGACAGCACACATCCTTCCAGGTAGACTCCGCCGTTACAGTAAAGGACAGCAGAATTCTATGAATTCTATTTACATCATGCAGAATCTTAAATGCAGCGAATTTCCCACATCTGGCAGCTTCTTATGCTGGACAATAGCCATTCACAAGAAAGATTAAATGTTGCAGTGTTCTAGTGACAAATGCACCTTTCTACGTATAAGCATATTGAAGGGGTAGACCGACAGTGCATTCCTAAGGAGAGTTACTCCTGTCTAAGCCCATTGAAATGAATGGCCTTAGACTGGAGTAACTTTCCTTAGGAATACACTGTGAGATCGTCAAAGACTGGATTATACCATTTCGGACTAGAAGTTGGAGGTGGAGGAGATCTATGTTTGCTAATGTTTCCTCACGTAGACAGCTCTCTCGATGCACTAAAATGCCACACAAGACATTCAATAGATACCTGTCTCTATTAGTTCTACCCTTCCTGCAAGGATCTCAAAAGAAGAGTTGTTTTTTATATGCCAACTTTCTCTACCGCTTAAAGAACAATCAAACCGGCTTACAATTTCCTTCCCATTCCCCTCCCCACAACAGACATCCTGTGAGGTAGATGGGGCTGAGAGAGTGTGACTAGCCCAAGGTCACCCATCTGGCTTCATGTGTAGGAGCGGGGAAACAAATCCAGTTCACCAGATTAGCCTCCGCCGCTCATGTGGAGGAGTGGGGAATCAAACCCGGTACTCCAGATCAGAGTCCACCACTCCAAACCACCGCTCTTAACCACTACACCACGCTGACTTTCTTCATGGTATCCTCTACGTGTTTTATCTTCACAACCATCTTGTATCGTAGGTTAAGACGGAGAAAGATAAACTGTCCCAAAGTCATGCAGCAAGTTTTGTGGCAAAGTGGGGACTTGAACCTGACTGTCCCAGATCCCAGTCTAATGCTCTACCCCAGGGGTCCCCAGCATGGTGCCCACAGGCATCATGGCACTCGCCAACAACTTTCCTGGTGCCACCTAAATGGTTTTAGAAAGTGGGTAGAGTCAGGTGGGGCTCTTGTAGGGTTGCCAACCTCCAGGTATTAGCTGGAGATCTCCTGCTATTACAACTGATCTCCAGCCGATGGAGATCAGTTCACCTGGAGACAATGGCCGCTTTGGCAATTGGACTCTATGGCATTGAAGTCCCCTCCCCAGAACCCGCCTTCCTCAGGCTCCGCCCCAAAAATCTCCAGGTATTTCCCAACCTGGAGCTGGCAACCCTAGCGGGGGAACATGCGAATATGATCTCTTGCAAATAAGACAGTGCAGTCCAGTAATCTGCCTCCTCAACCAACACTTTGTTCTGCGCAACGTGTACCATGACTCTTCTTAGACTTGGTGCAATTGTACAAGTGATCCAATAAACATCTTTTAGAATGAAATTGGCTCTCTGTGAAAGTTTTAATGCACAATAGAGAATGTGGGAGAAAACTGTATGCACATCTTACTCCATCCAATGTACTGTACATAATTGATTTATCGATATGGAAGTTTTGAATGGCACTTGCGAAAATGCCTTCAGATTGAAGGCACCTGGTTTTAGGGTTCTGCTCAGCCACATACCACAGTTCTTGAACAACTCTCTGTCTGCCTCAGTTTCCCCACCAGCAAAATGAGTAGATTTTTTTCATCTATTGCAAGGTTGCTGTGAGAATGAATGCATACATGCTATTCACTTTAAATCTTATCCTATGGTGTATTAATTTTTCCGTGGCCTGACTCGTGTTACGGATTCCAGGAGCAGTGGTGCTAATAGCAATTTCCCATGAAGTGGACGGAACGGCACAAAGGATAAATAACCTAATTACGGCACAAAAAGGATATTTGTATTTATTTTCTCCCCTTTTTAATCAGTGACGCTGGGCCAATGAGCCTGCTGACAACACACTCGATCTGAGATGCATGCTGTAAAAAGGCAAAAGAACGTCATATATGGTATACATCTTTTCACGCACATATATATACAACTAATGGTATGATCAATTGAGCAAGTGAATCTATTGTCATCTTATATTACATGCTCCAGGTTGTATGTATGTGTGTATGTGTGTGTGTGTGTGTGTGTGTGTGTATGTATATATATGTGTGTGTGTGTGTGTGTGTATGCACAACCTGGAGCATGTAATATAAGATGACAATAGATTCACTTGCTCGGTTGATCATACCATTAGTTGTCCCCATGCAGTTTTCATTCTTTAAAGCAGGGGTTCTCAACAAGGGAAGAATCCCCCCAATGGGGGGGGGGATTTTAGGGTTCGAGAAGGGGAATTGGGATCACTATTCAGCAAAATGCATATTGTTTGGAATGCACCTTTTGAGAGACTATTTGGGGAAGGGGGGGATTATATTCTGAACAATGGTGAAAAGGGGCAATGGAGCAAAAAAGGTTGAGAACCACTGCTTTAACGGTACTATAATTGCAACCAGAAATGTGTGGGTGTTTGTTTGCCTCCTTACAATGGCACTAGGCATACCACTAGGGGCATTGTGAAACCGTATTACGCGGGAGGGAAATGAAACTGAATGTCTGAAAAGTGACTGCTAAGTTTCACACACACACACACACCCCTTTCATCGCTTATTAGCCAATTCTAAGCAAGCACATCCCAACAGTCCTCAAACAGAGATTGTGTAAGCAATCTCTCTCAAACACACACACACACACACACACAATTCTTGGCCAAAGCCCTTCCGTCTTTTAATTGCATTAATTTAACCTGCGAAGTACCAGTTTATCCTCAGGTGCCTGTTTTCCCCAATCCGACAGAGCAAGCATCTCCCTGGTTGCAGCTTGGAGGCTGCAGTCCTTTGGCGCAGCTTCCCCTCTGCATCTTTGGCCGCTTCGCTCTCTTGAAGCAAAGATGGGAGGAAGATCTGTGGGTGGAATTGGGTTTGCGATTGACCGTGGGGAGGATGCGTGCGTTAAGTCAGGGCTTTCCCTAAAAACGGCCACGAGAAAGGATGCCAGATCTGGAAACGACGGTCCCTGCCAACGCAGGCAATTAAGGTGCATCCCTTTCCAAACCAAAGAGAAAAGGTGGGTCAAAAAGATCCCTGAAACAAACCTGGCAGGCTCTTTCTCGTGGCTAGGGGTCGGGATCTATCCCAGATCCTCGCCCAAATAAATACATCCCGACAAACCCACCGCTACTTTTTTTAATAAATTGGAAATATGCTCTTTGAATTCGAGGAAATCCAAAGTTCTTTTCAGGGACCAAGCATAACAAGGTAAACGCACAGAGAGGATCTAAGTCGTTTTAGGAAGAAAGGGGGAGAGGGGGGAAGAGAGAAAACAAGTGCATCTTGGAGAAGGGGGGGGACATCGTAGATATTAGAGTGTTTTCTTGCCAAAGAAGGATGTCAAATTCTTTTTTTTAAAGGCAAAGGAAAATTCTTCACAGGATCTTAAAGAACTTTTTGACACCGCCGCTGCAAAATCTATTTTCTAAACAAAGATTTATACATATTTATATGAGCTTAATCCCGATTTTTTTTTAATAAATCATTCTCAGAACTGCAGAGGTAAACTATATGTAAATACCTCAAGTAATAGGCTTGTAGTGCAAATCACATCATTTTATCTTCAATTTTGCATTCGTTTTTCTGGCTTAAAGGTGCATCAGAGATATGCATTTTAGCATATTCAGAACACGGGGCGTGAAATTAAATGTTTGACAGAGTGAGAAAAATATACAGACTTTGGAGATGCCTTAAAAATAGTAATTTATGCAGATCTAGAGAAGTGAAATCATTTGCAATGAAGTGACCCTCTCTCCAGGAATTTTTTGCTCACTGTTCTTCTCTAATCTCCTGCTGTATCTTCATTTTTCATTGAACTAGCCGGTTTGCTGCGAAGCAGTCTTGTAGATAAGGGGAAGTGCTAAAAGAAGAAGAAAGAAGACGCTCACTGGGTCCGTTTCCATTGCACTTTTACCCAAGGCAATGGGCAGAATTTAACGGATTCCTTCCAACATATGTTTTTGCCAGATAAGTAAACAGTGTGTGTCGGAAATGAAAAAGCATTTGCAATTTAATGACATTACAGCTCTCAGCTTAGGCTGGCGTGCTGCGAGGCGAAAAGCAGAAAAAGAGAGGAGAGTAGAAAGAGAAAAAGAACAAAGTTCATCTTCCCTTTTGTGCATTTTTTATCAAGGAAAAATATTACTTCTTTTTCTCCCCCCCCCCCTTGTTCTCTTTTCTTTTTCCCCCCTCTTTGCTTTTCTTTTTGTCTCACTCATTTCCATGGGCTTCTTCCCCCTCCCTTCTTCTTCTTTTTTTGGTCCACTTTTTTTCCCTCCTTCCCTTCTCCTGGATGCTGCCCCGCACTCGTTGCCTTACCCCCCCCCAACTCCCATTGTGGGACTTTATTCATCTTTTGGGGGCATTCATTAACAAACAAACAAAAAAACCCAATCAAATAACTCTGTTTATCCCACAATGTCTCATTCTTGGGGCTTGCCTTCTGCAGCCCCTCCTCACCACCAAGCAACAGGGCGGCCAGGAAAAGTGCACGCCACCTTGCCAAATTTGCTCCCCTTCCCCACTGCAATGCTATTGAATAGGAAAAGTAGGAGGAAATATGGAGGATGCAGGCTGGGCCTTTGCTTCCCAACAGCATTTGCTGGGCAGGCTTGGACCTGCTGAGGGGGAGCAGGGTGAGAAAGGCAGGTGGCCATGAAGCAGGAGCGTGGCCCGGTCAAGGGAGGCCATGGTGGGAACTCTTCCCTCAGCTCTGCCGGGCCTCCCCGTGGAGCTGGGGAGCCCCCATCATGGCAGTGGAGGGGAGAGTAGGATACTAGTCATGATGCACACTTCTCCTCTCCAGTCTCAGAGGAATATGCCTATTATATGAGGTGCCGTGGAACACAGGCAGGACAAGGCTGTTGCAGTCATTTGTGGGCTTCTTAGAGGCACCTAGAGGCATAGTTAAATGGTGGAACTCCCTCCCTGCCCCAGGAGGTGGTGATGGCTGCCAACCTGGAAAGCTTTAAGAGGGGAGTGGACATGTTCATGGAGGACAGGGCTATCCATGGCTACTAGTCAACATGAATACTAGTCATGATGCATACCTATTCTCTCCAGTCTCAGAGGAGCATGCCTATTATATTCGGTGCTGAGGAAAACAAGCAGGATGCTGCTGCTGCAGTAGTCTTGTTTGCGGGATTCCCAGAGGCACCTAGAGGCATAGTTCCTAGAGGCATAGTCAAATGGTGGAACTCTCTGCCCCAGGATGTGGTGATGGCTGCCAACTTGGAAGGCTTTAAGAGGGGAGTGGACATGTTCATGGAGGAGAGGGCTATCCATGGCTACTAGTCAAAATTGATACTACTCATGATGCATACCTATTCTCTACAGTTTCAGGGAAGCATGCCCATTATATTAGGTGCTGTGAAACACAGGTAGAAGAATGCTGCCGCAGTCGTCTTGTTTGGGGGCTTCCTGGAGGCCCCTGGTTGGCCACTGTGTGAACAGACTGCTGGACTTGATGGGCCTTGGTCGGATCCAGCATGGCTTTTCTTATGTTCTTATGAGAGCAGAGCTTGCCCTCTGTTGTTGATTTAGCACGAGGGCTTTCTCTGGGAATGTGTTCCTCTTAGTGGTGTAGAGATGTTTGTGTAGTCGGGTGTGTCATTGTGTATGGCGTGCCGGCCGAGGCCTTTGTGTGTGTTTGTGAGTTTGGGGTGTGTGAGTTGGGAGGAGAGAGGAGAGTGTTTGGTGTGTGAATATATCAGGTGTGATGTGGCTGTGTGGGAGGCCAGCTTGCACCGTAAGGAGACGCCAGTTTAATGCAGGAGGGGTTGAGGCATCTAACAGAGCAGTGTCTTCAAAGTGTTGCCTGTGGCGCCTACCAACCTTGTTCCTGGTGCCCACCAAGTGTTTTTAGAAAGTGGGATGGGCCAGCTGGGGCCTTTGCCTAGCAAGGCTTCTTCTTTTTTCCACTAATTTTATTAAGATTAACAATAATACAATAATGCAGCATTAAAAACAAACTTCTTTCCAAACAAACATCGACCAGTACTTATAAAACCTATGAAACTTATAACTTTCTAAATAACCACTCTCTTTATGAACCATCACCAAAAGAATCTAGACTTTTAAGCGTGTTCTCCATTCTGGATATTGTGGGAATCCATATTCCATCTGATTCCTCTATGTTTTTGTTGTTTTGATAGTAAGTTAATTTAATCAACACATAACTCTCCCTTACTTTGTTGAACCAACTATTTAAATTTGGAGAATTTGCTCCTTTCCAGCATCTGGCAAAATGTATCCTGGCTAATGTTACCATAAGGAGGAATGCATCAAGGAATTTCCTTTTCATACTTGGTAAACAGTTTAACAAGATTATTTTTGGATTAATTGGGTATTTCTATTTCCAGACCTTTAGATATTATATTTATCAGTTTTTCTCAATAAACTATAGCTCTAGTACACTAGCAAGGCTTCTGATGGGCCATTGGAGATTTTATTGGCTGTGTTGATTTTTTTAAAAATGTTGCTTTGGCATCAGCTGCCACCACACCACAAGGATCTTCACTGTGGCAGCCGTTTTATGGCTGGCTAAACCTACTATGGCGGCTATTTTGTGGTCGCAGCCCCCACCCTGTGTCAGAATTCCAAAGGCTCAGAAAGGTTGGGGACCCCCCGTAACACTGTTTTGGTGCCATCCTAAGCAGGTCTACTCAGAATCCTACTCACTAGGTCTATTCAGTGGGGCTTACCGTAAGCCATCTTGAACGATGAGGAAGGGCAGGGCATAAACGTTTTAATTAAGAAATAATAAAGTGCTCTTAGTGTACCCTTTGGGTGTTGGAGGGAGAATGGAGGAATATTTGTGTAGGAGTGTAGATTTTCCTGAGTGCTTGATTGCCTATGTGCATATACATTTCTGTGTAGGGTTCATATGTACACTTTGGGCATGCGTATTTGGGTGTGTGTCCTAAGAAATGCCAGGGGAATCTGTGTGGGAATAGATTAGCTAGCACAGATCTGGAGTGTGCTTCAGTTTGAATGTGAAGAATGTGCGGATCTGGAGGGAATGAAGATGAGAGCATGTGTGCGGTAGAAGTACATGTGAATGTGAGATGTTGCGTCTGTGTGAAATATGTGAGAAAGTGAAGATATGTTTGTGAAGGGATATCAGATACGACTCTGGTGTGCATTTGTGTGAATGGTGAGTATGTATCAGTGTGTTCTGAGGAGGCAAGAGAATTTTGAATGCTGTGTTGCCTGAGTGCATAGGAGGAGCTGTGGCTCAGTGGTAGAGCATCTGCTTGGCATGCAGAAGGTCCCTGGTTCAGTCCATGGCATCTCCAGTTAAAGGGACTAGGCAAGTAGAATCATAGAGTTGGAAAGGACCACCAGGGTCGTCTAGTCCAACCCCCTGCACAATGCAGGAAATTCACAACTACCTCCCCCACACACACACCCCAGTGACCCCTACTCCATGCCCAGAAGATGGCCAAGATGTCCTCCCTCTCATGATCTGCCTACGGTCAAGTAGGTGATGTGAAAGACCTAAGCCTGAGACCCTGGAGAGCCGCTGCCAGTCTGAGTAGACAATATTGACTTTGATGGATCAAGGGTCTGATTCAGTATAAGGCAGCTTCGTATGTTCATTTGTGTGAAGGATGAATGTGTACATCTTGAAGACAACAGGAAGGTTAATACTTATATTCGTATTTGAGTTGCCCTGCTTTTCTCTACCTTTAAGGAGTCTCAAAGTGGCTTACAATCACTTTCCCTTCCCCTCCCCACAACAGACACCTTGTGAGGTCGGTAAGGCTGAGAGGGCTTGAAGAGAACTGTGACTAGCCCAAGGTCACCCAGCTGGCTTCATGTGTAGGAGTGGGGAAACCAACCCGGTTTTCCAGATCAGAGTCCACCGCTCTTAACCACTGCACCATGCTGGTTCTCCTCATGCATCAATCTCCTGCATAACAAAAAACTAGAGAACAGATTGGGCTATAGACACAAACCAAGAAAGCCACTGGGAACCCATCTTTTGTTGTGGAATAATGCTGCTAGTGAAGAACCTGTTTTTGGGGGGGATATAATTTTGCTTAAAATATCTCATTAATCTTCTTTGTTCCTATTTTGTGAGGTGCCAGCCGTTAGATTAAAACACCCCAGAAATGGAGCATAAATTGCAAGAAGGCATAATGTTATGTGTAGGCAGTACAAGCTACAAACAGTGCATAATTGAATAAATAGTACAAACATTTTGCAAGCATGGAGGTGTCCTTACAGGGCTCAGTTACATTATTTTTTAAAAGGGAAACTATATTGAAATTTGATATCAGAGAGTTTTAACCCTAATTATGTTTCGGTGCCTGGATACAAAAGTATTTTCCTTCAGCCTAAGGTCAGCCTAGAGGTTGAGTATAATTGGAAGTCCCCTTAGTCACTTAGAAGCCCTATCTTATAGGCACAGAGTCAAAAAGATGCTTAAGGAAAATGTACTTGTCTAAAGACTTGTGCATGTTTTTACCATTAAATTACATCTTCCCCATCTTCTAGATTCAGTACTTGGGAAGCAGAAAAGGCAATCAGTTTGGACATAAGGAGGTAAAGTAGCTGGAGGTGGTAATTTAATCAACCAAGGATATATTTCAGTGTTAT
This sequence comes from Euleptes europaea, assembly GCF_029931775.1. Lineage (NCBI taxonomy): Eukaryota > Metazoa > Chordata > Lepidosauria > Squamata > Sphaerodactylidae > Euleptes > Euleptes europaea. The sequence goes on along the minus strand of NC_079327.1, from coordinate 12,764,000 downwards.
TTTTTCCCTGGCCTCCTATGCATTAGCACTTTAAATTCATTATGTCTGTTTGACAGATATATGCAGCCTTAAGGATCTAAAAATGAAATCCAAGACGTATGGCCTGCTAGAGGACATATATTGAAGTGAAGAGATTAAAACCATTGCAAACAGAATGAAACATCTCATTTCTTATAAGCATGAGTATTTTGCAAATGTTAAATACAGTCTGCTCTAATTATTATTTTTTTAAACAGCCCTACTCAAGAGCCAAAGTTTTACAACTTTTGATGTTGATGAAGCTTGTATTAGAAAGACAATACGAGCTGCCATACAGTCTCAGGACAGAGTAGAATTATATTGGGGGTGGTTCTTCCATCAATAATTTAATAAGGAGGGTGACTACCATGCTTTAAAGACTTTAGAGCATGGGTTCTCAATAAGGGAGAATTCCCCCCTGGGGGGGATTTTAGGGTTCCAGGGGAGGAATTTGGACCACTATTCAGCAAAGTATGATATCTTATAGATTATATACAATCTGTAAAATTGTAGTTTGTTTTTAATTTCTTCTGCAACATTCAATAAAGTTTATGACTATCTTGGGAAGGGGGGAATTATATTCTGAACAATGGTGAAAGGGGGGAATGCAGCAAAAAATGGTTGAGAAACACTGCTTTAGAGTCATGCCTGAATTCTCTAAAAGACCAATTGGAAAGAAGAGAAAACGAAAAAAAAAAAGTATGTCTCTGTCTAACTGGGACAATTAAAGACTTCTGTGTCATTACACCCATTAAGGGAACGTTAATGATCTATAATATTAATATATCATCCTTGAAAACGAGGAAGCCGTTGTCCTAATTAAAAATGTATTAATGCTGCCATTAGAAAGCCATCTAAAGCAGTTGTTAAAGATGCGAGGCAGGATAAGGACGGTCATTACAGCCTAAATCTGTCTTTCCCCCCCTTCGAATTTCAAAAGAAGTTTTGGTTCCAGGCAACCTGCTTTTTACTTGAGCCTCAGCCATGTAAAAACGTAGCTCTACAGCATAGCAATGGCATACATAGCAAGGGCCGTATCAGCTCTTTTTATCAGTAGCTGTAGTTTAACACTTCCTGTACAGTAAGGCTGTATTAAGCAGGAGTTTAGCATATCTCTTTAAATTCCTTAGTGGGGGGGAGAAGAGAAGGAGAAAAGGTACAATCTAGTGAAATGCACATGTGTCCAGATAGACTCTCATAAGATTAGGGTCATCTTTTCAAATCACATTTCAAACCACATTGAAACATACCTTTTTGATATATTTTTTCTTAAACCGGAGATACAGTAATGTTTAAACATAAATCCAAGTTGTCTATCATCTGATGGCTGATAATCTCTTAATTCTCCACACTGTCGGGTTTGAATTCCCTGCTAAAGATGCCCAACCACAATGAAAGAATGTCAGGACCAAAGGAGATAACATGGGAGAATATATAGTATCAGGCACAGAATACAGCAGTAGCTTTGAAATAACATTTGGTTGTGTTTTGAGCTTAAATACTTAATAAAGACGAACTCCTGCTCAAAACTTACAATTAAAAATAATAAACTTTTGTATGTTTCTCTAACTTGATGCTCCACAGAGGATAATTCTCTTCAAACTGAAGCTAACACTAGAAGATAGTAGATAGGTAACTGTCCTGTCTTTTGTATTATCTGATATATTTTTCAAAAATACAATTTATGAACTATTCAAATTCTGAACCAATATATACACCTCACTCCAATAGCTGTAGTGAGTTTATAGTTTATATACATCTTGCACTAATATTTAGAAGACAGAATCATCACTTAAGCCCACATTTTCTGAACCCTCGTTGCCTAAAACTTTGGGTTTTTTTAATTCACCATATACCCACCAAGTTGATCCATATCATATTACCCATATAAATCGTGCTCCCAACTAACTAAACCTCTTGGTATTGTTGAGCTTAAGTGTCCCCTTTATTATTTAGAATAATTGGGTTCTTCTGGGTTTTACAAAACCAACTGTAAAGATGTGTTTTGATGTTGCAAGACTATCTGTATTCAGCACATGACATTTCCTGATCTTTGGAAAGGAACAATAGGTGTGAATTAATACTAATTTAAAAGCTGCAACAGTTGGAGTATTCTCTTGATTCAGTGGGCATTTGGTGCTTATACTGCGATTATGCTTTCAAGATCTGAGATGGGCATTAATTTGTTTACTGAGAAACAATAGAGCAGTGACTTGTGTTTATCCAAGACGCACAATTTGTATTAATTTCAGAGAGCTACTTATTTATTTAGTATATTTAGGTAGTTTACAAAGAATATTTGGGTGGGGGGGAATCCTTTTGGGGCATTTCACTTTCCCCCATTAATGTTATTACAATAATATAAATAAATACAGTATGTTAATAATGCATACAATGCGAGTGTTGCCAGGTCCCTCTTTGCCACCGGTGGGAGGTTTTTGGGGCGGAGCCTGAGGACGGCAGGGTTTGGGGGAGGGGAGGGACTTCAATGACATAGAGTCCAATTGCCAAAGCGGCCATTTTCTCCAGGGGAATCGATCTCTATCTGCTGGAGAATCAGTTGTAATAGCAGGAGATCTCCAGCTAGTACCTGGCGGTTGGCAACGCTACACAATGCTGATATAATAGTAGTACCTGTTGTACTCAGTGCGAACAGGACTTTATTTAGAACACTGTGTTCAGAGCTGGATGCCACAGTTTAGGCAGAATGTTAAAAGGCTGGAAATTATTTTAGGAAATATATTAATTTTATTAATAACTTTTTTGTCCCTTCTTCCTTCCTTCACGGAAGACAAGATGACCTATGCAGGGTTCCTAACAGGTCTCCCATCCATGCATTGACCAGACCTGGCCCTGCGTAACTTCAGCACAGCTGCTAGTGTCGTGTGGTCTCCGACCATATTCTTAGACAAACAGATTGTTGGGTTGGATCTTGCCGTTGCCGATCTGTTCTGCTAACAGCAGCGTGTCCCCCCCCCCCCTTCCAGCAGAAACAGCTTCTTCTGGTGGAAAAGCTTTTAGCAGCAGAAGAGTATATATGATTTTTATTAACAAAAATTCTGTACTTTCTAAAAGAAAAAAAATGGCATAACTAAGCCTGCAATCCTGGGCTGGGGGGAGAAGCTGCTTAGGAGCCGGTGTGACCCCACACTGGCATATGTGCCATTTTACCACGGCACCTATGCCGGTGCGGGGGTAAACATGCTGGCACCGTGGAGCTACGCCAGCTTCCGCCATCAGCGCAGCTGCGCCAGCAGGGAAATCCCGGAAGAGAAATCCCGTGCCGGCATGCGAGGGGCATAACCGGGGCGTTCCCAGGGGCAGAGCTGATGTTAGCTTCCAGATCCCTTTCGTCTTGGGAATGCCCTTTTGCGCTGAGACATTGCTACGCCCCCAAAATAGGTGGCATAGCGTTGTTAAATGCTATGGGGGATTTGGGACTTTTTTTCCTTTTGAAATTTTAATTTATTTTGTGGCTGGGAACCCTCTGTGGTGACGGCATAGCTGCACCACTCCTGGCCACCATCTATCTTCCTCCCCCCTTAGGATTGGGCTGCCTGGGTGGAGATGATTTGTGTAAGGTGATGGAAAGTGCTGTCAAGTCACAGCTGAGTTACAGCAGCTGTGGTGGGCCGACCTGGGCTGACCCTGGGTAATTTCTGAGATCTGGTGGGATCAGGGTAGTCTGGGCCATCTAGGTCAGGTTGATTTCAGTTTAGACCTGTCTTTAAAAAGGTAGTAGGAGCCCCGTGGCGCAGAGTGGTAAGCTGCAGTACTGCAGTCCAAGCTCTGCTCACAATCTGAGTTCAATCCCAACAGAAGTCAGTTTCAGGTAGCCGGCTCAAGGTTGACTCAGCCTTCCATCTCTCCGAGGTCAGCTTGCTGGGGGGTAAAGGGAAGATGACTGGGGAAGGCACTGGCAAACCACCCCGTAAACAAAGTCTGCCTAGTAAGCGTCGGGATGTGACATCACCCCATGGGTCAGTAATGACCCGGTGCTTGCACAGGGGACCTTTACCTTAGAAAAGAGCAAGAGTCCAGTAGCACCTTAAAGACCAACAAAATTTCTGGCAGGGTATGAGCTTTCATGAGCCACAGCTCACTTCTTCAGATCTGAAGATCTAAAGTAGAGTCCAGTAGTACCATAAAGACCAACAAAATTTCTGGCAGGGTATGAGCTTTCGTGAGCCACTGCTCAGTTCTGAAGATCTGAAGATCTAAAGGTGGCAATTTAAGAACTAACAAAATTTCTGGCAGGGTATGAGCTTTCGTGAGTCACACGAAAGCTCATACCCTGCCAGAATTTTTTTTAGTCTTTAAGGTGCTACTGTACTCTTGCTCTTTTCTATTGCTAAAGACAGACAAACATGGCTACCCATCATGATTTTAAAAGGTAGTTAGACTAGCTGGCCCATGGAGTGCATCCTTATTTCTCAACATCACCGTTTTCAAGTAAAGAAAGATCTCTAGGATTTCTGCTTAACCCATCGGTTGGGTGTTGTTCTGCTTTGTGAGTGATCAGTCTTTAATAATCAGTGATGTGTTTTTAATGAGCTGTTTTAGTCAAACACACATGAAGTTATTTACATCGCTCATTGATAGGCTGATAGTTTTTTGCTTTGTTTTGACAGTCTTTTTCCTGGCCCTATTCCCGTGCCTTTTAACAGTAGTGTGATGTATGGAAATTAAGCATTTCCCCCTGTCATTTTTGTCTCCATGCCAGGAAAAGCTACTCCAGCTCAATTTCTGCAGGGCTCTACCTATAGGCCTGGGAATAAAATTACCCTTTTCCAGTCAGTAATTGTCATGGGGGGGGGGGGCAAAGTTTCTTTTACAGTCTCTATTTGATCCTTTTAAAATTAAGAGCATTCACACAAGGATTATTTTCATAACAAGCTTTTGCCTCAGGGGTTACAAAGCCAAAAAGTATTCTCTGATTCCTCTTCCCATCCCATCTGAATTCTAAAATTCCACATACACACTCCTAGAATAGTCTTGGCAAGAAAGGTTGCAGCGTATGTGAACAAGAGTCAGGTAGGTTAGACAACAACTGACCAAGAGCCATCTGTTCAGGTCAGACAGATACTGCTCAAATGTGGTATTCAAAGAAACCAGTCAAGAGTCTGCTATGATTTTTCTGGCCCAAACTCAACAGATCTAGAGTCAACCTCCAGAGTTTCAGTAGGAGTTTCCAGTTGCAATTCCTACCTGTAGTTTGATGGTTAACTGACAGTTCTGTCAGTCTTTCAAGCTTCGGTTACAAACCCATCTTTTTTTGCTGTGACCTACATCGAAATCTGATGGCAGTCAATAAATCCGTTTATTTTGGAGATCACTTGGACTGACTCCACCGTTCCTCAGAACCAAGGTGCATTTATGTGCAAATAAGAGTGACATTTATGTTATATCCGGCCCTTGTCACAATTGAGTTTGACATCCCTGCCATAGGGTTTTCAGGGCAAGAGATGAACAGAGGTGAGTTGCCATTGCCTGCCTCTGTATAGCAACCCTGGACTTTGTTGGTGGTCTCCCATCCAAGTACTAACTGAGGCTGACCATATTTAACTTCCACGATCAGATGAGATTGGGCTAGCCTGGGCCATCCAAGTCAGAGCATACAATAAATACTAACTCGAAAATTATGTGAATCAGCCCTGAGTCACTCTGGTGGAAGGCACTAAAACATAGAATCAGAGAATCATAGAGTTGGAAGGGACCACCAGGATCATCTAGTCCAACCCCCTGCACAATGCAGGAATTTCACAATTACCTCCCACACACACACCCAGTGATCCCTACTCCATGCCCAGAAGATGGCCAAGATGCCCTCCCTCCCATGAACTGCCCAAGGTCATAGAATCAGCATTGCTGACAGATGGCCATCTAGTCTCTGCTTTAAAACCTCCAGAGAAGGAGCATTTACTACCTCCCAAGGAAGCCTGTTCCACTGAGGAACCGCTCTAACTGTTAGAACATTCTTCCTAATGTCTAGATCGGGGTGGGGAACCTTTTTTTCCGCCAAGGGCCGTTTGGATATTTATAACATCATTCCCAGGCCATACAAAATTATTTACTTAAAAATTAGCCGCCCCAGCTGCCCCAGATGACACACACACACACGGGCAAGCAGGCAAGCACTCGTCCACCTGGTGGCACAGGATGGTCTGTTGCACCAGCCAGGCGTAGCCATCCAGCCGCACGCTGGAGTGGCTCCTGCGCTGCATGGTCAGGGCCAGATTTTACAGCCAGTTCCTGCTACCTCCGCCTGCAGGAATGAAATGAGGACACACTGGCTAAGAACTCGCACCCCCCCCACACACACACAGATTCTGGCCATGCCCCCTTTAACCCCTCCATTGTCACCACTTCTGCCCCCAGCCCTCTTGTATTACAGAGGGAATACATTTCTCCATGGCCCAGGTGGAAAAGGGTTGACACAGTTTCTTGGGCGGTCCTAGCAGCTCCATAGATAACTACTCTTCTGCAAGGGGAAAAGAAGGTTCCTTTTCTCAGCAAAACAAACTCACATCCGCCTTGCATAGAGGCTATTCCTGTCCGCGGGAAGGGGCGGATCACCAGTCTTAGATCCTTCTGAGCTAGAGATCTGCCAGGACCCACAAAGGGCCAGACCAAATGATTGCATGGGCCTTAAATGGCCCCCGGGCCTGACGTTCCCCACCCCTGGTCTAGATGGAAACTCTTCTGATATAATTTTAACCCGTTGGTTCTGGTCCGACCTTCTGGGGCAACAGAAAACAACTCGGCACCCTCCTCTATGTGACAGCCCTGCAAGTACTTGAAGATGGTTATCATGTCCCCTCTCAGTCTTCTCCTCTTCAGGCTACACATCCAAAGATGCTTGTATGTGATGACAGCACTCACACATTACAGTTTCTTTAATTTTTAAAATGTGTCTGTGCAACCTTTTTCTGCCCTTAAAAAAAAAAAACCTTCGAAGTTGCTAATAGTTCAACGGCCCTCCACGGAACTTGGGATGGAATATGGAAGGGTGGTGTTTCAAAACAGTTGCATTTCTTGAAGACCCACTGCATGGAGGAAACATTCACTGGGTCATATGTAGCCCATTCCTATGCACACCTACTTAGGAGTCATCCCAATTATCTACAATGAGAGTTTATTTCAGGTTCATGTATGTAGAATTACCCCCTGAATATGAACTAGATAGTTACCACTTGTTGCTCACTTTTGTGTCTGTATACAAGAGGATTGAGGAATCCCGTGGCACAGAGTGGTAAGCTGCAGCACTACAGTCCAAGCTCTGCCCACGACCTGAGTTTGATCCCGACGGAAGTCGGTTTCAGGTAGCCGGCTCCAGGTTGACTCAGCCTTCCATCCTTCCGAGGTCGGTGAAATGAGTACCCAGCTTGCTGGGGGTAAAGGGAAGATGACTGGGGAAGGCACTGGCAAACCACCTCATAAACAAAGTCTGCCCAGTAAACATCAGGATGTGACGTCACCTCATCGGTCAGTAATGACCCGGTGCTTGCACCTGGGACCTTTACCTTTTTACAAAAGGATTAGAAGTGATAAGGAGATCCACCCCCACCCCCATTCTTCCAAGAATATTTCAAAGTGTAAATACAGTTTTGCAATCTGTATTGGCGGTTGGGAGAACTGTCCAGAGGTATGCCTGGAATAAATGAGATTAACAGAAGATTGTCAGAACAGTATGGTAAAAAGGCACTGGAAATGTCAGGGGTGGGAATTTTGCCATACTTTAGCTGCTCCGGCTAGCTGAACAAAAGGGTGATCAAAGGTCTTTCGAACTGTAGCTAATCTGCACTGATTGGTCTTCGGAAAGCCGTCGGAATTACAGGGTGGCCTTTCAAAATGCATTGTTTGTTTGTTACGACAAGCGATTGGGATTGCGGCAGAAGCAGAGACGAGACAGTCTTAAGTGTCCGTTTCAAATTAATTCACCTAGAATTTAAGAGTCTGATCTTGTGCACGCCGAATTCTACATGCATATTACCACTGTTTTAAAGCCAGGTGCATTTACCGTATTGACTTAGTTAAAAACATAAAGAAATACTTGATTATGTAACTGGCATTCCTTTGGCTCTGTCCCTTCCCTTCTTCCCCAACCCTCCCAGGTCTCTTTTGCCTTTCCCTTGCCTAGTAATTGATAGCAATTTCTCAAGTTTCATTTCTGGCAGCCAAAGAAAACCTCAAAAAGGGAAAGCATGTAGCAGCATTTCCAAGGGAACGGAACGGACTGATTTTTAAAAAGCAAAGACGGAGTCACTGCAAAAAAAAAACTTCTTAGGAGGCAGCATTTCTGCCCAGGACCAGGTTCTCATCCTACAAACCTTTATTATATGCTGTTTTGAATTGTCATGGTTATTGGGGGGGGGTGTGTTTTTTTACTGCCACAATTTATATGAAATTTATAGGAGGGATGCTGTTGTTTCACTGAAGCTGGTTGGTCATACAGAAGGAAATGGCTGCCACGTCACCCACTCGGTGACTGAATACTTAGGTCTGTCACTTTTACCTTGTTATCTCTGGAACCTCCACTGGAGGAAAACAGAGGAATCAAACCCACTATAGGCCTTGAGTTACCCCTTCTGCATTAGAAGAAGAAGCGTTGGTTTTTATACACCGTTTGTTCTCTACCTTTAAGGAGTCTCAAAGCGGCTTACAATCACTATCCCCTCCCCATAACAGTTACCTGGTGAGACCATAAGAAAGGCCATGCTGGATCAGACCAAGGCCCATCAAGTCCAGCAGCCTGTTCACACAGTGGCCAACCAGGTGCCTCTAGGAAGCCCCAAACAAGACTGCAGCAGCATTGACCTGCCTAATATACCTAATATAATAGGCATGCTCATCTGATCCTGGAGAGAATAGGTATGCATCATGACTAGGATTCATTTTGACTAGTAGCCATGAATAGCCCTCTCCCCCATGAACATGTCATCTCCCCTCTTAAAGCCTTCCAAGTTGGCAGTCATCACCACGTCTTGGGGCAGGGAGTTCCACAATTTAACTATGCATTGTGTGAATAAATACTTCCTTTTATTTGTTTTGAATCTCTCACCCTCCAGCTTCAGCAGATGACCCCACATCCTGGCATTATGAGAGAGGGAGAAAAGCTTCTCCCTGCCCACTCTCTCCATACCACGCATAATTTTATAGACCTCTATCATGTCTCCCCTTAACCACCTTCTTTCCAAGCTAAACAGGTAGGTGGGGCTGAGAGAGTTTGGAGAGAACTGTGACTAGCCCAAGGTCACACAGCAGGCTTCATCAGGCTTCATGTGGGGGTGTGGGGAAACCAACTACGGGCCTCCAGAATATGATCTCCTTGGGTGTCCAAATAATCTGAGACCAGGGATGTCAACATGTCAAACATATTCAGCCCGAAGGCTGAATCTGGCCCCTTGAGGGCTCTTATCTGGCCTGCAAGCCAGCTGAAGCAAACCCCCCAGTCCCGATCTGGGCTGGCCAGCCCCTGCGGGCTCACCAGCTGGGGCAGTCACCTCCCCCAGCCCCAAGGTGTCAATTATCAAAGATTGCTAAATAAAAGGAAATATGTTAAGAGTGTTATCTGTTTACGCATGTTTATATTTAAGTAAAAAATAAAGTAAAAAAATAATATCATCAGTTGGCTTTGCCTGCATCTTCTATAAAGTTTGTATCTTCAGTACCTGAGCTAGTGTGGTGTAGTGGTTAAGAGCAGTGGTTTGGAGCGGTGGACCGGGTTTGATTCCCGGTGCAGAACCTGGTTTGATTCCCCACTCCTCCACATGAGCGGAGGTTAATCTGGTGAACTGGATTTGTTTCCCCACTCCTACACACGAAGCCAGCTGGGTGACCTTGGGCAAGTTACAGCTCTGTTAGAGCTCTCTCAGCCCCACCTACCTCACAGGGTGTCTGTTGTGGGGAAGGGAAGGGAAGGTGATTGTAAGTCTCAAATGGTAGAGAAAGTCGGCATATAAAAACCAACTCTTCTTCTTCATAGAATCATAGAGTTGGAAGGGACCACCAGGGTCATCTAGTCCAACCCTTCACAATTCAGGAAATGCCAAACTATGCCCCCACCCCCCACCCCGTGACCCATACTTCATGCCCAGACGATCATATTATTTACTGTAATGATTGTCTACCTGGCATTAAATTTTATGGTACACATGGCCCAGCCCAACTAAGTGACATTTATGTCATATCTGGCCCTCTTAACAAATGAGTTCGACACCCCTGATCTACACCATCCAAGACATCTCATGAAAGCAAATTGGATGATTCGTCCCTCTGGTACTCCCCATGGCCCTGGGTCCTTGCAATATGCAGACTGTCTACACACGCACGAGCACGCACACCCCCTCTCTTATAATGAAGAGCATTTTGTTAGTAAAGCATTGAGAGAATGAAACCTCCTGCTATGTTTGTTCATAAATATTAGTACCAAGGAATCCAACCAATGTTGGAAGGTCTGTTCCGTTTTGGGCCCCAAAATACAAAATGAGCCAAACAGTCACTCCTGGCCCTCTAAGTAACAGTGGCTATTCAAACAGCGGCTTTCAGTGGTTTATTCAAAGTTATCAAATTCAGTGGTTTATTCAAAGTTATTCAAAGTTATCAAATTCCACTGAAGAGTTGTGCTCACGGTATTAGAAACCAGGTTTTTAACCTCATTCCTCCAGCCAATGTTTTGTTTCTGTCTCTTCAAAGTTCAACAGTTCTTTGGCCAGAGCAGATTTTTTACACGTATTGGATGGTTATTGTGGGTTGATGCATCTACTGGCAATTTGTTGAACTGTCTAAACACAAACATTCTGCGGGAAGGAAATGGTTTGTCAGCTTTTTCTCCGAAGAGCTGCAAAATTCCAAGCGGCAACGCAAAGGGGAAGCAAAAGACAAGAGCGGTTCGGGGAAAGTCTGTTGTGGACGGTATTTCTCAGCCATGAAATCTGCAGGAGACTAGATTAATCCTGGCAATGTCATGATGGGGGGGGGGGGGGCAAACGGAAACTACAATATATCGATATCATGTAAGTAACTCAACAAGAAACAGAGGGTTTAAAAGATCATTTCAGAGGGTCGCTGTGTTAGGCTGCTATAGAATAGCTAGATTCAAGTCCCGTAGCATCTTAGAAACCATCAAGATTTGGGGGGGGGGGGGTGTATGAACTGTCGAAAGTCAAAGCTCGCTTCGTCAGATACGACTCAAAAGGTGTCCGATGCAATCGCCGTCTGTGTTTAGACACTGCTTTATTATTATCCTCTGCATTTCTACACTTGGGTTTCGCTGAACGATGACTGTATTATTTACTATAACGATCCTCTATTTTATGTAAGCTAGAATGATTGACTATAATCATATTGAGGGGGATTTTTTGTTTTTGGCTGGTATCTTAAGTGATATTAATATCTTAAGTGATATTATTTGAGAAGTGGAAAGCAAAAACCCACACGTGTCTTCTTGTGTGATGTCGGAGTAGCATCTGGAAAGATTAGGGGTTGCTTCACTTGTTACCAGGCTCCTAAAAGGAGCTCAGTTCTGTGATGAACACTTGAACACATGAAGCTGCCTCCTACTGAATCAGACCCTTGGTCCATCCAAGTCAGTATTGTCTAACCAGACCGGCAGCGGCTCTCCAGGGTCTCAGGCAGAGGTCTTTCTCATCACCTACTTGCCTGGTCCTGTTTAACTGGAGATGCTGGGGATTGAACATATGGATGGAAAGTCATCCTCCTATGCTCCATTCATGCTGTTCAGACCACCTTCTCCTTGACGCAGTCCTCTCTTAGGACTGTCTGTATGGGACCAGTGAGGTCACAGGCTTTATCTGTGGTAGGCCCTGTCCTCTTAACGGCCTACCTGAGTGGGTGCAGAGGGCACCTCCGATGGCTGCATTTAGGAAAGGGTACAAGACAGTTTTATACCCCAATGCAATTGGTGTAAATTGTCTGGTTGCTTTTTTGCAACTTGTGTCTTTTTAAAACTTTGTTGATGGACTGTCATTTGTGTGTGTGTGTGTCCTCGTAACCCTTGTTGCTTCATTAACCATCTAAGGAGTCAAGGCAGGATATAAATCTTTTAGAGAGCCGGTATGGTGTAATGGTTAAGAGCGGTGGCTTGGAGCGGTGCGGTCTGGAGAACCGGGTTTGATTCCCCACTCTTCCACATGAGCGGTGGACGCTAATCTGGTGAATCAAGTTGGTTTCCCCACTCCTACACAGGAAGCCAGCTGGATGACCTTGGGCTAGTTATAGCTCTCTTAGAGCTCTCTCAACCCCACCTACCTTACAGGGTGTCTGTTGTGGAGAGGGGAAGGGAAAGCGATTGTAAGCCGGTTTGATTCTTCCTTAAGTGGAGAGAAAATTGGCATATAAAAACCAACTCTTCTTCTTCTTCTTCTCCTCCTCCTCCTCTAAATAAATATAGCACCACGATTATAATGCTACGTTCTGTTCTGGAACTGAATGTTGTGTCAGTAATGTAGGAAGCCAAAACCCATGCAAGCCACTGGGCCACATTTACAGACTGGTGATCAGTCAATTATTACTCCCCCCACTCCAAATTTATCCTTGCACCGGCAGCCTATCTCTGTTACTTAGAGATAAACAAATATAGGAGGGCTTTTACCTTGGCTAGGTGCGCAGCCTTACCCTCTGCTATGTTAGAGGGGAAATTCAAGAAGATACCCAGGGCAGAGAGACTATGCCCCTGCAAATCTGGGGATTTAGAAACCACTGAACATGTTCTCCTGAACTGTAACTATTACACTATACCCCCGTTCTAAGTTTATTGAGCCCCTCATACTGAGAATGGGACCCGTCAGGGAAAGAGAAAAGATAGAAAAGCTCCTACAAGGAGAGAATCCCTCAATCACCTCTCAGCCCAAGGTCACCCAGCAGGCTTCGTGTGTAGGCGTGGGGAAACCAACCCGGCTCTCCAGATTAGAGTCCACCATTCTTAACTACTACACCACCACAGGATGTGGTGGAGCTGCACTGGTGATGGGTGGACCACTCAAGAAGCTATAAACCATCATAAATCACTGGATGGGAGAGATATCAAGAGAGCCCTGGTATGTTCAGGCATGTGAGAACCAGCCGCAATTAAACCGCATCGAACCACCCAGCCGCGCGCATGTCTGCGTAAACCAGGCTGCCTGCAATCTGTGATCTACACATGTAAATCACACACGGAGACAGGATTTCCGTTCAGAACGAAGCAGCATTTAGAAGGCAAGAAATCACACACTCTCTCCAGACTGGCTGTGTTTCTCTGCCTGCCAGGAGTGATTGATTCCCATTATTTTTTGACGGTGATGGTTATTTGTTTTTTTAAAAAAAAACAACAACAGCAGCTGGTTTTTTAAAAAGCACACACTCCCAAGTTACTTTTTTTGAAAAAGCGACTTGGGAAAACTATTTCCAAATCTCTTTTTAAGACAGCAAAACGGCGGCTCTCATACAGGAGCCAACCCTCCTGTTCTGTCTTCCTGTGCTGAGCGCTCATGAACACATGAACACATGAAGCTGCCTTCTACTGAATCAGACCCTCGGTCCATCAAAGTCAGTATTGTCTACTCAGACCAGCAGCGGCGCTCCAGGGTCTCAGGCAGAGGGTCTTTCCCATCACCTACTTGCCTTTTGCCGGGGATTGAACCTGGGACCTTCTGCATGCCAAGCAGATGCTCTACCACTGAGCCACAGCCTCTCCCCAGAGCAATGTCTATCTGTCCTTTGCCTTCTCTGCCGAATTCCAGGTCTGGAGCTGTAAATGGCTAATTACTTTTGCTTATAGCTGTTGGGGGAGGAAAGGGGATCGGTGTGCCAGTAATATCTTTCCGGGAGAAGTGCTTAAAAAGCCGCCCGGCTGTAATTTCCCATAAGAAATCTGGTTCTACTGGTTGATTTCAATAGGAGAATTCTTCGCCTAGAGCCACGAGATGAGTAATATGCCCTGTGTCTTCTACGCCCCTGCTAATATGATAATAAGCACATGCAAAGGAGTGGGTGGAGAGGCAAGGGGGGTGTTTAGAGTGACTGCTTCATTCCTTCCACTCACCTAAAAAGTCCCAGGATCAGAGAGGTGATGGGGGGGAGCAGGCCTAAATCAACCCCCCCCCCCTCCTTAAACCATCTAAAGTTAAGGTCCACCCTCCTGGCTGGGGTGGGGGAGGAAGAGCCTGTGAATTTTTGTACACAAAACTAGAGCTGGTGTTTGGGATTTTTCAGAGGCTCCCTGACAACGCTAGGACACCCCTCTCTTCCGAGTGAAGAAGAAAAGGCAAAGGGCGAAATTAGGAAACTGCAATGGGAGAGTTTATTTGTGTGTCTGTGTGCATAAGGGGGGGATTCTCCCTTTTGTGAAGGGAAAGAAAAGGCAGAGCTGCGTTTGCAAAAGAGCCGAGAATCACAGCCCTGAATGCAAAGTCAACCCCCCCCCCCTGGAAGTGACATGAAGCGCAAAATGTGGGTAGGAGAGAAAAGAGGAAAGGGGTCCTTTATACGAACATCGGGAGCATTTTAATGTAGCTGGGAAACATTGGTTTTACGTACAGGTGAATGGATGCTGATGTTGCAGAGAGGGGTGAAGTCGGGTTCTCACCTTCCACTGAGCTAGCGCCTGATCCCTGTACAGCTCGATCCCATGCATGCTTCCTCGGAAGTAGACCCCACTCCATTCAGCGAGAGTTGCTCCCGAATACGTATGAGGATTGCAAGGGTCTGAACATTTTTTTGGCCTTTCCTCCAGAGGGACTGCAGAATAAGGGGTCTATAATGGAAATACTGAGGATCATCTGAAATTTCTCTGTGTGAGACGTTGGCCATCATATTATACCCCACGCCATTCTGCTGGCCCTCCTGGCTGGCTGGACCTGTGCATTTGAGTGGGGATCGCTTGGCCATCTTCTGGTCACTAGGGGTGTGGAGGGGGGAGGTAGTTGTGAATTTCTGCATTGTACAGGGGGTTGGACTTAATGACCTGTTGGTCCCTTCCAACGCTATGATTCTATGATTCTCTCTTTGTGTGTCCGTTTTCCATTTTCGAAGTTCTGTGAGCAGAGGATTCCTGCGGGAAAACTCGACCTGTGTTCAAGTTCAGAGTAAAAAAAGGCCCCAACCTTACTTGTTGTAGTGATGAAGGTAACACACTTTCTTTTGCCTCTTTACATCTACATACACAGGTATGTAGTAGTATTAGAAGGAGAAAAATTGGTTTTTATACCTCAATTTTCTCTGCCTTTAAGGAGTCTCAAACCTGCTTACAATTGCCTTCCCTTCCTCTCCCCTCAACAGACACCTTGTGGGGTAGGTGGGGCTGAGAGAGGAGGAGGAGGAGGAGGAGAAGGAGGAGGAGGAGAAGGAGGAGAAGAAGAAGAAGAAGAAGGAGAAGGAGAAGGAGAAGGAGAAGAAGGAGAAGAAGGAGAAGAAGGAGAAGAAGGAGAAGAAGGAGAAGAAGGACCCTGCGAGGACCCTGCCCCCAAACCCCTTTCCCCTCTGCTCCCAAGTGAGGGCCCTGCCCCCCAAACCCCTTTCCCCTCTGCCCCCCACCCTTTTAAAGAGCAACAGAGAATCTGCTGTTTCCTCACCCAGGCTTTCCCGGGGCTCTTTCCGCCTGCAGGCAGCCCCCCTCCGGGCTTCCACCAAGCCGCCCTCCCCCTTCCAGGCTGGGGTTGGGGGGGGGGGAATCGGACGGCTGGAGGGACCGTCCGGGAGGAGCGGGGAGGGATGGGCGGATTTCTAAGGCCTGCCGAAACCGTTTCTGGGGGGTGGGGGGAAGAGGGCGATCCTCGGTTGCCGTCGAGGGCTTCCTGCTCCGGGATGGAGACGGGAGTTAGGGGAGGACGCCAGGCAAGGCTTGCGCCTGCATCGCTGGACGGGGGACGTGTGCGCTGGGGGCAGGACCCGTCCCGTCCAAAGGAAAACGAAGTTCCAGCCCGGATCCATGTGCACGTCCCCATACATTCCAGAGGTCCTACCGAGATTAATTTTCATTCGTTTGTTTTGCAGTTATGATGCCTGGTAAATGTAACAGCTTGCTGTAGTTACATACCAAATGTGTATGCGCGTGCGATATGTGTAGGTATGCGCGAGTGTGTATAATGAATGCACACATATATGCGTGCATGTGTGTATAATGAATGCAAACACACATACATACAATTCACATATATATAATGCACACATGCATATAATAAATACATAAAGCATGTGCGTGTATATATATTCTAGATATGTATAATGCACTGGTATATAATGCACACGCACTCACATATACGTATATGTGTATATATGTGTATAATAAATGCACACACATATATAATGCACACATACAATGCACACATATATAAGGCACACATATAATGCATATATAAAGCGTGTGCGTGTATACATTATATATATATATATACATTATATATGTATGCGGGTATATATATACATATAAATATGTGTATAATGCACATGTATATAATGTGCGCACGCGTGTAATGCATACACACACACATATGCATACATATATGTATGTATTCATTCACCAGCAATTTGCATAGCTTCATTTCTACCTTTTCTCATTCCGCCTTGCGAGAAGCCTATCTATTCAATGCCCTTGCCAAAAAAAGAAAGAAGAAAAAGCCCCCCCTCCCCTCTATTCAAAGGGCATTTAGTTTCTTTCTTTCTTGGCCGGTAACCCTATTCATCAATTGTTGAGCCTTGTCGATGGGCATTCTAATGCTAATCTGGCGTGTTAAATATCTTTTTGTTCCCCCTTTCACCGTTTTGTCATTCGGTTTATCCCGTTTTGGTCACCCATTTTATTTATTTATGCGCCTGTTCCCATTCAGGGGCTCATGTATTTTTTATTATGTTGTTTCTCTGTCACGCAGTGTCAACTTAAAGTCTATTCAAAAGGGGGCTACTCGAAGGGCCGGAGGGGACAAAGCGTGTACACAATCGCGCCGCTATTCAGCCCGGCCAGCTGGATCGTCTGCAAAAAAAAAGAAGAAAGAAAGAAAGAGAAAGAAAGAAGGAGAAGAAGGGGGGGAAAGAGAAAGGAAAGCAGCAGAAGGAGGGGAAAGAAAGGCAGGCAGCCAGCCGGGGAGAAAGCGGCCGCCTGGTGAAAAGGCCGGCCTCACAATGGCCACAGGAGAAACGCACAATGCTAACAGTTTCCCAAATACCACTGATTGCTTCCCGCACAAAGGGGAGAAAGGCGCCGCTTTCTCCGCGCTCCCCTTCAACAAACAAGGCCCGGCACAAAACCTCCCAACCCCGGCTTTTGTCGGGGCGCGCACACACACAAAAAGAAACCCTCGACGGTCTAAACGCTCCCACTGTAGGACAAAAAAAAAGAGGGGGGGGGGAAGGGAGCTTTTTCCACGATCCTTCAACCCCCTCCCCTTTTCCTCCCTTCATTTCCTTGGCCGGGGAGAGAAGAGGGGAGGGGAGATTTGGGGAAGGGGGGGGGGGTCGCCAGCGAATTAATAATATCGGTCTTTGAAAAGGAAAGGGGGTGACCTTTGAGGGAGAAAGGGGAAAGGGCGAAGGGGGGGGGAAGAGGAGGGAGATTAGGGAAGTTTCTAAAGCCCTCCCCCCCGGAGATGGGGGAGGGGAGTCAGTGGGTCCTTGGGAGCTCATCTGGGGGCCAGCGGGACCCGCGCCCCCCAGGGTCCCTCGGACGCATCTGGTCTAGTGTGATCTCCCCCCCCCCCGCGCCCCCCCCCCGGTCGAGTGACCCTGATGGAATCTCGGGGCTCCGAACGTTCCACGGTGGAATCTTCCGCGCCTGGAAGTTCGACGGTGGAATCTTCAGCGCCTGGAAGTTCGACGGTGGAATCCTCGGCTCCTCCGCGTTCTATCCGGGAGTTTTTCGGCCTCCCTCGAGGAATCCGCCTGCACGGGAGACGCGTCGAAGCCGTCCAGGGCGGGAGGGGAAAATAAATATCCGAGCAAAACGACCCCCCCTCCAAATAGGACTGCTTGGACCGCCAGTGGCTCTGCCGTCGCGCACAACTACATTCCACCTGTTTGCGCAGATACCAAATCTCCTTTGGACACCCACGCCCCACCCCCGTTGCAAATCCCCCCCCCCCCAAAGGCTACTTGGTTGGTGAGAAGGGCCTAGTTTTGCTCTTAGCGCCAGCCAGGAGCTAAAAGCCTCCCTGTTTCGAAGCCGGCCTTGACCAAGCGGGGAATCCGGAGCTTGCAAGAACCCAAGGACGGCAGGACGGGTCCCTGCCCCGAGGGGAATGCAAAGCCGCAGCCGGAGGAAGCGGGCTGGGGCTCCGACAGCGGAGCCCTTTTACTCAGGAGTCGGCCTGAAGGAATGTCGGGGGAACATGAGCGGGGAAAGAAATCGTTCGCCCCCGATGCCCCTCGGTTGGCATCAGGAAGGGGCCCCGTGGAAACTTCGCCAGGAGCCGAAGACTCTGCGGCAACAGTCCGCAGGGGACCTTCTGCCTGCCTTGGTCAGGGCGTGGGGTGGGGGAGAGGAGAGAAAAGGGTCCCGCAACGCCTGGAGTGGGCGAATCCGTCGGCCGGTGGCTGGAGACCGTCGGAAGATTTGCAGCCCAGAGCTGAACGGCGCAGGGGCGAGGCTGGGAAGATTTAGGGCCTGGGGAGGGGTGTGGAAAGCAGCAGGAAGTTCCGTGTTGGGAAATGATGGGCTGCCATAAGGGGTGGAGGGAATAGCCAAACCTGAAAGGGTTTAATTAGCCGTGTCCGGGCTAATTACCCCGGGACAGTTCGAATTAGTTTTGCATAATCGCTTCGAACCATATGCATTCACTTAGGATATTGCAGAGACACGCTGGGGGGGGGGGAGCCGAGAGGGGTCGGCCAAAGCAGCGGCCCTTCGCCCACCGACGGCCCCCCGCCTGCATTTCTCTCTTCCCCCCCCCGTCAAAAAACCAGCGCAATCCTTCGCATCTAGATGGCCTCAGAAGCAAGCCTCAGTTCCGCCCCGACGACTGGGCGCCCTTTCCAGAGAGACCCCTAGGCAGCCTTGGGGGAAGGGGTCAGCCCCATCTGACTGGCTTCCAGGGAAACGGGCGCGGGGTCCCGAGGTGCGCTCACTTCGGAGTCGCGCAGTTTCCACCTGAGCGGGACTTGCTCGACGTTCCCAAAGGGAGCGGGGAAGGAGGAAGGGGTTGCCGGCATCTGGGACGCTTTCGCACATGCGGAATCGTGCACTGTCAATCCGCTCGCGATGCACTTTGCAGCTGGATTTGACCGTGTGGAGAGGCGAGATCCACTTGCAAGCCGTCGTAAAAGTGCATTGAAAATGGATTGAAAGCGCATTATTCAGCATGTGTGAAAGCGTCCATACTGTTCGGTGGGGGGAGCCCTGGAGATGTACAGCCAGCCGACTCTTGTTGGGGAACCGAGACCGATCCCTTTAAGCAACCTTAAGGACGAGCTAGTTCCTTCCTTCCTTCCTTCCTTCCTTCCTTCCTTCCTTCCTTCCTTCCTTCCTTCCTTCCTTCCTTCCTTCCTTCCTTCCTTCCTTCCTTCCTTCCTTCCTTCACACAGGCTTTCTCTCCTTTCTTCTAACAAACGAACGAACGAACAAAAATTACAGGTCACGATCCAGCCAAAAAACAAGCGCTTTTTGGCAGCCGGGCCTAGGCGTATCTCCCTCCTAGTCAAAGGAACTTATTCCCCAGCCAGTGTACAGAAATTGTTCCCTTCCTGTGCATGGTTTACTTGGAGTAATCTCCGCAGATTTGGGGGGGGGGTTATGGGGGTTCTAACCACCCCAAAGCGCCTGGAACTGAAGAACTGCCACCCTCCTGAATTCAGTGGTGAAAGTCAGGACTCTCTCCCGACGGAAATCCCAGGGACTTTAGAAGTGCTCTATTCTTATCTGGCTCCGATAGGCCTCCCCTCCCCTTCGTTTAAACGGTGCAAAACACAACTTGCAGAAGCAAAAGTTGGGGGCCTGAGCCGTGCTTAGGACCCCCCCCCCAAGTCTTGAGAGTGCTTTCACACACACTGAATGGCCGAAAATGCATGGAAGGGTTTGCCTTAGATTTGCCGCTCTCTAGATGCACATTTTCCCCATCCAAATTCCCAAAACATGGGCGCTTCTTTTTGAGTTTTGAGAATTTGGATGGGGAAAATATGCATTTAGATCCAAGGCAAAACCTCCCACGCGTTTTTGCCCACAGTAAAATCCAGCTGCAAAGTGCATTGGAAGTGGGTCGAAAGTGCTTTATTTGGCATGAGTGAAAGCACCCCCAGGCCGAGAGAAATATCCCGATCTGAAGCAGGTAGGGCTTTCGGGACGGGACCTAGAGAAGCAGCCAAAAAACTTTCCCCTCTGCAAACAGCCAGGCACCCAGCCTGAATTCCCTGTGCATTCAGCCAACTTCTTTCTTTCTTTCTTTCTTTCTTTCTTTCTTTCTTTCTTTCTTTCTTTCTTTCTTTCTTTCTTTCTTTCTTTCTTTCTTTCTTTCTTTCTTTCTTTCTTTCTTTCTTTCTTCTTCCCAAATGATAACAGTACTACTTGGCTGTGGTTTCCCCCCCCCCTTTCAAAAATCTTCTTTCCTATTCACGATTTTAAATGCGATAAATCCGGGTTTTCGTTTTAGTTCACAATGGGCTGCTTGAGATTTCCCCGTCAATAGATTCAGGAGGGAAACAAAGGCGGTCTTTGGAGGATACCTTACACTTCACCTGGCCCGCGCAGGTAAGGGCAATTGAGATTAACATCTTGTAAGGAACTCGACAAGAAATAGAGGATCTTCTCTCTCTTTTTTCCTCCCCCTGCTTCAGGCTTTTTATTTAAACTCTTTGTTCCAAAATGAACAGAGTAGTAGTTAAGTCTCGGCTTCTAAATGTACAGATATAGCTTAGACGTCTAATTTTTTTTTAAATTAGAGCACACCAGAAAAACTCATTTTGTACACGTCAAAATGTTAAAACCAAATACTTAAAAACTTTGTTTTCCCCCTTCTCCAAAATCTTATATTACAGAAAGAAACAAAAAAAAATTGAAAACTAAATACAGGTTAGGTAACTTTTGTTTCACGAACATTAATCCGATATACAGATGACAAATGTCAACGAAAAGGGCTCGTTTCTTTCGAAAGAGCGTCCCCCCCTCCATAATCCGTTTTCTGCAACTGAATCCTTGATGCTTTTTTTAAAGATCCCCCCTTCCCCAAATTCGGGTAACTCGGAAATCACGTCTGAACTCTGTAGGGTTCGCTGGAAGGGGGGGGGGAAAGCGAATTCCTGTCTTCTCTCGGAAGGCAGAGTTTTGGGGGCCCACCTGGGTCACAATAAATATATAATTATCCCTCAGACAAGAAATCTGATTTTTTTTAAATTAAAAAAACAAAACTCTAAATCAAATCGCGATCCGCATTTTTTGTTTTGTTTTAATTTGCGGAAACGGCTCTTTAGAAACAAACAAGCAGACGCGTGTTCAATCCAGCATCCCCACGACCCCCAGGACACGGGTGCTTGGAAATCAGCCCCCTTGATTACAGAGAGACCTAAAATCCCCAAGGCAGGCCGGGTTGAGGAGTCAAATATACAAGCCGAGCGACCTGACACCTAAAGTTCCCGGGGGTCTGTACATACACATTTACAATCTTTAGGTGAGACGGGGCGGGCGAGAAAGAAAACAAGCAGGCTGCCCTTCGTGCTTCTCTTCCGACGGGAGACCCTCCTCGGGGTTTCTCCGGGCTGGGCAGCCGGGCCAGAGACCCCCCCCCCTCGGGTTTTTTTTGCTTTCCCCTCCTCCGAGGACGCCGCCAGTCTAGAGACCGCCTTTCCGTCGGGGTGGACCGGGCGGCCGATTCTTTGAGAGAAATGCAGCTGGAAACCCCAGGCCAGCTCGGAGCGATTGCCTGTGCCGGGGACGGAGCTTCGCTGGGGGGGCAGAGGGTGTTTCTGGAGCGTCTGTGGATCGGGGGCCCCAGAAGGGGGGGGCGGGGGGGAGGAAAAAGCCAGGCAATCCGAAGGAAACTCGGGAAGAGCAACGCTGTGGGGCGGGGGGAAGCCCCCCGGGAGCTGGGGATGGGACGACATGCAGCCCCCCCGGGGGAGGGGAAGCTCCCCCCCCCGATCCCTGCCCCCCAGAAAGCAAATGCAACAGGTGGGAGGGCCCGGGAAGGGCTCTTCTTCACACGCCCCCGGTCCGCTGAGCCGACCGGGCAGGGAGCCGTCGGGGCCCAGAGTCACAGCGGCGGGAAGCAGCGGCCCGCCGCCCCCGGAGCCCCTCCGGAGGGGGGGGTCCCAGGGGCGGTGCTGGGGGGTCATAGGGGCCGCCGCGTAGGCCGCGGGGGTAGGGGGTCCCAGCTGGGGCTTGCCCATGCCCGGCAGGAGGGATGTAGGCCAGCGGGGGGCTGGAGGCCCCGGCCCGGGCCAGGCGCTGCAGTTGCAGGGGAATCATGTAGCCCGGGTTGCCGGGCGAGGGGGTGCGAGTGCGTGTGGCCCCCGCCCGCCGCCGCCGCCGCCGCCGCTGCAGCCGCCGCCGCGGCGTGGGAAGGCGCCCCCGGGCCGTCGGGTAAGCCAGCGAGGAGGCGGCGTAGGGGCAGGGCCGGCGGGCGAGCTGCCCCCCTCCTCCTCCTCCGCCGCCGCCCCCCGAGGGAGAAGCTCCGCTGCCATCTTGGAGCCCAGGTCCAGCAGGGGAGTAGGGGCTGCCGGCCGCCGCGGCCATCGACGGCTGGAAGAAGACCCGGGCGGCGGGCGGCCGCCGCAGCCGCGGCCGCCTTCTCCGGGTTGGGCCAGGAGGGCTTCGGGGGTGGGCGTGGAGGGGCCCCGGCCTTGAGGGGCGGCGTGGTGGGGCGCCCCAGGGGGTGTCCCGTGGGGGTCGGCGGGGTCCGGGAGCCCGTAGGGGCCCGACGGGGAAGGCGAACTTGTCCTTCTTGAGGAGGGGTCTTGGGCTTGCGGCGCGGGGCGGGTACTTGTAGTCCGGGTGCTCCTTCATGTGCATGGCGCGCAGCCGCTTGGCCTCGTCGATGAAGGGGCCGCTTCTCGGCCTCCGACAGCAGCTTCCACTCGGCGCCCAGCCGCTTGGAGATCTCCGAGTTGTGCATCTTGGGGTTCTCCTGGGCCATCTTGCGCCGCTGGGGCCCGCGACCACAACCATGAAGGGCGTTTCATGGGGGCGCTTGACGTGCTCCACCGGCTTGGCCATGCCCGCGGCCGCGGCCCCAGAGGCAGCCGGGCCGGGAGCCCGCAGGAAATCAATGGTGGCCCGACGGCGCTCCTCCGCTCCCGACGGCCGCGGCGTCCAAGGCGCCCAGGCTCTGGTCGCCAGCAGTTCCCAAGACGCCGCCGCCGCCGCCGCGCTCCACGGGCCAGCCGGGAAGGCCGTCGAGGCGCCTGGCCGCGCTGCCCGCGGAGGTGGCTCCGCGCCTCTAGTCGCGGCCTCGCCCGCACGTCGGGGGCAGAGGGGAGCGGCCGCCGCCTGGCCCCGCCGGCCGCCGCATGGCCGCAGGAGCCCAGGACACGGAAATCCGACGGGGCGGACCGGCACGCTCGCCGCCGGACCGCGAAGCAGAGCTGGAGTCCCTCGGGCGCCTCCGGGGAGCCGTCCGCCCAGCCCCCGCGGCCGGGCCGCCCGGAGCCCCTCCTAGCTCGCGACGGGGCGAGGCTCAGCCTGGGCGGCCAGCCTTCGGGGCGCGGGCTCCGGCGTCCTCCTCGGCGCTGCCGGCCTCCTCCGGCCAGCGGCGACGCTTCGGGCCGACGGGCACACGGGACGGGGCGGGCGATCGGTCAGCCGGCGGGGCGGGGACGGCGGGCGGGCGGGCGGCTCCTCCGACGTCCCCCGGCGCTGGGCTGCAAAGTGGCGGCGACTTCCAGGCGGCAGGGGCGGGAATGGCTCCGGGCCTCCGCCTTCCCCTCCGGGCTGCTGCGGGGGCCTCTTCGGCGGGCAGGGCTGGGGGGGCTGCGGGGAGGCGGCCCGACGTGGCGGCTCCGGGGGTGGTGGTAGTGGTGATGGTGGTGGTGGTGGCTCGCTCGCCCGCCGGCCCCGCGCGCCGTCTGCTCGCCCGGGCATTAGGCTGCCTATATGGAGCGCGGCTCGAGTGTGCGGCCGGGGGGAGGAGGAGGAGGAGGAGGAGGGCCGGGGGCGGGGCATCCCACGCCCCGCAACGCCCCCCCACCCCGGCCCATTGAGGAAAGCGCGCGGCCACGCCCCCCTCTCCATTCATGACGCCGCCGCTCCGACGGGGCGGGGGCCGGAGCGCTCTCCCCCCCCTCGGCGCGTGCGCAGTGCCCTTCCGGAGCCTTCCTTTTTTTAATAACATTTTTATTACTTTTCCAACATTATTAATAACATAGTTTAACAATAACATAAGGAATATAAAGTAAAAACAAATAAGTCACATTGTTTAAAAAATCTATATATAATCAAAAATTGTTGACTTCCCCGACACCTCCCTCCTTTCCGGAGCTTTCCTGACTCCGCCGACGGACGGCGGACGGCGCCCGAGGGGGGTGGGCTCCCACCTCCCACCCCCCTCCAAAGCGGCCGCCCGATCCTGGGCCCGAGCCCTCCTGGGCTCGTTTTGTAGCGGCGCCGGAGGGATCCCCGATAAGACCGGGGAATTGGGGGGGGGGGATTCGGATTCCCCTTCGGCGCGGCTGCCGTACACCCTGGATCCAACCTTTGGGGTTGGATCCCTGGTGGAATCCGAGCTCCGACCCCCTGCCAAAGCTCTTCAGGTGGGGAAATGGGGTGGAAAGCCCTCCTGGATCCTCCTGCAAAGTTTCTTTGGAAACAGACTTCCGAGGAACAAATGGACAAACATGAAGCTGCCTTATACTGAATCAGACCCTTGGTCCAAAGTCAGTATTGTCTACTCAGACCGGCAGAGGCTCTCCAGGGTCTCAGGCAGAGGGTCTTTCACATCACCTACCTGCCTGGTCCCTTTACCTGGAGATGCCGGGGATTGAACCTGGGACCTTCCACATGCCAAGCAGAGGCTCTCCTACTGAGCCACGGCCCCTCCCGGTAAAGTTGGGAAACCCTTGTACACATGAAGCTGCCTTCTACTGAATCAGACCCTGGGTCCATCACAGTCAGTATTGTCTACTCTGACCGGCAGCGGCTCTCCAGGGTCTCAGGCAGGGGTCTTTCACATCACCTCCTTGCCTAGTCCCTTTAACTGGAGATGCCGGGGATTGAACCTGGGATCTTCTACACACCGAGCAGATGCTCTACCACTGAACCACAGCCCCCTCGCCAGTGGGACCCCCACCCACCCAGTCCCTTCCGGGGTAGATCCCGAGGTGAGGTGGGCATTCAGGTGGCCCAGATGCGTGCGACTCTTCCCAGTCTCTAAACCTTGACAGAAGGACGCCCCTCCCCGTGAACCTCATTGATGGCTCTGGAGGGGGTTCACCAGGTGGCCGCCGCTGCTGCCCTCGCCCCACTCACCTGCCTCTACCATGCTGGTCGCGGCGCTCCGTCTGTCCAGGGATGCCTAGGTGTGGGCTGGGCTTCCCGGGGTGGGGGTCCAGAAAGCCTCGCTTCTGAAAGGACCGGGCCTGGCGGCCTGAAGGGGGGCGGGGGACTGGTGGGCTTTACCTGGGATCCCAGATAAAGACCAGCACGGCTGATGGAGGGAGAGGGGAGAGAGGAAGTAAAGGGGGGAGAGGAGGAGAGGATACCTGATAGAGGTCAATAAAATTATGCCTGGTATGGAGAGAGTGGACAGAGAGAAGCTTTTCTCCCTCTCTCATGATACTAGAAAGCGGGGTCATCTCCTGAAGCCGGAAGGTGAGAGATTCAAAACAGATACGAGGAAGTATTTCTTCACAACGCATAGTTAAATTGTGGAACTCCCTGCCCCAGGATGTGGTGATGGCCGCCAACTTGGAGGGTTTTAAGAGGGGAGTGGAAATGTTCATGGAGGAGAGGGCTATCCACGGTTGCTAGTCGAAACGGATACTAGTCATGATGATGCACATCTATTCTCTCCAGTCTCAGGGGAGCATGCCTATTGTATTAGGTGCTGTGGAACACAGGCAGGACAATGTTGCTGCAGTCGTCTTGCTTGTGGGCTTCCTAGAGGCACCTGGAGGCATAGTTAAATGGTGGAACTCCCTGCCCCAGGAGGTGGTGACGGCTGCCTACTTGGAAGGCTTCAAGAGGGGAGTGGACTTGTTCATGGAGAAGAGGGGCATTCATGGCTACTGGTCAAAGTGGATACTAGTCATGATGCATACCCATTCTCTCCAGTCTCAGAGGAGCATGCCTATTATACTAGGTGCTTTGGGACACAGGCAGGATGCTGCTGCTGCAGTCGTCTTGTTTGTAGGCTTCCTGGAGGCACCTGGTTGGCCACCGTGTGAATAGACTGCTGGACTTGACAGGCCTTGGTCTGATCCAACATGGCCTTTCTTGTGTTCTTGTATTTCAAAGAGGCGAGAAGAGCACCGAGTCCATCCCATTGGGGGGAGGGGGAAGCTGAGGAGTTCCTGGAGGAAAGAGGAGGCGGGACCTTTCAAACTTAACAAAAGAAAAAAAGGGGGAAAGGAA